>NC_079212.1:32899316-33215566 GCF_029633865.1 Lampris incognitus
CTTAGCTGCAGTTTAAAATGCTAGATTGTTTCTCCAGTCGGTCGACAAACCTGAGACCCAAATATTGGTCCTGATGGATAGCAGGAAGGAAGCCAACATCAAAGAAAACAGGCACACACTCAAGTCTGTAGCAGAGGCTGTACTTTACTGTGGTCGCCAGTGTATTGCACTTAGAGGTACAACTGAGCAGCAGCATTCTACTGGCAACCCTGGAAACTTCTTGGCCCTGATGAATCTACATACTTGCAAACCATGATGAGACGCTAAAGCAGCACGTGGCAAAGCCAAAGCTCAGAAATGCCACCTACCTCTCACCTCAAACCCAAAATGAGATGATTGACTTGATAGGAAAGCGAAAGATTCAGGCCCAGATTGCGGAAGAGGTAAAAAATGCACAGATCTTTACAGTCATGGCGAATGAGGTGACATCCCATAATGTAGAGCTGATGCCAATGTGTGTAAGATTTGTGGACAAAGACTTAAATATCAGGGAAGAATTGCTAGAGATTTGTTCTCTGCCACGAATCAGAGGCCGCCACATTGCAACCACAATTAAGGATGTGCTTAGTCACCTAAGCATAGAGATTGGTGATTGTAGAGGACAGGAGCAGCGGAAATGTCGGTGACCAGGCTCTAATTAAGAAGGATGCACCTAAGCCAGTGTACATGCACTGCAATGGACATTGCCTGAACCTTGTCATGGCACGCTCCTGTGCTCTTCCAATTGTGCGCAACATGATTGACAAGATGAAGTCTGTCGTCATATTCTTTACCTACAGCCCGAAGAGGGAACACCTACTCAGGGAGGTTGTGTATAAGGATGCACTCTGCTGGAAAGAGGAAACCCCTCACTGATATATGTCGCACAAGATGGACAGAAAGACACAATGCCTACAGCCAATTTTATAGTGCCTTCATCTTCATTGTTAAGGCTTTAGAAGTCATGGCACTTGGTCTCCATACAGAAGAGTACAGCCAAGATGTCACCGCTGTATGGGAGGGCATGTACAAAGCAGAGGCCTATGGTCTCTTGTCTGGGCCCCAAAACTTAGGTTTCACCCTGACCTTCCTCACGGTTTACCAAGTTTTATCCCACCTTGCAGGCATAACAGTGAAGCTGCAAAGAACCTCAATTGACATTGTCGAGGCATTTAGCATGGTAGATAAGGTAAGGAATATCTACAAGGAGCTACCTGAGACAATTGAGGATGACTTCAACCAGATCTACGAGCAAGCAATCAGGATGGCTGCTCAGGTCAATGTGCAGCCTACCAGTTAACCAATGCCTGCTGGGAGACAGACACACAGGGAAAATGCACCTGCTGAAACTGTGCAGGACTGCTATCATTGCAACATGGCTATACCCTTCCTAGACCATGTAATCTTGGAGTTCGAATCCAGATTTAGTCCACTATCTGTAACAGTATCGAGGCTCCTGGGCCTAATTCCGTCGGTACAGTGCCACTCAGATGTGACAGTGGACATCTCTGAAGCAGTTCACCTTACCAAGATGACTTACCTTCACCAAAACTGATTGACCAGGAACTGAAAAGCTGGAAAACCAAGTTATCAGAACAAAGGCCAACTTCATGTGCTGAGGCAATCAAAGAATGTGATGCGCTGATCTACCCAAACATCTTCAAGCTTCTCAAAATAGCTTGTACTCTGCCAGTCACCTCCTGTTAGTGTGAACGGTCAAACAAACGACCGCTTGTCATCCCTGGCCTTCATCCACACACACTATGATATGGCAGTGGACCTGGATGAAGCTGTCAACACATTCTCCAAATTGCACCCAAGGAAATTAGAACTGACAAGTGTTCTCATTCCATAAGTGTCAAGACAAAGACATGGACAGCAACAAGAGAGGCATTGACAGAGAGTAGAAGAGAGACAAGTGGGGATGATGAGAGGAGATGAGAAACATCAATAGAGAATACAAGGAGAGGAGGAGCAAAATAGAGGGAGGACAGAGACAGGCAAATACATGGACAGCAAAAAGACAGGAGAGGCGTTGACACAGATGACAAAAAAACTAAAGGAGAGGAGAGAGAGACTGTCCAAAAGAGATAGACCGCAACATGAGAGGAGAGGAGGAATGACATTAACAGACATGGAATAGGAGAGGAGAGACACTAGGAGAGAGGAGAGGAGAGAGACAGCAACAGAGAATATAAGGAGAGGAGAAGCAAAATAGAGGGAGGAGAGAGACGGACAAATACATGCACTGCAAAAAGAGAGAGGAGGGGTATTGACAAAGATGACAACAAAAAAAATAGAGGACAGAGAGACTGTCCAGGAGAGATAGACAGCAACTTGAGAGGAGAGGCGGGAAGATATTAACAGACATGGAACAGGAGAGGAGAGACACTAGGAGAGAGCAGAGGAAAGAGACAGCAACAGAGAAAGTGAATGGAGGGGAAGGAGACAGTCTTGACATGCAGCAGAAGAGAGGGAGAAACAACAATGATAAAGGAAAGAGGAGAGACAAGAGAAGAGAGGAGTGGAGAGAGAGCAAAGAGATTTGTAAGATGTATTTATTTAAGGGACAGTGTATAGTAATGAACATTTATAATCAAATGTAACATGCCAGATTTAGCCATCAGGTTCATTTTCATCTGTTGTCCATTGATGTCCATTGATGTTGATGATGTTGATGTCACAGAAAGAGAATATGAGAAGAGAAGAATGAGAGACCAGACCATTACAGAGACAATAGTAGGTTGAGTAGTTGGACTGATAAGTGTGTGTGTATGTGTGTGTGCGTGCACATGTGTGTGCGTGTGTGTATGTATCTGATTTTGGTAAGCAATGATTTTGAGTTCTTAAATAGGTCAATATTTGGAGGTGTTGAGTGGTGTAGGTTGTCATGTATCTACAGGATAACTGAATTATACAACGATCAAGGGGTATCTTGGTCTTCCTCTTTTATTTGCTAGACCGTAGTAACATTACAAAAATGACTGCATTAAGCAGGCACGAAAACACACAAGTTACCCTCTTGTGCTGTCTTCTTCCAAGGACGCGCACCAGAGTGGCGTGCGTACATTTATACAACATACACAACCAATAGACATCGAGGGTCAGAGGTCAAACATAAAATACATATTACTGCAAATAAAAACATTTGCTTTCATGTGTATCTCCATACACTACACTCCTCCCCTGAAATCTGAACCCAGTACATTTACAGTACAACAACATTTCTTTTTCTTTTACATCTTTTCAACATTACATTGTTATAACAACAACTGGGTTCTCTCAGATTTAATCTATCAGGCGGCTTCACATGCTGCTGCGGCCTCTGGACACCCTCTGCAACTGAGGAGGGAGCAATCTCACTGGATCCTTGCTGCACAACCCTCTCAGTGGATTCTGGAACGTTTACAGGCATTGCTACACATGCATGTGATACATTTGGAACAACCCTCAGATCATCATCAGATTCATCTGACACATTACAGTTCTCAATCTCCATATTGATAATTTGATTGACATGTCTCTTGTACACCTTTCCATACACTTTCACAAGATATGTGACAGGACCAAATGCCTTTACAACGCACCCAGGCACCCATTTAACACCTTCCCCTCCCCTGTGGTTTCGAACCAACACCTTCTGTTTTGGTAGGAAGTGTCTGACTTGTGCCAACTTATCTGCTTGCTTGGACTGTTGACTGTCCTGTCTCTGTTGCATGGACTCTGTGAAATTAGGTTTGGTGAGAGACAACCTGGTTTTGAATTGACGTCTGAGAAACAATTCTGCGGGTGTTTTCCCTGTGGTAGATTGTGGTGTACTCCTATAACAGAATAGGAAATTGTGTATGCAGTGCTGCAACGTCGTATTGCTACTCCTTCCCTTTTCAAGAGCTGTTTTCAGGTTCTGCATCAAACGCTCTGCAGCCCCATTAGAAGCTGGGTGGTAAGGAGAACTCTTAATGTGTTTCACCTCATTGTTTTTCAGGAATCAGTTCAAAACCAGGTTGTCTTTCACCAAACCTAATTTCACAGAGTCCATGAAACAGAGACAGGACAGTCAACAGTCCAAGCAAGCAGATAAGCTGGCACAAGTCAGACACTTCCTACCAAAACTGAAGGTGTTGGTTCCAAACCACAGGGAAGGGGAAGGTGGAAAATGGGTGCCTGGGTGCATTGTAAAGGCACTTGGTCCTGTCACACTTTTCGGCACAGGAGCTTTGTCAATAGCCTCAGTTTTCTCTTTAATTGGGCGCACACCCTCGGCATCAGTTACATGCCCGAGGTAGGCCACACTGTTCTGAAAGAAGGCACATTTCTCTTTGTTAAGCCTAAGCCCATGTTCTTCCAGTCTCTGCAACACTTGTTTAAGATTGCGCTGATGTGCGGTGGTATTGGTTTCTGTTATCAAAATATCGTCTAAGTAGCATACCACGCCATCAAGCCCTTGTAATACTTCATCCATAGTGCGCTGGAAAATAGCGGGTGCGCTAGCGACCCCATATGGCAAGCGGTTGCATACATAGAGACCTCTGTGTGTATTGATGGTGAGAAACGGCTTACTTTTCTCATCCATGTCGAGCTGAGTGTAGGCCTGCGTCAAGTCAAGTTTAGTGAAATGCTTTCCACCTGCTAAAGTGGAGAATAAATCCTGCGGTTTTGAAAGTGGGTACTGATCTACATCAAGCCACTGATTTACCATCACCTTATAATCTCCGCAAATGCGCACTGATCCATCTTTCTGCGGAATGCACACTAGCGGCCGAGCCCATTCACTATGCTGCACAGGAGAGATAATTCCCTGTTCTAGTTCGATTAACTTTTTATCCAAGGCTTCACGCAGTGCATAAGGCACTGGCCTCGCTTTTCAAAATTTTGGTATAGCATCCGGTGATACACGCAAGGATGCAGTGACACGTTTTGCACGGCCTAGCTCTGTGCTGAAAACTGTTCTGTGCTCTGAGCACACTTGCTCAACTGGGTCAGATGCGGCAACACGATTCACTTTTGACCAATCTAAGTTGAGCACTCGAATCCGATCACGCCCCATCAGCGCCGGTGCTTTACCATGGGCCACAAGCAAGGGCAGCTGTAAATGCTGCTTCCCACATTGCACATTCACTAGGATTTTACCCAACAAAGCTAACAGTTGGTCTGTGTATGTTCTCAATGTAACATCACATGAATAAAATTTCGACCCTTTCAGTTTCGATTTGTACAGGCTCTGAGATAACTGACATTGCTGCCCCGGTATCTACCTCCATGTACATCCTAACACCATTGCATTTTACCATCAGCTTGTAAGGTTTCACATACTCCCACTCAGTCTTTGCTGAATACAGTCTCATATCAGTTTGCTTTTCAGAATCAGTCCCTGAGTCCGGTTCGCGAGTTGCGTCTGCCTGGTCCACAAAGTTCACCTCCGGGCTGCCTTTGGTCCGAGGCAGACGGGCAGACGAATGTCCAGCAGACCGCATCCCTTGGTCCCTACCGGCCTCAGTGCGCTTGTTCCGACAGGCTCGCTCCAGATGTCCGTTCTTTCCACATCTGCGACACTGGAAGTCTTTGAAGCGGCAGCTCCCCGGTCCGTGTCCTTTCCCGAGGCACCTGTAGAGGTCCTGGTGGCTGTCGCTGCCCTCCCTCTGGTTCCGCGCAGTCCTGGGCTCTCGGTGTCTCTGCACTCCGACATGATCCGCTCGCATATGCACAGATGACTGTCCCTTCTGCATGCTTTCTAATCCAGAATTCGTGCATTCGAAATTGTTCGTTAATTCCACCATCTTTTGCCATGTCAATCCCTCGCCAATGCGGCATTCGGTAACTTTCGACGCAGCTCTTTGTTAGATGTCCCACACACGAACTGATCTCGGAGTTGCTCCTCGAGGCTCGCGCCAAAATTGCATGTAGAAACTAATCCTTTCAAGCTAGCATGTAATCAGCAAAAGTCTCTCCAGACTGTTGCCGACGGCTTCTAAAAGCAAATCTTACCGCCAATACGGTCTTCTTTGGTGTGTAAAAATCCCGCAACTTCTGTACCAAGGTTGCAAAAGCAACTTCACTGAACTTTTTCGGTGATATCAAGGCCTTTAGCAAGGCAAAATTCTTCGGTCCAACCACGGACAAAAATACGGCTCTTCTCCTATCTTGCTCAATTTTGTTAGCAGACAAGAATTGCATAAGCCTTTCCTCATAATCGTCGAAGGTTTCTGCCGTTTCGTCGACCTACAGTCCTATATCGGCACTACACAGTGCCATCGCGTACGTTAGCTGCTAAGCTGCTAGCATCGTTCAAAATTTACCGGTCAAGACGGGAGCAACCCGTTGCACATAAAAATAAAGAGGAAAATCCCATCCTCGTCGCCAAAACTTGTCGTGTATCTACAGGATAACTGAATTATACAATGATCAAGGTGTATCTTGGTCTTCCTCTTTTATTTGCTAGACAGTAGTAACATTACAAAAATGACTGCGTTAAGCTGGCACGAAAACACATAAGTGACCCTCTTACTCTGTCTTCTTCCACGGGCGCGCACCACAGCGGTGCGCATACATTTATACAACATACGCAACCAATAGACATCGAGGGTCAGAGGTCAAACATAAAATACATATTACTGCAAATAAAAACTTGCTTTCGTGTGTATCTCCATACACTACATAGGTCATGGGCAATAGCCTGCATTATATTACATTATATTTTGAATTGATACCCTGGTGCCCGCATTTTGTGCTTTCCTTTACATATAAAGGCATTTCCACCATAAATTGATGCAGAAAAGGCACAAATTGATGCAGAAAAATTCACCGGAACCTCCCGCTTAATGTGTCCCCCAAATTAAAAAAAAATCAAAGGTCCACTTTTTTTCAGAAAAAAAAGAGAGCGGTGTTGTTTAGTTTACCTTAGCTAACGTTATCATATTGCATTAAAAAAACAGATATACAACACAAATTACATTCTAGTCTTCCCAGAAGGTTTACTCTCTATTTTGCTTATTTTGAATGAATGGATATATTCATTAGCTAGCTAATGTTAGCTAACAGAGTTAGCTACTTTTTATTTATTTCTTCAGCGCCCAGTATTTCATGTCATAATCATATTGTTCCCTGCTTGTTTAGTTACCTAGCATTAATTAACTGCTGCATATAGGATTCAGATACCTGGCTTCAGCACCCGGTGTTTCAGGTCATAAGGTTCTGTGCTTGTTTAACTAAACACAGGATTCAAACACCTTGGTTCAGCGCCCAGTATTTAATGTTTCATTTCATGTCAGAAATGACCGCCAAATGTCTTGAATTTTGAGCAGCACTTGTAATGCGCAAGATCCGTGACCTTTCTGTTTATGATCTAAACCACGCCCACTTAATGACGCAAGGATCCAAACCCCTGGAATATAGTGCATCCTGGTGAGCCACCGTCTGAAGATGGACCAGTTTACGTTACCATCGCAACTAGTGCTGACAGGCAACTTGGGAGAAAATTGGTGACGATGGGATTCAAGACTGCTCCTCCTCTGCTCCCTCAATGGGATTCAAGACTGACACTAACTATACTGGCCTATCAGACACAGTGGCTGTGAGAGAAGGAATAATGTTAACTGGAGACAGGATAATCCTCCCAAGCAAAATGAGCACAGAAATGCTACAGAAGCTACAGTTAAGGTCAAAATTATTAGCCCCCTTCATGAAATCAAACAAAACCCTTAACTTTTCCATGGAAATGTCCATAACCAAAAGTGTTTATAGTTTAATTGCTTCCAAAAGAACAAAGACAAAATCTCCATTGAGCTTGTTTAAGATATTTTACTGATGCACTGAATTGAAACAAGAATAAACAAAAATGACAAGGCCAAAATTATTAGCCCTCTGACAATTAATAGTCAATAGTGTAACCTTTCTGACTCACAACTGACAACAACCTCTTATGGTAGGTCCTAACTAGGTTGGCACATGTCTCTTGAGGGATCTTAGCCCATTCTTCCATGGCAAATTGTTCCAGCTCATCCAAATTGCATGGTTTTCGAGCATGGACATTAACCTCGAGCTCCCACCACATATTCTCAATAGGATTGAGATCGGGGCTCTGAGAGGGCCACTCCAGGACCTTGATTTTGGTGTCCTTCAAAAAGTTGTGGACCAACTTGGATGTATGCTTCGGATCATTGTCTTGCTGGAAGACCCAGCAGTGACCTAAAGCTAGACTGGCAGCAGATTTCTTTACATTATCCTTCAAAATGTCAACATAGTCTTTTTTCTTAATGATCCCATGCACCCGAACAAGGTTCCCTGTGCCTGAAGCAGCAAAATAGCCCCACAGCATTATGCTCCCACCACCATGTTTAACTGTGGAAACTGCATTTTTAAGGTTGAAGGCCTCTCCCTTCCTTCGCCAAACAAAAGCAACATCCATGTGCCCAAACAGCTCAAGTTTAGTCTCATCAGACCAAAGGACAGACTTCCAAAAATCATGCCCATGTTTCAAATGTTCACAGGGAAACTTCAGTCTGGCTTTGATGTGCCACTGTGTGAGCAATGGAGTTTTTCTTGGATGATGACCTTGAAGTCCACCACAATGAAAAGCCCTCACAACAGTCTTCCTTGAAACATCAAGTCCAGAAGAGGCCAGTTCAGCAACCATCATCTTGGCAGAGATCCGGGTATTGTTGTTGACATCTCTTACTATTTTTCTCTCCAAAGTTTTTGAAATCTGAAGCCAGACCCCCATCTCACACTCTAACCCTAAGGAACACACCTGTAACAGGCATGGAGTACTCCCCAGCACAAATGCTCATGGGCAGAGTCCTCAGAAGCACTCTGCCGAGCTCCAGCACAGTTCTCTGTCCAGCAGTGCCCAAAGATGTACACTCAACTCTCCAAAGTCTACAGAAAAGACAGCAGCACTACGACAACAGAGAAGCGAAGCAGCTTCCAGAACTGCATCCAGGTAGTACTGTTCACATGGACACAGCACAAGGTTGGCACCCAGCTGATGTCACAACACAGAGAGGTGAACCATGGTCCTATGACATAGTGACATTTTCAGGACAGCATTACAGACGCAACAGACACCATCTGAGGAAAAACCACCCAGCCCTCAGATGAACTCAGAAACAGACTTAACAGATGAGGGGCAAACCAACACACCAGATGCAGGTACAGTAGAGAGTGCTGACATCTAGCTCTCATCCTCGTCAAGGCCAGCTCAAACCAGGAGTGGTCGAGTTATTCGACCACCTGAGAGGTACAAATATTTTCTGATGAGCCGGCGGTGAGAGTTGTGCTCCAGCTGTGGTCATTAAAAAAAAACCCAATTTGTTCAAGAAAGAAATGTGATTTAAAATGTTAAGACTATTTGAGCAGCAAGTTCATTTTTTTCTTATGTTAAAGCAAATGTGTGAGTTAGTGTGCATTTTAACCTCTGGAGTGATTCTGAATTGCTTGTTCATCTGGAATAGAGTAAGTATCATCTTTCCTGCTTAACAAGTTGCTATTAGTCTTATTCCAGCTGCTTGAGTATTACTCATTTTTTCTATACATCTGCTGCTGGTTCCTAGTGGGATCTTATTCTAGCTGTAGCTGTCTTATTCTATTTACTTACTTGTCTTATTAACTTAGTCTAGCTGTAGCTGTTTTTCACCTAGTGTGCCCTTAAATATTTCTTGTTGCCTAGCTGTTTTGACTTAGTTATCCTTTTAGCTTATACTAAATATATTCCTTGGTAACTTGCTGTTTGTAGTTTTAATAGTATTGTGTGAGGTTTGATAGAGTTTTATATAAGTGTCCAGTTTCTGGGCAATAAGCCTATTTTCAGTGTACCTCTTTGGCCAATTGGGTGTTAAGTGGCCAGGGTGTGGCCTGCTCTGCTGGCAGACAATAAGCAAAAAGTGTTCTTTAAATCACTGCTGCTACTTCCAAGCGTCAGGCAAACAAGCCTAGGTTGAAAGAAGGCTAGAGTGAACAAAGGCAAGCACGATGTTTTCAAGCCACGACTTCGTCAAGCACGGGCTGCTCTTTTTAGATCCGGTCAGTCATCTGTATTTTGTGTACCTAGTATGGACTGTGTTTCTTTTGCATTCCTATCCTTTCTTCTTCCCGGGGCTGGCGTAGACGTTGGGTCACTCCTAGGTGCTGTGACCCTACCAATCTCATCTATCCCACTCTCTCCACTCACGTTGAGCAAGTGGTGACGGGAGGGCTCTGGAATTGCCAGTCTGCGGTGCCGAAAGCTGAGTTTATCTCAGGCTATGCATCCTTGCTCTCCCTCAACTTTCTTGCTCTAACTGAGACCTGGATCATGCCAGAAAACACTACCACACCCGCAGCTGTCTGATGTGTACTCTTTTTCTCACACTCCCAGAGCTGGGAGGCGGGGTGGTGGTACTGGCCTGCTAACCTCCCTGAAATGGAAATACTCTCTTGTTTCTATTCCACAATTTTCTCCGCCCTCTTTTGAATTTCATGCTGTTACTGTCTCTTATCCAGTCAAACTCACCATCGTGGTTGTGTACCGCCCACCAGGCCCCCTTGATGAGTTTCTGGAGGAGCTTGACAAACTTGTCTCGCACTTCCCTGTTGATGACTCTGCACTTATCCTTCTCGGTGACTACAACATCCACACTAACAAGCTAGATCCTCTTCTCTCTTTCCTCTCCTCCTTTGACCTTCACCTCTCACCCTCACCTCCTACCCACAAGCCTGCAACCAGCTGGACCTTATCTTTACTAGACACTGTCCTATTTCCAATCTCTCTGTTACTCCCCTCCAGCTCTCTGACCACTATTTCATGTCCTACTCTCTCTCTCTCTCTTCACCCCCCTCAGCCCCTTCCCTTACCCACATGGTTTCCACCCGTGGACACCTCCGCTCTCTCTCCGCCACTGATCTTTCTTCCTCTGTTACCTCTATCCTCCCGACACATGAATCTTTCTCTCTCCTACCCCCTGACACTGCTACTGGTCTTCTTCTCTCTACCCTCTCCTCTTCCCTGGACAATCTCTGTCCCCTCACCTCCAGGCCTGCACGCCCAACTCCACCTGCCCCTTGGCTGACCGATTCAGTACGTACTGACAGACAAAGTCTGAGAGTGGCAGAGCGCAAATGGAGAAAAGGCAAACTCCCTGAGGACCTTCTCAACTTTCAATCTCTTCTTTCCACTTTCTCCTCCTCCCTTTCTGCTGCTAAGGCTGGCTTCTATCGCTCTAAATTCCAATCCTCTGCCTCTAATCCTAAGAAACTCTGAAATCTTCTCTACACTTCTGCAACCCCCACCTCCTCCTCCTACTTCATCCCTTCTCCCTGATGACTTCGCTAACTTCTTTGACAAGAAGGTAAATGACATCAGATCCTCCTTTTCTCACCACCCGATTAGTGCTGCTTGCACTATCCCACCCTCTGCACCCTCTCTCACCTCTCCACATCCCACCCTATCCCACCTCACTTCCCTCTCCCCCGACGAGGTTCTAATCCTCATCACATCCAGTCGCCCCACCACATGCTCCCTTGACCCAGTCCCCTCCCCTCTTCTTCAGTCTATAGCACCTGAACTCCTTCCCTATCTAACCCACCTCATCAACACCTCCCTCCAGGCAGGATGCTTTCCATCTGCCTTCAAAACTGCTAGAATCACCCCCCTTCTCAAGAAACCATCACTTAAACCCTCTGACGTCAAAAACTACAGACCGGTTTCCCTTCTACCCTATCTATCCAAAACTTTCGAACGTGCTGTCTTTAACCAACTTTCTGTGTACCTCCACCAGAACAACCTCCTGGACCCCAACCAGTCTGGGTTCAGGGTGGGTCACTCGACAGAGACAGCCCTCCTTGCAGTGACAGAATTGCTGCACTCTACGAGAGCAAACTATCTCTCCTCTGTCCTGATACTCCTGGACTTGTCATCTGCATTCAACACAGTAAACCACCAGATCCTTTTCTCTACCCTCAAGGGGCTGGGTGTCGCAGGCTCTGCACTCTGAATGCGAATGTGCTGTCTTTAACCAACTTTCTGTGTACCTCCATCAGAACAACCTCCTGGACCCCAACCAGTCTGGGTTCAGGGTGGGTCACTCGACAGAGACGGCTCTCCTTGCAGTGACAGAATTGCTGCACTCTGCGAGAGCAAACTCTCTCCTCTGTCCTGATACTCCTGGACTTGTCAGCTGCATTCGACACAGTAAACCACCAGATCCTTTTCTCTACCCTCAAGGGGCTGGGTGTCGCAGGCTCTGCACTCTGAATGTTTGCAACCTACCTGACGGGTCGCTCCTACCAGGTGACATGGAGGGGATCTGTGTCGGAGCCTCGCAGACTGACTACATGCGTTCCACAAGGTTCGGTTCTGGGTCCTCTCCTTTTCTCCCTGTACACGACATCCCTGGGTTCTGTTATTCGCTCACATGACTTCTCTTACCATTGTTATGCTGATGACACCCAGCTGATCTTGTCCTTACCTCCCTCTGACACACAAGTAGAGACACGCATTGCTGCGTACTTGACTGACATCTCGCAGTAGATGGCAACACACCACCTGAAGCTCAATCTGGACAAGACAGAGCTAATGTTCCTCCTGGGGAAAGGTTGCCTGCACCGAGACCTGGCCATCACCATTGACAACACCATGGTGATGCCAACTCGGACTGTGAGGAATCTGGGTGTGATCCTGGACGATCAACTGTCGTTTGCTGCAAACGCTGCATCGGTTGCTCGCTCCTGCAGATTTCTCCTCTATAACATCAGGAGGATTCACCCATTCCTCACCGACGAGACGGCACAGGTGCTCATCCAGGCTCTGGCCATCTCCCAGCTGGACTACGGCAACTCCCTCCTTGCTGGCGCCCCAGCATCGGCCATCAGATCTCTGGAGCTTGTTCAGAAAGCTACAGCTCATCTGGTGGTCAACCGCCCCAAGTTCTCCCACACAACTCCCCTTTTCATGTCCCTACACTGGCTCCCAGTAGCTGCTCACATCCAGTTTAAGACTCTGGTGCTAGCCTACAGGGCAGTGAAAGGAACAGCACCTTCCTATCTCCAGGCCATGGTCAAGCCCTACACCCCCGCCCGACCACTTCGCTCTGCTGCCTCGGGATAGGTTGTTTGCATAGGACATCACGAACTACTGATGGAGGACGTGAAGTGATTTTCTACATAGAAAGCGCTATCACAAACTTTCGAAATGCTTATGTTTGGCGTCATTAACTCAGAAACCACAAGGAGTTTTTATTGAGTACCAAAAGTTGTTGTTCATGAGGGGGAAAAATGCAAGAAACTGACACAAAACGCCGGGAAAAAAATGGCTTGCGAACCGTCGTCTGCGGTCGGGAGGAGCAGAGTCGGATAACGCGTGTGTGTGCAGTGACCACTTCGTCAAAAAAAAAAAATCACTCTTCAGAACATAAGGATCATGTCCAACATATCTTACTTTCTGTTTATACCGTTCTCTCATAATATCGTCTAAACTAGCACAGTTCGGGCTAAACTAGCTCCATCTCGTCCATTCTGCTTTTCACTTCCTGCCCTCCGCCTGAATCTCGCGCGTCGTCAGAATCACGTGACTGCAAACAAGCTATTCATACTTTGTGTTTTAAGTGAATTGTGGCACCATATTGTAGCGAATTCAGGGAGGCAGCCGGGAACCACCGCCGCAGCTAACCCGGGTCGCTCGCACCACAGGCGACTGCGCTAACCAGTCAACTAAAGGGTCCGACCCGTTAGCCAAAAACTAGCGAGTCTAGTTATCCGTGGTCGTTAAACTCCTCCTTCAGGAAACGCGGACGCGCTTCGGCGTCAGCTCCCTCACACCTCTGGGCACACGCGCTTCCGATGGCCTCACGGCATCACCAGCCTGCTTCTGACACCAATGTAGCGAATTCAGGGGGCAGCTGGGAATCCGCCGCAGCCGGGAAGCGAACCCGAGTCGCTAACCAGTCAACTAAAAGGTCAGACCCATTAGCCAAGGGCTAGCAAGTCTAGCACTAGAACCACCGGGATTAGCTGGATATTGGTCAATACACCTAGAGGAAGAGTCCCAACTGCTAACCACATTCTGAACTCCATTTGGTAGATACTGCTGGAAACGTTTTCCATTTGGTCTCAGTGTCTCTCAAGATCTCTTCCAGGCAAAGATGGACCAAATCCTGGAGGGGCTCGACGGTGTCGTCAGCATAGCCGATGATATCGCAGTCTACGGAGTGAGCGAAGAGGAGCATGACAGGAACCTGACCAACCTGATGGAGAGAGCAGCCAAGACAGGTATTGTGTTCAACAGTGACAAGTGCACAATCAAACAGACAAGCATCTCATTCTTTGGCAACCTGTACACAGACAAAGGTATCAAACCTGACCCAGCCAAAATCAGGGACATCCAGAAAATGCCGACACCCCAGAACAAAGATGAATTGAGCAGATTCTTGGGGATGCTGACCTACCTGTCGCCCTACATCCCAAAGTTCGCAGACAAAGCACACACACTGAGGGTGCTGCTGAAAAGTGACGTGCCTTGGACATGGGACACTGACCACCAAAAGAGCTTTGAGGACCTGAAATCAGTTATCACCGAACATGACTGCCTGAAGTACTATGATCCAAGCATACCTCTGACATTTGAGGTCGATGCATCACAGAAAGGACTGGGTGTGGCATTAGTGCAGAACAACAGACCCATAGCTTTTGGCTCAAAGACACTGGACGACTGCCAATTCAGGTACAGCAACATAGAGTGAGAAATGCTGGCCATAGTCTATGGAATGCAGCGATACCATACCTACCTGTATGGGAAGTAATTCATTGTAGTTACAGACCACAAACCCCTCGTTACCATATGCACAAAGCCACTGCATGCTGCCCCGCCACGGCTTCAGCGAATACTGATAAAAACACAAGGATACAACTACGAGGTCACATATCGACCAGGAAACCAGATGGTCCTGGCAGACACACTCAGCCGACTACCCAACCCCGAGAACAACAGCAACATCGAGCTGGACGAGCGCATTGACGGAATAGAGGCAGAAGTCGAGGATCCAGAGATGCTCACCGTTGCAATGATAAACTTCTCTCCCGAGAAACAGGACGCACTCCGCACGGAAACCACCAGCGACCCCAGACTCAATGCACTGAAAGAGCTGATCCACCAGGGATGGCCAGACAACATCAAAGCTCTACCAAGACAACTACGTGAGTACTGGTCATTCAGAGATGAGCTTGCAGTTGAAGCAGGAGTCATATTCAAAGGCAGACAGGTGCTCATCCCAGACTCCATGACTGATTCTATACTTGAACAGCTGCATGTAGGACACCAGGGCATCGAAAAGACACAGCGACTGGCGAGAGAAAGTGTCTACTGATTCAGAATGAACGATGACATCGAAAGAGTCTGCAGGTCATGTAGCGTATGCGTGGAACATCAGGATGCAAATCCAAAGCAACCTCTAAACCCACACAACACACCGTCAAAACTATGGCAATCCCTAGCTTCTGATCTATTCGAGATCGATGGACATCAGTATTTACTGATTGTGGACAGATATTCTAAGTTCCCTCTAGTGGATGAAATGCCCATGCCTGTGTCCAGCCGGGCAGTTGCACAAAAAATGGAAATGTACATGTCTCTTTTTGGAAGGCCTGACGAGATACTTACAGATAATGGACCCCAGTACACAGGGCACGCGTTCCAGAAATTCACGGCTGACTGGGGAATCAGGCACGTGACAAGCTCACCCCACTATCCAAAAAGCAATGGATTCATTGAGAGGCATGTGCGACACATCAAATCCATTGTGAAGAAAACCATGAGACAAGGAGGTAACATAAAAGTGGCCTTACTACAGGTCAGAGCAACACCCATCGACAGTAAACTACCATCACCAGCAG
This sequence comes from Lampris incognitus, assembly GCF_029633865.1. Lineage (NCBI taxonomy): Eukaryota > Metazoa > Chordata > Actinopteri > Lampriformes > Lampridae > Lampris > Lampris incognitus. Next base: position 32,915,154 of record NC_079212.1, read on the forward strand.
AACTGATCTTCGGAAGGCCAGTCACCACCCTGCTGCCGAGTCAAGGGGACCCAGGCAAGGAGGAAAACCGACTCCACCTGGAGCAGAGAACAGCAGACATGAAGGAACATCATGACCGCAGCAGCGGCAGAGAACTACCTCCACTCGGTCCTGGACAGCACGTATCTGTCCTAAACAAGGAAAAAGGGACTTGGTATCCAGCCACCGTCATACAAAAGTGCGATGAGCCAAGGAGCTACATTGTGCAAACATCAAATGGGAACAAACTCAGACGTGGCAGGAGCCACCTGCAGGAAATTCACCACCCCCATGCACTGAGGAGCGCAAGAACCCGCTTCACAGAACCTCAACAGGACACTCATGCAGCTGGAACGTCTTCCAGCCAAACCTGTGAAACACACAAGACAGTACGCACAAGATATGGAAGAGCTGTTTCCAAACCAGCTCACTACAAGGACTATGAGTAGAGACAATCACACACAAAAGGAGGGCTCTGAATATGTTTATTGTTTTGTGAGATGGACAATTCTGAGTTGTGTTGTCTTAAAAAAAAAGAGAGAAGGCAACCTCTGTGTAATGACTGTACAATGCTGATCAATGATTGTACCACATTGGAATTGTGTGATATGTTGGTTTATATAATCGAATGTTCTTGAGTATTTTGATACTGAAAAAATTGAAAACTAAACAGGGGGGATGTAGTGATATAATGCTATGTATATCCACTGGAACTACACTAGGTGTTATGTACTACCCGGACTGTTATTATGGTTACACCACTACCATGTATGGTTATTACGTCTGCCTACTGAGCCACGATTAAACCTGAGTTCTATAACCCGGTGTGGTCATTGATCCTCTACAAATACCAAAATATAACATCTAATAAAGGTATATCATCATCTAATGGAAGGGGGAGGTAATAAAGACAATGGTTTATTTATAATTGCAGAGCCGATATTTTTTTCTGTGTCTACAGCTGGTGGCCAATTCATTTCTACTGTTCAGTGTAGACATATCAGGCTTGCAAATAATAAAAGACTTCTCTGCTAAGCATAGGTTACATCTTTTGCTGCTAATTGAATATGCATTGCTCTTGGTGAGGATTTTCCATGAGATATAGAGGAACTGATATTCTTATCCACCAATGACCAAATGTGGCAGCTTAAGGCCGTTGCATTTCTTGAATGCTCATTCCTGAAGAATCAGAATCAGAATACACAAAACAAGCAACACAAACAAACCCCAACAGGACCAGTCCAATGACCATTAACTCCGAGTGTCTGACAGTCTGAGCTGAAGGTACTCATATGGGCGTTAAGCCTAATTTTAAAAAGGCCCTCTGTTAGTCCAACAAGTGTCCACTTTGCAGTTGTCTTCTCTTGTCACTGATGCCGGGTAGATGACTCCCTCTGTCTGGCATTCTCCTTCAAGAGGGCACAATGCCTTAGCATGGCAGTTGCAGTTGATGGTGTTTGGCTGCGTTGAGGGGGTCTGTGTCTTGGTCATGATGCTTGTATTGTGGGATGATATACAGTGCATCCGGAAAGTATTCACACCCCTTCACTTTCCCCACATTTTGTTATGTTACAGCCTTATTCCAAAATGGATTAAATTCCTTTTTTTTCTCATCAATCTACACACAATACCCCATAATGACAAAGTGAAAAAGGTTTTGTAGAAATTTTTGCTAATTTATTAAAAGTAAAAAAACAAATATTGCATGTACATAAGTATTCACACCCTTTGCTGACACTCAAAATTGAGCTCAGGTTCATCCTGTTTCCACTGATCATCCTTAAGATGTTTCTACATCTTGATTGGAGTCAACTTGTAGTAAATTCAATTGATTGGACATGATTTGCAAAGGCATACTCCTGTCTATATAAGGTCCCACTGTTGACAGTGCGTGTCAGAGCAGAAACCAAGCCATGAAGTCAAAGGAATTATCTGTGGACCTCCGAGACAGGATTGTATCGAGGTACAGATCTGGGGAAGGGTACAAAAAATGTCTACAGCTTTGAAGGTCCCGAAGAGCACAGTGGTCTCCATCATTCATAAATGGAAGAAGTTTGGATCCACCAGGACTCTTCCTAGAACTGGCCGCCGAGCCAAACTGAGTAATTGGGGGAGAAGGGCCTTGGTCAGGGAGGTGACCAAGAACCCGATTGTCACTCTGACAGAGCTCCAGCGTTCCTCTGTGGAGATAGGAGAACCTTCCAGAAGGACAACCATCTCTGCAGCACTCCACCAATCAGGCCTTTATGGTAGAGTGGCCAGACGGAAGCCTCTGCTCAGTAAAAGGCACATGACAGCCCGCTTGGAGTTTGCCAGAAAGCACCTAAAGGACTCTCAGACCATGAGAAACAAGATTCTCTGGTCTGATGAAACCAAGATTGAACTCTTTGGCCTGAATGCCAAACATCACGTCTGGAGGAAACCAGGCACCTATCATCACCTTGCTAATACCATCCCTACAGTGAAGCATGGTGGTGGCAGCATCATGCTGTGGGGATGTTCTTCAGTGGCAGGAACTGGGAGACTAGTCAGGATCGAGGGAAAGATGAATGGAGCAAAGTACAGAGAGATCCTTGATGAAAACCTGCTCCAGAGCGCTCAGGACCTCAGACTGGGGCGAATGTTTACCTTTCAACACGACAACGACCCTAAGCACACAGCCAAGACAACGAAGGAGTGGCTTCGGGACAAGTCTGTGAATGTCCTTGAGTGGCCCAGCCAGAGCCCAGACTTGAACCCCATTGAACATCTCTGGAAAGACCTAAAAATAACTGTCTGTGAATGTTCTCATTCATCCAAGTCATGGTTATCCAAAAGGAGTTGAATCAAGTGAAACTGGACTTGGTATATATCCGTGAAGACGTTTCGCCTTTCATCCAAGAGGCTTCCTCAGTTTGTGCCTTTCTGACTAGAGCAAGCTAGTCTGACTGGCTGGTGATGAGACTTAGTATTTATCCTTTAGGAGTCGTTGTCAGAGCTATTGATATGCATGGCTCTTTGTGATCAGATGTTTACCAATGCCCTTCGCTAACAGAGCCATAGATATGCGTGGCTCTTTTGTGTACCGATGTTATGACCGTGCCCATCGTTATCGGAGCTATTTATATGCATGGCTCTCCTGTGCTCCGACGCTCCCCATCTAACCTTACAGAGCTCAAGAGGATCTGCAGAGAAGAATGGGAGAAATACCCCAAATATAGGTGTGCCAAGCTTGTAGCTTCATACCCAAGAAGACTTGAGGATGTAATCGCTGCCAAGGGTGCCTCAACCAAGTACGAGTAAAGGGTGTGAATACTTATGTACATGCAATATTTCAGTTTTTTATTTTTAATAAATTTGCAAAAATGTCTACAAAACCTTTTTCACTTTGTCATTATGGGGTATTGTATGTAGATTGATGAGAAAAAAAGTAATGTAATCCATTTTGGAATAAGGCTGTAACATAACAAAATGTGGGGAAAGTGAAGGGGTGTGAATACTTTCCGGATGCACTGTAATTTGCTGAACATTTGGCATGCAGCTGTAGCTAATCTTGACTGTGCTCCTGTTGAATATTTTTCTTAGTTGATGGTCTGGGGTAAATCACTCATCCAAAAGTTTGAAAAATAGTTTTCCAATATTAGAGGCCACTGTGTTGCTGTAGGGAGGATTATACCAGGTGATGTCTGCCTTCTGCTGTGTTTCTTTTTTGCTGCTGGCTGTTGCCAATTGGTGGTGGGCTGTACTTAAGCCTGAAATTATATCCACTCTTTTGTAAGGCTTCTTGGTATGGGTGGGCTGCTTCATTAAAGATAGCTTTATTAGACGATACACATGAGAGTCTCCCATTTATACTCACTGGGATATTTTTTAAGATAGAGGGCGGGTGATTGCTTTCTCTGTGGATGTATTGCAGAGTATTATTGGGCTTCATGTATGACCTGTATGTACCATTTCTAAGGTCTAATGAGATGTCGAGAAATTCAATTTGGTTCTTATTAGCCTCAATTGAAATATTGAGCCTGTTGTTTGCAAATATACTACACATTTTCTTTTTTATTCGCTTGACTTCTCTTGCCAGTTTGTTGCAGACTGCCAGCCTGTCGTCCCTATATAGCCCGATGTTGATGTCTAGAACCTGTAGTTGAGACAAGTAAAAGCCCACTAGCTCACTATATATATATATATATATATATATATATATATATATATATATATATATATATATATATATATATATATATATATATAATGCATTTCTTAGACTAATGGACAAGGACTTAGATGGACAATCCACTTGCCAGGTTTTTTTTTCTTCTTTACGATAGCTGAGAGCAAAATACAATAGGGGAAGATAGAGGAGAGGAAGATCTTGAATTGTATAAATTTGAATTTTTATTGTCCAGTTGGAGCTTAAAATAAAAAAAATTTAAATTTAAATTTGAAGCCGAATGTCTTAAATGATGAATTCTGACTTTCGATAACCTTGAAATAAAAGGTGAGCCTTGAATGCAATACAGACAAAATTCAATTTCAAACCCATGTATTGAGTTTCAGATTCAATTCAAAAATTTGATTCAGATTCAAAATGAGCAATACATATTCAAACTAACACAATTCAAAAACTTTTGTCGCTGACACTAGTCTGTCCAAATAGCAGGGGTAAAGATGTCACCCCAAGGATGGTTGGGTATTACAGGTAGACTGCCAGCAGCTGTACCACCTTTTACCATTGTTCTGCTGAAGCTAAGCAGGTGTGAGCTTGCCTAGTACTTGGATGGGAGACTTTCTGGCAAAATGAGTTGCTGGTGGAATTGGTGTTGGTGAGCCAGTAGGGGGCAGTCTTCCCTCTGGTGCTAACAAAAACCCCAGCGCAGTGCAGTGATGGGGACACTGTGCTGTAGGAGATGCTGTTCTTCTGATGAGATGTTAAGCTGAGGTCCTGACTCACTGTGGTCATTAAAGGTCCCATGGCACTTATCACAAAGAGTAAGGATTCCCCCGGTGTCCTGGCAAAATTCCCAACCTGGCTCTCTCCATCTGGCCACCTAATCATCCCCCCCATGTAATTGGCTCAACGATTCCTCCCTCCCCACCTCAAGCTGATGTGTGGTGAGCGTTCTGGTGCAAAATGGCTGCCGTGCATTGCTCAGGTGGGTGCTACACGTTAGTGGTGGTTGAAGTGACTTTCCCCCCTTCACTGTGAAGCACTTTGGGTGTCTTGATAAAGTCTTATATAAATGTAATCCATTATTATCTTTTTTTTCTATATTTATTCTCTGTGCTTAGCCAGATTTCTGCCAACACTGATAATAAATACATGCAAGCAACTGCGACCACCATTGTTAAGCTAAATCTCTTTCTCTTTATTACACACAAACTCCTCAACTAAACAACAAAGGAAAATTGGCAGAATAAGTGACTTAGGAAGCAACATTAAACACTGTTTAAGCCTTACACAGTGCTTTTGCTGGAATATTAATAGTGTGTTTGTCCTTGCTTTGCAGATGTTAAGGTTTAAAGTGAAATGAAACTATTTTAAAATATTCATTACTTAAGTTGGCTGTCTCTTTGTCTAGGCCTTCCAACTTACGGAGTAGCAGCTTCCCCCAGCTTTCTGAAGGAACTCAAAGTGACCAATGGAGGGAACGATATGCTCAACATAAGCTGGGCTGTCAACGTCGATGGTAGGACTTAACAATGCTCACAGTCTTTATATGGGAAAAGTGCTGTATCTTATGGTTGTTGAACAAGTCATCATCTATTATTGGACTCATTTGCATCAATCAATTGATTATATCTCCACACTGCCACATTTTGGTACTTTTAAACAATTTGCATACAGTAGCTGTGAGCGGGCTCATTTTTGAGATGGTCCCACCAAATTTGAGTGTTGTTAAACAAACTAGCCTGATTAACTAGAAATTATTCTAACTCAGAAATTATTGGCATCTTTATCTTAATTGCATGTTTCATCCTGTCTTTTTGCAGCCACGGTTGACTATTTGACAGGCGCTTGTGTCATAATCAATGGGGAAATAAACATTTGTACATACAGTCCACCCTTGGCCAAGGTAGATCTCAAAGGATTTAAGCAGGTACAGCATCTAATGACACACGTAGTCACAATAATCACTGGTGGATACTAACAAGTTTAACAAGGTGGATGGTGGTACGGAGCAGGGCATTGTTACCCTACATTTACATGTTAAGCATTCAGCTGACCAAGCCTGATCTGCTATAGGTTGCATTTTCAGACTGCTAACATTACAAGCATCCATTCGTGTGGATGACAATTATCAAATTCAAGTTTAGGTTCAAGTTTACATGTACTAGGATTTTGTCTTGGCTGGATCCTCAACATAAAGATACAGGATGTGAACGCAACTTTTCAAAAGGGGAAAAAAACTGCAACATCTGGGATTATTTAAAAAGTAAAACACAAACATCTAATTTGTATCTAAATAAGGGATTGGTGGGTGCTGGGTATCAGTGAGAAGTACAGTGTACTGTAGATTGTGCCCTCAGACTGCATTCTTGACCCCAGAATTAGTATGAAAAGGGAAGCACTGTGAGTGAGAGTAAATAAAGAAAGACAAGTTTTATTTTTCTTTTAAAATGTGATAAGAGGAAAGAAGGAAATATTTTTCTTGTAATTTCCTTGACATCAGTAAGTACAAAAACAGGCATGTTCATTGATTCAATTTAACTGAACAACCAAAGATAATTAAGCAGTGGCTCTTATCTGGATAGGTTTTATAAAGAACAATCTGATCATGACCTTTGCATCTACACCTGGTATTTTTATGCATGCTTATTGTCAGCATTGTGTCCACATTGTGATCAGATCTCAGTTTTGCAAAGAACAGAAATGGCTTGGAAAGTTAGAAAGAAAGAAAAGAAGAAAACCACTTTATTTTTGTCATCCTAAAGTTGTTTGGTTACAATGAAATTTGTCTTCTGAATTCAACCCATCCTATTGTACTGGAGCAATGGGCAGCTGTGGTGCAGCGCCCGGGGACCAACTCCAGTTCTTTTTCCTATTGCTTTGGTTGGGGGCACAGACAGGAGTATCAACCCTAACATGCATGTCTTTTTGATGGTGGGAGGAAGTCAGAGCACACGGAGGAAACCCACACAGACACGGGGAGTAAATTCAAACTACACAGAAAGGACCTGGGGTTTGAGCCTTCGACCTTCTTGCTGTGAGGCAACAGTGCTAACCACTGGGCCACCATGCTGTGGAGCACAGGAAAGAGAAATTTAGAAGTTTGTCATAAAAAACAATATTCAACTTTTTTTTCCTTGAAGGAGTCATTTTAAAAACTCAGATGCATCAGAAACAGCAAGTAGTTTTGCTGCAGTCATGTTGCTGTAAAATACTGTGACTTGTTTACTATTGTGAGAGTGGTTCACGCCAGAGTTTGGTAAGTCTGAGTAAATGGCAACTTTCAGAATTAGCCACTATTCATTTAACTTTGGCGATGATGTTTCTACCACCTGATCTGTACTTTCTTACTAACACTGCATGGATTACATTTACTCCTGGTAATTTCTGGAGACCCAATCCCAATGCAAACCAGACTACAGTGCTTTTGGAGTTGGTCTGGTAGATCCGATCACTTCCTGAGCCCAATGCATGCTATGTGCATCTAAATCTTGCGTTAATGTGTTTTTCCTTATCCAAATAGTGTATCCAGATACAAATCGCATTATGATACCAGGTGTAAATAAACCAGACCAATTTCCGATGGATTCTACTGTACCTGTCAGCCAACAAGGCCAAAACACATTACATGTAAATTTCAAACACTCACAAATTACGTAGTGACTTTCAATAAACACTCCACATGTTACATTTGTAGCATGTGAGTGTGGCATAAAAATATACAAGTTTGTATTTTTGTATTTATGAGGAATAAAAATGTTTGCAATTCAACTGGAATCACGGTCTAATATGCACCCATTTGTGCTTGTTGTCACACTTCTGTGTGTGTTTGTGGGGATGTATGCACACCAATCATCCATTAAAAGTACCTGCCTAATATTGTGTAGGTCCCCTTGGCTGCCAAAACAGCTCTGACCCATCGAGGCATGGACTCCACAACACCTCTGACGGTGTCTTCTGGTATCTGGCACCAAGACATTAGCAGCAGGTCCTCTATGTCCTGCAAGTTGTGAGGTGGGGCCTCCATGGATTGGACTTGTTTTTCCAACACATCCCACAGATGCTCAATTGGTTAGATCTGGGGAGTTTGGAGGCCAAGGCAACACCTTGAATTCTTTGTCATGTTCCTCAAACCATTCCTGAACAATTTTTGCAGTGTGGCAGGGTGCATTATCCTGCTGAAAGAGGCCACTGCCATCAGGGAATACTGTTGCTATGAAGGGATGTTACCTGGTCTGCAATGATGTTTAGGTAGGTGGTATATATCAAAGTAACATCCACATGAATGCCAGGACCCAAGGTTTCCCAGAAGAAACTGGGCAGAGTGGCCCAGTGGTTAGCGCTGTCGCCTCACAGCAAGAAAGTCCTGGGTTTGAACCCCAGGGTTGTCCAACCTTGGGGGGGGGTCATCCCAGGTCATCCTCTGTATGGGGTTTGCATGTTCTCCCCATGTCTGCAGTAGGTTTTCTCCGGGTGCTCCGGTTTCCCCCACCATCAAAAGAAACATGCATGTTAGGGTTTATATTCCTGTCTATGCTCCGCCAGCTTGCCTCCTTCCCATAGTGCATCCCACTGCCATCTCTTCCCCATGTAAATGATGTACATGCAACTGGTTGCCCACTCGATGTAAAAGGAAAGGTAATTCATCAGACCAGGCCACCTTCCATTGCTCCATGGTCAAATTCTGACATTCACATGGCCATTGTAGGAACTTTCGGCGATGAACAGGGGTCAGCATGGGTACTCTTGACTCGTCTGCGGCTACACAGCCCCATACACCGCAAGCTGCAATGCAATGTTTGCTTTGACATCTGTCTATCATAGCCAGCATTAACTTTTTCATCAATTTGAACTACATTAGCTGTTCTGTAGAATCAGACCAGACAGGCTAGCCTTTGTTCCCCACATGCATCAATGAGCGTTGGGTGCCCATGACCCTGTTGCTGGTTCACCAGTTGTCTTGACTTGGACCACTTTTGGTAGGTTAGTGACCACTGCATACAGGGAACACCCCACAAGACCTGCAGTTTTGGAGATGCTCTGACCCAGTCATCTAGCCATCACAATTTGGCCCTTGTCAGATTCGTTCAGATCCTTACGCTTGCCAATTTTTTCCTGTTTCCAACACATAAACTTCAAGAACTGACTGTTCAGTTGCTGCCTAATACATCCCATCCATGCCTCCACTTCTCCTAGATCACCACCTTGTTGTGGTGGAGAAGCTTGCGTGTACTAATGATCCCAAGAGCTATGCTGTCTGGAACTTGGCTCCTGGTAGGGTCACCCCAAGGCGACTAGGTCAAGGGGGAGGTTCCAGACAATGTGCAGTCCAGCAAAGACCTCAGTGGTGGAACTGGTGGAAGACAATGCCAGTGAAAGCAGATGAAGGCTGCAACAGAGGGTGGTCCCCAATCGTCTTGGTTCTCCATGCCATTGGACTCTGGCCACCCCCTGCCAAGGACCATGTGGTGGCTGCAGATGCATCAGCCACTCCACGTAAAAAGCTGTCACGCGCAGGCATCCTCATACTTGACACTGTGTGACCGCCAATGATGATGATGAATATATCCCACCCCTCGACAGGTGCCATTGTAATGAGATAATCAATGTTATTCACTAACCTGTCTGTGGTTTTAATGTTTTGGATGATATAAATGTGTGTGTGTGAGATCAGATCAAGCCTTTACTCTCAGATTTGTTGTCGTCATCCTAATCAGTTTTTTTTTCTTGAACACAGGTGTGGTTTAATTACTCAGTGCCTGCACCTACTGGCTTCACTGTTGTAGAAGTTGCCAATCACCCATTTCCTTCGTTTGGTCAAGATATTGCATACAAAGCCACAACCATCATGATGAAGCCATGTAAAGTACTTTATTTATTTATTTATTTACTGACGTTGTTTTTCTTTTGTTGGGTTTATAAAAAAGACAAGTCTGTTTCTCTTATGTCGGTCTTCTACTACTACTACTACTACTACGACTTTCAGCTGCTCCCATTTGGGGTCGCCACAGCAGATCATCCGTGTCCATTTCTTCCTGTCCTCTGCATCTTCCTCTGTCACACCAGCCACCTTCATATCCTCCCTCACCACACCTATAAACCTCCTTTTTGGCACTCCTCTTTCCCTCTTCCCTGGCAGCTCCATATTCAGCATCCGTCTCCCAGTATACCCAGCATCTCTCCTCTGCACATGTCCAAACTATCTCAATCTCTCCTCTCTTGCTTTGTCTCCAAACCGTCCAACCTAAGTGGTCCCTCTAATATACTCATTCCTAATCCTGCCCTTCTTCATCACTCCCAAATAAAATCATAGCATCTTGAGCGCTGCCACCTCCAGCTCTGCCTCCTGTCTTTTCATCAGTGCCACTGTCTCCGAACCATATAACATAGCTGGTCTCACTACCATCTTGTAAACTTTCCCTTTAACTCTTGCTGGTACCCTTCTATCACAAACCACTCCTGACACTCTTTTCCGACCCACTCCACCCTGCCTACGCTTTCTTCTTCACCTCTCTTTCACATTCCCCATTACATTGAACAGTTGACCTCAAGTATTTAAACTCGTCTACCTTCGTCACTTCTACTCCTTGCATCCTCGTCATTCTGCTGTCTTCCCTGTCGTTCACACATATGTACCCTGTCTTGCGCCTACTGACTTTCATTCCTCTTCTCTCCAGTGCATACCTCCACCTCTCCAGCCTCTCCTCAACCTGCACCCTACTCTTACTACAGATCACAATGTCAACCACGAACATCAAAGTCAACGGAGACTCCTGCCTGATCTAGTTCATCAAACTGTCCATCACCATTGAAAAAAAGAAAGGGCTCAGAGCCTATCCTTGATGTAATCCCACCTCCACCTTGAACCCATCCGTCATTCCTACTTCACACCTCACCACTCTCACACTGCCCTCATACATATCCTGCACCACTCTTACATACTTCTCTGCCACTTCCGACTTCCTCATACAATAGCACACCTTCTCTCTTGGCACCCTGTCATATGCTTTTCTAAATCCACAGACACAATGTAACTCCTTCTGACCTCATCTATACTTCTCCATCAACATTTTCAAAACAAACATCACATCTGTAGTGCTCTTTTATGGCATGAAACCATACTACTGCTCACTAATCATCCCCTCTCTTCTTAACCTAGCTTCCTCTACTTTTTCCCATATCTTCATGCTGTGGTTGATCAATTTTATATCGCTGTGGTTACTACAGCTCTGCACAGCACCCTTATTCTTGAAAATCAGTACCAGTATGCTTCTTCTCCACTCCTCAGGCATCCTCCCACTTTCAAAGATTGTGTTAAACAATCTAGTTAAAAACTCCACTGCCTTCTCTCACAAACATCTCCATGCCTCCACAGGTATGTGGTGGCATGGAGATGTTTATGAAAAACAGCCTTTCCATTTTTTATCCTCTTCATAGCTGCCCTCACTTCCTCCTTGTTAATCCACCACACTTCCGGAATCATTATCCCCCACATCATCCAACCTTCTCTCTCTCTCGCTAATTTTCTTCATTCATCAGCCACTCAAAGTACTCCTTCCACCTTCCCAACACACTCTCCTCGCTTATCAGCACATTTCCACCTTTATCCTTCATCGCCTTAACCTGCTGCACATCCTTCCCAGCTCAGTCCCTCTATCTAGCCAATTGGTACTAGTCCCTTTCTCTTTCCTTGGTGTCCAACCTCTCATACAACTCACCACACACCTTTTCTTTTGCCTTCGCCACCTCTCTAGATCACTAGATCTCCTTGTACGCCTGTCTAATTTCTTCATCTCTCTCTGAATATCCCACTTCTTCTTTGCCAACCTCTTCCTCGCATACTTTTCTGTACTTCATCATTCCACCAACAAGTCTCCTTGTTGTCCTTCCTCTGTCCAGATGACAAACCAAGTACCTGCCTAGCTGTCTCCCTCACTGTTTCTGCAGTGGTTGCCCAGCCATCCGTCAACTCTTTGCTACCACCCAGTGCCTGTCTTAACTCCTCCCTGAACTCCACACAAAAGTCTTTCTTCTTCAACTTCCACCTTGGCTCTGCCTTCACTCTCTTCCTCTTCTAGGTCTCCAAAGTAATCCTACAGACCACCATCCAATGCTGCCTAGCTACGTTCTCCTGTCACCACCTTGCAGTCTCCATTCCCTTTCAGATCACGCCTCCTGCATAAGATATAGTCCACCTGTGTGCACTTTTCTCCCCTCTTATATCACCCTGTTCCTCCCTCTTCTTGAAATATGTATATTCACCACAGCCATTTCCATCCTTTTTGCAAAATCCACCACCATCTGTCCTTCCACAGTCTTTTCCTTGACACCATACCTACCCATCACCTCCTCATCACCTGTGTTCCCTTCATCAACATGCCCATTGAAGTCCCTCCAATCACCACTCTCTCCTTCTTGGGTACCCGCTCCACCACTTCATTCAACTCACTCCAGAATTCTTCTTTCTCTTCCATCTCACACCCGACTTGCGGGACATATGCGCCGATAACTTTCATCATCACATCTTCGATTTCCATCTTCATACTCATCACTCTGTCTGACACTCTCTTCACCCCAACACACTCTTGACATACTCTTCCTTTAGAATTACCCCTATACCATTTCTCCTCCCATCCACACCATGGTAGAAGAGTTTGAACCCACCTCCAACGCTCCTGGCCCTTACTCCTCTTCCATCTGGTCTCTTGTACACACAGTATATCTACCTTCCTTCACTCCATCATATCAACCAGCTCTCTCCCTTTACCCGTCATAGTGACAACTTTCAAAGTTACGACTCTCACCTCTACACTGCTACCCTTCCTCCTCTCCCGCTGGACATGCCTTCCCCCTGTCCTTCTCCTTCACCTGGCAGTAGCATAGTTTCCACCAGCAACCTGCTGGCCAACAGTACTGATGGCGGTCGTTGGTAATCTGGGCCTCGACTGATCCGGTATGGAAATCTGATTTATGATCTGAATATTTGATTTGGCAAAGGTTTTATGCCAGATGCCCTTCCTGATGCAGCCCTCCCCATTTATTCAGGCTTGGGATTCCACTAAGAGTGCACTGGCTTGTGAATCCTCAGTGGCTAGGTTTTTCTCTTATCTCGGTCTGACGCCAATGAGTTCTTTAAATGAAGACATCATAACATGGCTTATATTAAAATGTCATAAAAATCTATGTCCCTGTTTTGACAGCAACCGATGACTATGACCCTACAGATAAATGATTTTGTTTTTTTGTTTTTTTGTTTGTATGTCTATATATCTGTATGTGTGTGTATATTTGAGTTTATGAGTCAGTGAATCAGTAAGTGAGTGAGCATTCTGAACTCAGAAAATTGTTAAATTGCAACACTGAGTAGCACATTAAATATGTAATAGCCTTTTTAAAATCATTACATTTTGATGTCTGTCTGCAGATGGAACTCCCCTCTCTGACAGCCCTGTCACAGGTATTTCACTTTTACAGTAAGCATATGCCTACAGCTTCATCTCACATACGTCTTCTTCTTCTTTCAGCTTGTTCCCTGTTTCTCAGGGGTTGCCACAGCAGATTTTTGCCCTTCATAGCTTTCTGTCTGAGACATCCCTCTCCTGCAGTCCAACCCTCCTCATGTCCTCCTCTATCTGGTCTCTCCATCTTTTCTTTGGTCCTCCTCTTTTTCTTTTGCCAGGTATTTCCCAGGTCCAATACCTTCTTTGCTATATAGTATATGCCTCCTCTCTGTACATGTCCAAACCATCTCAATCTTATCTCTCTCAACTTCTCATCCATTCCTCTGATCTTGAATGCAACTCTCACTTCTTCATTGCTCTTCCAGTCTTTTCTAGTCACTCCCAGGAACCAATGCAGCATGTTCATCTCTGCTACCAGTAATTTAGATTTGAGCCTCTCTGTTTTTGTCACTGCTTCCATACCATAGAGCATGGCAGGGATAACCATAGATTTGTATATTTTGCCCTTTACCCTCAATGGCATTCTTTTGTCACAAAGTACTCCAGCTACCATTCTCTATGAATTCTACCCAGATTGTGTCCTTTTCTTGACTTCCTTCTATCCACCGCTTTCTTTCTGTGCTGTCAGTCCTAAGTACTTGAATTCATTAACTTCTGGGATGTCTTCTCCTCCTAAGGCCAGTCCTGGACTTTCTACTTGCTTATTTGTATACAGGTACTCAGTCTTTGTTCTGCTGATCTTTAGTCCTCTAATCCCTAGCGCTTCTCTCCGATCTTCAAGATCTCTCTCCAACCTTTCCTTGTCCTCATTTGCTAGCACGATGTCATCAGCAAACATCATGCTCCATGGTGGCTCTTTCTTAAGATGTTCTGTGAGGCTGTCCATCAGTATCACAAACAGGAAAGTGTTCAACGCTGATTGTTGATGCAGTCCTACCTTTATCTCAAATTCACTTGTTGTTCCCACTGCACATCAAACTACAGTCTTATAGTCCCTGTACATGTCCTGAATTATGCTGATGTAATTTTCTGCCACTCCCTTCGCCCTCAGGCAATACCACAACTCATCTCTTGGTACTCTGTTGTATGTCGTTTGTCATATGTCGTCCAAATCAATAAATACGCAGTCCAATTCTTTCTGTCCTTCAATGCATTTTTCAGCTAAGGTCCTGAGTACAAATATTGCATCTGTGGTACTTCTTCCAGGCATAAATCCAAATTGTTCTTTCCCTATAGTCACTTCCTTCCTAAGTCTCACTTCAATCACTCTCTCCCATAACTTCATTGTATGTCCCGTCAATTTTATGCCTCTGTAGTTGCAATTTTGAGAATCACCTTCTTTCTTGTAAATTGGTACCAATGTGATATATGATAATATAATAACTAATATATGGTCTCTCTCCATTCATCTGGTATTCATCTGGTAGAGTCTGTATTATGTTGTTAAAGAGTCTAGTCAGGAACTGTATGCCAGTATCACCCAAGTATTTCCAGACTTCTGCTGATATATTGTCCGATCCCACAGCTTTTCCATTTTTCATTTGTTGCAATGCTTTTATCACCTCATCCCTTGTAATCTCTCCCACGTCCTCTTCATTCCTTGGCGGTTCATCTGTCCTTCTCTGTTATTCTCTTTATTTGGTGACTGAAATAATCCCCCCCATCTCTGTAAAATATTCTCATTTTTTGAAAGTACTCTTCCATCTGTGTCCTTGATCAGTTTTACTTGTTCAACATCTCTGCTTGCTCTGTCTCTCTGTTTGGCTAATCTATATATATATATATATATAATTCTCTCCTTCCCTTGTCTCTGCAGTGCTGCACTTCTTCCCTCCCACCACCAACCTCCCCTTCCCTACTTTTTACCCCTTGAGATTCTCCTAGCACTTGCCTGCCTGCTTCCCTTCATCCTTCTGCTGTTCTGTCCTAATCTAGAGGGAATCTATCTCACAACAACTCTCCTACCTTCCTCCTAAAGCTTTCTCTACAAGGTTCTTCTTTCATCTTCCACCATTGAATCTTCCATGCTACTGGTCTTTGTACTATTCTGTGATTGCTCTATCAGTGGTCTATGTTGTTTTGTTACACACTTGCTTGGTATTACTTTGCAATTTACAGTTTCCCTCAAGTGCCACTTTCTGTATAAAATGTAGTTTATCTGCATAGTTCTGCCCCCACTCTTGTAGGTTTCTGTCTGATTTTCTCTCTTTTTGAAATATGTATTAACTAGCCATATAATTCCTTGTAGTAAAATCAACTATTGACTCCCCACCTGCATTTCTCATTCCAAACCTGAATTTTCCCATGACATCCTCATCACTACTATTTCATTCTCCTACGATTCCATTCAAGTCTGCTCCAATAAAAATGTTCATCACCTGGTATACCTGCCATTATATTGTCCAGTTGTCTCCAGAAATTCACCTTTTCTTCCTCATCGCAACCCATTTGTGGTGCATACAAACTTGTTATATTTGCCAGATGTCCATACAAATCCAACCTCATCCAAACCAGACTATCTGATTCCCTCTTTACTTCTATGACTTTCTGTTGTAGCTCTCTGTCTAGGATTATTCCCACACCATTCCTTTTACTGTCTGTCCCATGGTAGTGTATCTTATCTCCCCCAATCTCTCTTGCCTTGCTTCCTTTCCTCTTTGTCCCCTGAACACACATCACTTGTATTCTTCTCCTGTTCATCATGCCTGCTATTTCTCTCCCTCTGCTTGTCATTGTCCCAACATGAAGTGTGACCATTCTAAAAGCTTTCTTCTTCAGTTGTCTCTTCTCTCTTTTCTGTCTTGGTTGTATCCCTCATCTGCTCTGTCTTTTCCTACGTTCCCCAACTGGTCCATAGTTTCCATTAGTACCCTGTGAGAGCACAGCACCATTGGCGTTCGTTGTTAACCCAGGCCTCGACACCGTGTGTGTGTGTGTGTGTGTGTGTGTGTGTGTGTGTGTGTGTGTGTGTGTGTGTGTGTGTGTGTGTGTGTGTGTGTGTGTGTGTGTGTGTGTGTGTGTGTGTGTGTGTGTGTGTGTGTGTGTGTGTGTGTGTGTGTGTGTGTGTTTTCCCATAAACTGGGCATTATGAATCAAATAAAACCATTGGATAGACACTAAATCACCACCTTATTGAGATCTTATATTTCGGTCTGAGTGAGACAAGTAAACAATTATTTCTCTCAACCATTTGAGAAGAATGAGGGGATAATCTAAATATCATGTTGGTATTTAACCTCAGTTATGTCTATGTGGAGAACTATGTGGGATAAAGAAGAGATTTATTTGTCTTTCTGATTTGCTTTTCCTCTGGGAAAATCTATGCAGTCGGCGATTAAAACCCGTTGACTTTTCCCTCTTCCTGTTTGCTTATAGTACAGGGTACACCGTTTGGAACGGATGGTGTTCCACGGAGTGAAGTTTTTCCACGAAGTGAAGATTCCTCTCCAAGCGTGGAGGTGGTCATTTTAGCTGGAGTGACTTGTTTTTTGGTGCTAACTTCCTGCTTCATATTCTGTAAGTAGAATACTGTTCAAATCCTGTGCTCCATTTTCTAATGAAATTGTAGAATTGTATAACCAAAGTGAAGCCCATTTAATAATAATAATAAGAAGTTAAACTTATATAGCACTTTTATAACACTCAGTCGCATTTGATTCACTCTCGCAATTGATCACAGCAACAGAATGTTATATGTTTTCTCTGACACACACTGTGTGTGTGTGTGTGTGTGTGTGTGTGTGTGTGTGTGTGTGTGTGTGTGTGTGTGTGTGTGTGTGTGTGTGTGTGTGTGTGTGTGTGTGTGTGTGTGTGTGAGAGAAATAGAGGGCTCTTTTTTCATAAACCTGGATGCAAGCGCAGGTGTACATGGGCATGTCCACTATATTTTTACCAGCAATGCAAGCACACCCCTGGTGCAGTATGGTGCAGTTGGGGAAAAAAGGATTGGAGTAGGATGAATACATTTAAACGGGTGGAGTTTGGGCAGGCTTCAACTTGGCCAATCGAATCAGCTCTTCTTATACCCTGTACCATCACCAATCCATTCCTATAGATTATGACCATACAAAATAAACATAATTTAAAGTCGCACACAAGAAAATCAGGTAACACTTTAGTATGGGGAACGTAGTCACCATTAATTAGGTGCTTATTAGCATGCAAATTAGCAACATATTGGCTCTTAATTGGTCATTATTACGTACTCATTAATGCCTTATTCTGCATGGCCTTATTATACAACCAGTAAGCCATTAACTATGAGTTTTCCCTCTATAACCTCAGAATTATTGCTTATTAGTAGTACCATCTCAATATGCTTTGCTTAGTATGGACTTTATAAGGTGGTAGTACCACAAGAAGAGTTATTCTCCCTTACTAACACTTAATGAATATGGTCTGTTTTTACATAACAAAACACAAAACTACAACTGTTAATAGTGTTAAATTACTGTAAATTAAGTTTTTGTTACTTAGAATATGTTCCCCATACTAAAGTGACATCTTGATCATTACTAATTCACTAGTAATTAAGTTTTTTTATGTTCCCCATACTAAAGTGTTACCGAAAATCATTATTCAACAGCCTGGCTTACACAACTAACAAACTGACTTCAGTGTCATCAGGTCATGTACAAGCCTACAGAGATTGACAATGGGCACAATAGTTTAGTCTAGAGCCTGATTTGGGGTGGATTTTCATGTCTTGATCCCATGACTCAATAAAAATATTTTCTCATGTCCCGTGACGGCTGGCGATGATATTGGGTGGGTGGGCTAACAACACATAGTATACCCATCTATAGTTCACGCTGCATTAACAGCAACATAACATCTGAGATACCAAGTTAGAGCAACAACACATGTACCTTGTTATAGCAAGTGCTCTCTACAACAACACTATAGAGAAGTATAAGAATGGCCCAATGCCAAAAAACTCACACACACACACACACACACACACACACACACACAATGTGGCTATTTTTCTCTGTACACATTAGCACATGCCATTTTAACAAGAACAACATATGCAGGAATGATGGAGTGATATGCTACATGATAGAACAGAATGCAGAATCATGTAGCCTACAATGCCAGAAAAGGGCTCACCTAAGGATGCACAACAAAACGTGTCCCGACTGAAACGACTGCCAATAAGTACTGGCACTGTTTTTAATCACAACTGTTTTGCAACACATTGTATCAAACATGTCCCGAATAAAACAATTTGGTAAGCACAGCAAAAATAACGGTCATTATAGAAGAGAGACGAGCAATATGTAGACAGGAACGCTAAACATGTCTGATGGTCTTTTGAGAGGTCTACAGGCTTGGGCCTACCTTATTTGAAGAGAAGCTCACATCGACGACCTTTCTGGGATGCAAACAGATTAATCACCATGTCATTAAACTCTGGTGATTTTGGGATGAAGTCCCGCTCAACAGACAGCATAGCCAGGGCGTTCAGCCTACCCTGTCCCATAGTACTTTGGAGGAATGATTTGATCCTCTTAAGTGTACTGAAACACCTCTCTGACTCTGCAGATGGCATGGGGGTTGTGATGGCTATTTGTGTTAATTTCAATGTTTCAGAAAAAGTGCTCTGAAGATTGTTCTCAGATTGTTCCCCGAGCACAATCACACACTGGCTTACACACGCCACACCGGTTGTCTCATCAGCTTGCACAGCCGCAAATGGTGCCTGCGATATTTCATCAGCCAATTTTTGTCCATAAATGACTAACATACAATCAAGCAACTCATTTTGGCTTGTCTTAGATGTGTACTTGGCAACCTGTGTGTTTGACAGGTGATCGGCTAACTGGCTATCCAAAAAGAGAACTGGTCAACGAAGTCCAGAAACACACCCTGCTGGAGTGAAATCGGAGATTCTTCAGACCCCCACAGAGCTAGCTCATGTGCTCCACAAAATTTAATACAGTCCACAATCCATGTTTCTTTACCAGCTCGTTGTGTCTCTGTATAGAGATGCGGCGGCCCTCATCAAGTTGACAGTCGATGTTAACTTTACTCAGCATTGATAGCGTTATGCTAGTTCCAATGTGACTTGTGCTGCATCCATGTTTCCTAATTTTGTCGAATAAATGTTTCAAATCCACAATTCCTTGTTGGGTCCAAGCCATGTCTCCCCCAAAAAGCAAGCACGGGCAACAGAAAAGTGAATTCTTAGCTACATTTGACGTTAGCCAGTCTTTTCGTTGAAACCAAGTAACACAAAACTTGCGATTTTGCCGTTTGTCCTTTTGTGTTATTTGAACATCGTTTGGACGAATTGTCCCCAGTCTCTTCACTTCCGATTTTTCCTCCAAAGACACTGAACAAAATGGATGAGAAAGTAAATAATCCACCTCATTCATGCCAATTCCCGTGGCCTCCATTGCCACAGTTGCTCACTTTTCTCCCTTCCCACTCTCACACTAGACTGTGCTGTCACTGGTCAAAAGTCAGTGACCTGTGGGCTGATTGAATTTAGCCCAAATGATCAGCAAATCAAGGGGGCATACTAAGACTCCTGTCACTCACATAACACGAAGATGAATGGAAGCTGATGCAATTGTGTTTGGGCTGTAAAAAATTAGCCAATTTAGATGAGTTAGTTTGTGTTTTTTCTTGTGAGTATTTAGTGCTGTTGCTGATCTTAGGTTCCACCAAAATTTTAAAATAATCTGTTCTAAGGTTTTTTAACAACAATTTTCTCATCTTTATTGTAAAAGATAGTGAGGACTTAGCCCTGTTAGCCTGTTTATACCAGCCGTCCCTGCTCATGTCCTACTCACAGGATTGATAGTGAAATTGACTCCTGTCCTAATGGAATTCCAAGGGAGTCTCAACCAGATGTTTGGCTCTTGTACAGACAGTTTGTGCTTGTGAGTTTGGACCAGAAAAAAACATTCACTTTGTCAAGTTAGGTTTGAATTTTCTGTGTGTCATGATGACCGCAAACTGTCTTTGATTCACATCAAATTCAACAGCCACATGTTGACATTGCTGTAAAGAAGTAGCTCACTGAACCTATATTTGTGCTTAGATGTGGTCCGTGCCGGTGTTATATAATTTTCTGACTCCCTGACTCTCCCACAGAATCTGACTCCCCTTGGCATGAATGGGTTATGGTTTAGGTTAGGGGATTAGGGTTGCTGGGGGGGGGGATTAGCCTAGCCTTATACCAAGAGTAGTCAGATTCTGCAGGGGAGTCGGAAAATTCTATATCACTGACACGAAACTAGTCAGTAGATTAATTGTTGCAGCAGGCTGTCTTGCTTTTGCTTTTTTTTTTTTTTATCTGCAGTGCAATGCACACAGACACTCATACACTCCCAATCTAGCATCATGGATTCCCAGTTACCTTCTTTTCAACATACAGTCAAATCACAATCTTTCCAATCCCTCAGATAAAGTGTGCAAGACAAAGTGTGCTGTGTCGTCGAGCTTCACCATGCTACCTGCCTCTTTCACGGCTCCTGTCCCCATCCTCCTGGTGTACCCGGTGGAGAATCCAGTCTTCCAGAGGGCTGTGGCGGCTCTGGCAGAGTTCTTGCAGCATCATGGGGGCTGTAATGTAGCCATCGACATGTGGCAACAGGGAAAGATAGCAGAGCAAGGGCCCATGCGGTGGCTGGCAGAGCAGGCCAAGTCTGCAGAGAGGGTGATCATCCTCTGCCCACAGGTGGGAATTGTATTGTAGAAATGTAAGGGTTTGGGAGATGGAGGGTTACATATAGCAGGATTAAATTTTTCACATTGGTAACATTTTTACACCCCGGTTGCTACCCTTTTTAATACCATTATGACATTTGGCCAATAGAGGGGGTTGTTGAGTAGTAGGGGGGGCCCTGTGAGTGACCCACTAAAGTAGGATTAATATTCAAACATTTAGCTGTCTACAAGCATGTGCGATGTGTTGACACTGGTGTGGGAATAAGGAATATAAACAGAAGAACATAACAAAGTGCATGAAAATATTGGGTATATATATCCACTTTGTAATCAAATTCATAGTGTTTTGGGAAGAGCAATGGCTATAGGAGAAGAAGCATGCGTTGAACTGCAACGTCCATGTTTGTATGTTGCACTAATATTGAGTTGATGGAGCATTTCACCAAAAAGCATTAAATATCCTTTCCTGCATGACCAATCATAGCATCTCTGTCTCACAATCACCCAGAAACCACCTCTCCGTGTCACCTTGAAGCAATGTTCATGTTTGTCTTCGCACAAGCATGCTGTAGCCTTAAACATAATCTGCTATCTGCAGATTTTACCAGTTTGTCATGGTGAAATTAATTGTCAAAGGGTCAATGTAGGCTAAATCACGGATTACATGTAATATGATTATTTTTTCTAAATGCAAGAAATTCGACCTGCTGAGCATAATGAAGTTATATGTAATATTACAAAACTTAGTGATTGTGTTACTGAACTACAGGAGTAATTTGTTATAAATTACTATTTTGAAAATAGACAGCTGGTAAGAAGTGAATGAAGCAAAGTGATTTCTTCAAATGAGATATTAGGTGCTAGGTATCAAGTAAGCGATGTTAGGAATGATGTCATGTCAGTTAGAATTAAGCAAGTAAGTTAGAACACACTGTTTTTTTTGTACCTGGTGGGTTACCTGCATCAAACACAAAGGATGTATAACATAGCATATGAAAACAGAACTGAATAGCCAAGTTGAGGTTGCAGGGGAAGATGAGAAATCTAGTGTACAATAGTTCTCCCCTTTGTAAAGAGCCCAAAATGAAAGCCTAATATGTTTACAGAGCGGAAACTTTTGCAAACATTTGGTCTCAACTAATCAGCTTTTATTTTTATTTTTATATTTTTTAGCGCACAAATATATACGAGTTTATATTGAAAAGGAAATACAAGGGAAAAGATGTGCTGGAGAGGAAACTCAAATGGGTTTATTAAAAGACCTCCCCTAAATTACAAAAAAAAAAGAGGAAAAGAAATACTTGAAGTACAGGAAATGAAAAAGCATACAGACTGTAATGCAGTGTATAGAATTTTGCTCTAATGTGAGCCCTAAAATAACCTACTTTGCCTGGGAAACAATCCATAATTACAGTGATTAGGCATGGGGAAAAGGAAAAACGTCCAAGATTCGATCAAAGAAGGTTGAGTCAGTTCATCTTCAGAGACTGAAGATGTAATTTAGTTGAGTGATGAAACGTATCTGTCAATAAACGTTGTATCCAGATGAACTGATTCAACCTTCTTTGATTTTCTTACCTGGATTATTGAGCATGCATCAAGACATCTAAGATTAGAGTTTACACACCACACATTTTTAGAAAATAATTTAAAAGTCTAGATCTTGACTTTGGATACAACATATATCAGTGATAATGCTGTTGTATAACATGATTGAAATACCGATACACCTCCTGTTGAAATCCTTGCATTTAAATGAATGTTATGTTTTATATCAAACTTTAGAGAGTTGCAGTAATCACTGTAACTCTTGGTTTCTGTTCTGTTCTTGTTGACTCTAGTCGACTCTGTTTTGCTCTGTTTATTCCATTCAGCTCTGCTTTGTTCAATTCCGTTCAGTTGCAGCCCTTCCACTGTCCTCCCAAACATGGTGTCTCAGAGCAGTCCATCCCTGCTGCTGCCCAAGACCTTTACCCTTTGGTTCTTCACATGGTGGCAAGCCACGCTAAGAGCTCCAGTGAACTGGCCAAGTTCTGGGCTGTGCAGTTTGGCAAGCCTCAGGATAAGAAGCATGGTAACCTTCTGGTGGAACTGAGGGCTTGCAAGAAGTTTTGTTTGATGAAGGACTTGGACAAGCTGTACAGGAGTCTCCATTCTCCGTTTCAAGGCTCCAAGAAGACCTTTGGGCTGAAGTGGAAATTAGGGATATCCTATAGTAAAGATAGTACAATCAAGTTAAGAGATGCTGTTGGGCAGCTAGCTAAGTGTGGGCCTAACACTGTAGAGGAGCTGCAACAGTTGAAGGCTGCAATTACCAGTGTATGAAAAACGTGTATTGATAAATTTGGGACTGATAAATATCTTTCAGTTTTACATCTAAAACAGAACCAATGGTGCAATTCATATTATCATGCTAGTAAGTTACTAAATTTTCGCATACTACAAGCCCGCGCGTTCGGTCCCCGTACTGGCCACATGTCTGCCCTGTGATGGCTTGGCGGCCTGTCCAGGATGTCTCCCCGCCTGCTGCCCAATGACTGCTGGGATAGGCTCCAGCATCCCTGCGACCCTGAGAGAGCAGGATAAGTGGTTTGGATAATAGATGGAAGTTACTACATTTTGGCCCTCATCCATTTACAACATACAGACTGTCTTGCTTGATGGATTGTGAAATTTTAGATTACAGGATAATTTCAGTCATTCATTCATTGTCTGTACCCACTTGATTCAATTCAGGGCTGTGGAGGGCTGAGTAGAAGGTGCAGAGACTGCTTGGATAGATAGTCTATGTATGTGTTTGCCCTTAACGATCAGATATTTTTTCCTGTGGGAGCAGCACCTGTAAATCCAATTGCCCCACAACTAATCAGGACTGCTGAATTGGGACATTTGAAGGATGTATGACTTCCAGTTGTTACTTACATATTTTTGTTACAGTTGAGCTTTTGAAAAAGATTGAAATAAAAGTGTAATTCATCACATGGTTATTTTGACAGGTGTTTTGTGCTTGCATATTTTGATTTAGTTAATGGCTCTTTAGATGCATTGAAAAATGATACCAAATTGATGCATCTCAAATCTTAAGTTTCCTTCAGATGAGCTAAGTACGACATAAAAATTCTTTCGGGAATTATTATTATTATTATTATTTGTTATTATTGCTGGTATAGCTAATAATAGTGGTATTGGTTGCACTCTAACCTACAGGCACGCACACACACACACACACACACACACACACACACACACACGCACGGTCATCAGCAAGAAAGATGGCAGTTGTAACAATAGTATTATGTGGTGCTTGTTTCTACATGGACTGTTTTAGAGCTGGCTAGAGTGTTGTTGTTTTTTTTAATTGAATGTTATGAACATACAATCGGCAATTTTCAGACATTCAGCTGTTAAGTGAAATAGACATCCTTATAGAATTTACATTTCTGTGAGTGAAAATGAAAAAAGGTTGATTATCAAAATGAAATATGCAAAGTAAACAAATTAATTAAATTAAAGATAAAGTATCTAAACATGATAAAAAAATAACCTAAATAAAGTCAATTAAAATTGTTCTTTATAATATGACAGTGTGCGTTCACTTTTTTTTGTTCGTCTTAAGTGCTAATATGTCTATGTACATATTGAACTCAACCAGAAAAGCACCAAGGCTTGGGAGGGACCTAGAGAGCCTTGCTTTATGTATGTGAGATAATGGATGGATGGATGGCTAGATGGATGGAAATTTACCAAATGCAAGTATAAGATTTGTCATGTAACTTAATATAGATTTATTTTCACATTCAAATTTAGTAATAATGTCTTTAGGTATAAATATTATAGAATGTCCAGTCTTGTTATATATAAAATTCTCTATATTGCGCCAAAACATAGATGAGGAGGGGCAGTGACAAGACAAATGCATAACCGTTTCTGGCTCAGTGCTACAAAAGGTGCAGTTAAGATCTATGTCAGTAAATTTAGAAATTAATGTGTTACATGGATAGATGTTATGTTAAATTTTAAAATGGATTTCTCTTATTTTATTTGAGATACAGAACTGAAATGGGAACAACCATGCCTTACACCATTTTATGTCATCCAATTGTGAATTCCAGAAAGGTTTCCCTCTGGGTGAAATCTTATTATAGCCATAATGCACTTTCCTTATATGTTTGTTGGTACATTTTATATTTGTTCATTTTATCCCGTTAGCTTTTAAACAAGGTATTTGAACATTAACATTTTAATATGCTAAGTGACATTTCATTAACTTGATTATACCTGTAGGAATAGCCCAGTAAATTCTGGGTCCGCGGTGGTGTAGCGGTCTAAGCATTGGCTTTGTGTCGATGCAGTTGCCCACTGGGGAGCGGCGTTCGCGACCTGGTCTCGTCAGATCCGCCTATGGCCGGACTCAATGAAGCAGCAATAATCGGCACCGCTGTCTTCGGGAGAGGGGTGGAGTCGGCTTGTGTTCGTCACATGAATGCGGCTCTGGCAGTGTGGGGAAAAAGCAGTGGTTCGGCCTGGATTCGCGTTGTCACGGAAGTGGCGAGGCGACTCCTTCAAAACTGCCGGCCGGAGAGATGCAGTTGGCGAACGCATGCAGTACGAGGGTGGGTTTTTGAATTAAAATAGGGAGCGGTTGGCCTCTAAATTGGGAGAAAAATGAAATAAACTTAGGAAAAGAAGTAAATTCTTTATATTTGACCAGAAAAGATCTGGCTTTTAGGAAATTCTCATAACTATAAAGATTACCTTTATCATCAAACAAATCTGTAACAAATCTGTAACCCCTTTCAATCCAGCTCTCTTTATGAATACATGTCTTGTTAACAGGAATATTACCGTTGTTCCAAATGGTGTCCTTATGTGGTGAAAAGTTGTGAACATAATTTCCAAGACGGTAAAGCCTGCTGATAGAACTTTGAGAGTTTTACCGGCAATTTAGAGACAGTGTAATTGCACCCCATTGGACATTTTAAGCCACCTAAATTTTTAAATATATTGTGTGGTATGAAATTCCATAACGATGCTGGGAGCTCCAAACATTTTTTAAGCCATTTGACCTTGAAGGTGCAATTTAAATGGACAAAATCTTAAGATTTCCAATCCTCCTTCAGCCCTCTCCAATCTGAGTATTTATTTTTTTAAGGTAATGGTGTCTATCTTTCCATACAAATTTGATAAATAAATTAGCTTCTTCACAGAGCACATCATTGGCTTAAAGAGTGACAAGGTAGGATAAACAAATCTTGGTTAGAGTTTGTTATGCCATGTAAGTGAAGCGATGACTGAGTTAGTAACTAGTGTAAGCAGCTAAAATGCTTTATTCGTCCATTCTGTATAGTGTGGAGACAGGACAGAATGAAACACGGTGGCAGTGGAAACAACATTGAGAGGACAAAGCAGAAAATTTGACTTTTACTGTGCAGCTAACTAGCTAGTTTGTCTTCTGTAGCCAGAGGTGAAACATACAACACAAGAACAGACTGACGGGAGAATGAGACAAGCCAAATACTTTAACAGGACAGCCAAGGACATGGACACACTGAAATGGGGAGACTGTGTTTAGAATACAGCCTTTTGAACCCCACACGGTCTGGAGAAAAGCTACAGTCGTGAATCCTGTGGACCACAGGTCCTACGCAGTACAGCTGGACACTGGAGGTGTTCTTCAGAGGAATCGACGTCACCTTAGATGGGACCAGGGCACTGGACCCAGTGTGTCAAACCGAACAGTGACTGTTGAAGCTCACACAACACCAGAGACTGTTGCAACCCCTGACAGAGTCATGGGTGACACACAACAGAGTGTAACTACCAGATATAGTCGAGTAGTTGTTAGGCCAAGATACCTGAAGGACTATGCAAGTTGAACTGTGATATAAGATGTGAAGCAAAGACACTGAAAACAAGAAAAGAAAAAAAAGGGGGGGTGCAAAAATATTAAAATGAAAATATTGAAAAGCATTGTAAAATCTTTGTTATTTTTTACAGTATTGTTTTGAAATGTCATTGGGAGATTTTAGGGCAGACACAAAAAATCTTGGCTACCAAAAGAGCAAAGAACATGTGGTCACTGTACAGCAGGTGAGGTCGAGATAGAGATGCACTTCCTCCTAAATTGTGAGAAATTCCAAAACATTAGAGAAAAATACCAGGAGAAATTTGAAAACCAGATTCCAAATTTTCTACTCCTGGATGAGAAAGAGCTATGGCCACTTATTTTAGGAGAGGGCCAAAGGGCACACCTTCTGGCACAATGTGTCAGAATGCCATAGCTTAAGGGTCAGTGAGTGACCAAAACTCTGTCAATTACTGTTCCAATTACTGTTCAAATACTATTCTATATTTCTGCCAGTTCTACCTATTCCTTTTTCCATTTATTTTTTTGTTTGTTTGTTTAATACTCTATTAACCTATTTCAATGTCACCTGATTGGGCCACATTGTAATGAGTGCAGTCATGCCAATAAAGCATTACTGAATTGAATTGAATTTATTTTCAACATTGATAAGGAACACATTTTTATATGATAATATTGTTTATTGTTAACAGGATACAAAGGAAGTGACATTATATACAGTTATGTGATGTTATTGAAGTTAGACTGTTGAATAAGGAATCATAATTCAAAGGAAAAGAAAAAGGATGTAGTAGTATTGTTATGTGGTGCTTGTTTCCACACGGACTGTTTTAGAGTGGGACACATGTGAAGAGTTGCTGGCTAGTGTTTGTTATGCCGTGTATGTGAAGCGGTGACGGAGTTTATAAGTAGCGTAAGCAGCTAAAAATGCTTTAATCGTCCGTTCTGTATAGAGACAGGACAGGATGACAAAGCAGTCATGTGCTCAGCTCTCAAAACGCTTATATCTGACTGAAACCAAATGGATTTGATATCGATAGATTCTTAACATATGGCAGCCTGCATTTGCAGCGGTCGTCTTTCTTCCAGTCAGTTTTAATGTAATTTATCCAATTTCTCATCATTGGGGCCTAGCTGTTATCACCCCTGTGTGACGATTGGATGTTGTTACACGTTCTGCCCACTAGGTGGAACTAGTTGTTAATACTTACCTGAGAGAACTAGATAGGATTAGACGAAGACACTCTAAGAATGCACACGGATGTAACTGAATGAGTGGTTTAATAAATGAGTTAATAGGGGAATAAAACAAGCCTCATCCTTCTAAACCCGAACATAACACCCTGTGCAGTGCAATATATTACTATAGCAGCATACCAACAGCACTATTACCGTGAACATAGGAAGCACTGCTCCCTGCTGCGGAGACGGTACAAAACACTTTTTAACGAGACATGGTTTGATATCACTTTTTCTAAGTGAGAGGTGGGTTTTTTCCCATGGTTTGCAGCTGTGCGACTCGTTATGAAAATATAATGTGAAGCGCTTAATATCTCTTTAAATCAGATTGAAAACACACTCAACCAATAAAAACACAGTTTTATACCACGTGACAAAACACGGAAGCGCTGTCCACGATCTACTAATTTCAATTTGGTCACGATGCCTTAGTTTAGTTTAGTTTATTGTTTATTTGACAGGGACAACGCACAATTTTACAATTGCACCAGAGTTAGCCGGCAGCCAATTTGCATCTGCAGTCCCTAAATGCTTTACCGGTCTCACTGACTAATAAAGACAGCGTTTGTTTTATCGACACCTCTTATTTGTCACAATGACCCAAGCTGAGAGAGAACAAGAAAACAGCAAAGAAAAAGAAAAGGAACGAGAGAAGGAAAAAGAGAAGGAACAGCAGCGTGGGGTCAAAAGACCCATCGCGCCACCGGCCATCCCTGAACCCCTTCAAGAAGTAAGATTCACACTTTCGCTTTTCGATAAAAGATATAACAATACATTTCCGGTCAGATGTTTTCAGCTTCATGGAAATATCGCTATCCAGTGTCCCTAGCATGAGCACGGCGATCCCATTGTCATGCTTGTTGCTGCTTGTTTTTCCACTCACGACACTTACACATAAGCTACGCGTATGAGCTGTCATCAGTGGCTGTACCTTAGGAATACCCTCTGCAGGTTTGGCCGCTCTCATTTATACAAGCGCCAGACTTCTCAGAGAGGAGAGACCATAAGCCTCTTTCACCTCCCCTATGTTTTATATTTTTGTACTAGATTAGCCTCTATGTCCAATCGGTTTAATGAATAGGGGATTCTGAGTTGCCAAGAGTCAATGATAATTTTAAAAAAGGGCTTCTATCGATCTCAAAATGTGCTTTAACAAGTTCCTGTGTTTTGGATCACAATTTATTTTGCTTCTTCATCTTCTTCTTTCTTTTTTTTTTTTTTAGCAAATACAGAGCAACTTCATAGTTGTCATTCACCCAGGCTCCAGGACACTCCGGATCGGGAGAGCAACAGACACTCTTCCCGTGATGGTCCCCCATGTGATCGCCCGCAGACATAAGCAAAGTGGGCAGTCCAAATATGAAGACCCGTGGCTTCTGAGAGACGGTCTGAATGTATGTTATAAATGACAAGATATACTCAAAATGTTGTCTGGTAGCCTACATGTCCCCATCCATCCATCCATTATCTAAATCACTTATCAAGCAGAATCTTTTTTTTTACCCCCCCTTTCCCCCCCCAATTGTATCCGGCCAATTATCCCACTCTTCCAAGCCGTCCCGTCGCTGCTCCACTCCCTCTCCTGATCCAGAGGGAGGGCAAGGACATACCATTTACTGCCGGGTCATGACGATGCAGTAAATGGTATGTCCTTTCCTTGAGTAGCTTTATTGACAGCTGATGATTGCTTAAGGGATGAAACAGGCTTGTACTGTCTCATAAAGAATTTACTTGACTCAATGGATTATTTTGCTCCTTATTTGTTGAGCACTTTCCCTACTGTTGAGTATTTTTTTCAAACAAAGTTTTATATATATATATATATATATATATATATATATATATATATATGCGCGCGGCACGGTGGCTAGCGCAGTCACCTCACAGCAAGAAGGTCCTGGGTTCAAGCCCCAACCCAAGGTAGTCCAACCTTGCGGGTCATCCCGGGTTGTTCTCTGTGTGGCGTTTGAATGTTCTCCCCGTGTCTGTGTGGGTTTCCTCCAGGTGCTCCGGTTTCCTCCCACAGTCCAAAGACATGCAGGTCAGGTGAATCGGCATTACTAAATTGTCCCTAGGTATGAATGTGTGTGTGTCGGCCCTGTGATGGCCTGGCGGCCTGTCCAGGGTGTCTCCCTGCCTGTTACCCAATGACTGCTGGGATAGGCTCCAGCATCCCCGCGACCCTGAGAGCAGGATAAGCGGTTTGGATAATGAATGGATGGATGGATAATAATTTTATTTGCGTATCACCTTTCAAAACATTGTTTACAAAGTGCTTTGCAGGTAAGATAAATGTATAAACGTAAATTAGAAAGGAAAATAGAAAGAAGACTGGTAATATTGGGAGAGTAAAAGAAAAGTAACACAAGGTAAAACAGGTTTAAAGCAATCAGAACCATGAATTAAAGATGAATAAAGATTAATTTGATTAATAACATATTTATAAAATGACCAATTTAGAAAAGATGGGGTTTAAAATTTTGTTTTTGTTTTTGTAATGGGATCTCCCTCTCATTGTCTTCCTGCGTGACAGAAACCAGAGAGTAATGAACAGAGGCAAAATGGGCTGAAAATGGTTGACCAAGCCATCTGGTCCAAGAAGATGTCCAATGGAGTACGCAGGACGCCTGCCTCAGCTGAACAGGTGTGGTTGTGACAGAAATAAGAGATGTTGTGTATGTAAAGATGGAAGTACAGAATGGTGTGGGAAGTACAGGAAAGTAGATCAGATCCATCTTAATTGATCCCAGAGGAAACTTAGTAAAGTGTTATTCCCACAATGGGAATTGAACCAGTGAAAACCAGGAACCCTAACCACCAGACCATATGGGAAAGGTAAGTATTTAGTACAAGTGAACAACTCTTTGTCATCACAATCATTTACTTAAAAATAGTTACCTGGTGGTAGTCCTTGGGTGTAAGTTTGTCAAGTCAGTTGTATGGAAATGTCTTGTCTACCCAAAAGCCCCAATAGGGGCAGTTTTAGACAGAGCAAAGCAAACAGTGATTACCATATTTTTTGGGGGTTAACTATCCAAAGTAATGGGGAGTGCGGAAGAGAGGTGAAGAACAGAGTGCAGGCAGGGTGGAGTGGGTGGAGAAGAGTGTCAGGAGTGATTTGCGGCAGAAGGGTACCAGCAAGAGTTAAAGGGAAGGTTTACAAGATGGATGTGAGACCAGCTATGTTATATGGTTTGGAGACAGTGGCACTGACGAAAAGACAGGAGGCGGAGCTGGAGGTGGCAGAGTTGAAGATGCTAAGATTTTCATTGGAAGTGACGAAGAAGGACAGGATTAGGAATGAGTATATTAGAGGGACAGCTCAGGTTGGACGGTTTGGAGACAAAGCAAGAGAGGCAAGATTGAGATGGTTTGGACATGTGTGGAGGGGAGATGCTGGGTATATTGGGAGAAGGATGCTGAATATGGAGCTGCCAGGGAAGAGGAAAAGAGGAAGGCCAAAGAGGAGGTTTATGTATGTGGTGAGAGAGGACATGTAGGTGGCTGGTGTGACAGAGGAAGATGCAGAGGACAGGAAGAGATGGAAACTGATGATCCACTGTGGCGACCCCTAACAGGAGCAGCCAAAAGTGGCAGTAGTAGTAGTAATAATAGTAGTAGTAGATTGGGTGCAGTATAACCAATGGTCACTGGTTGCCATTTGCTTTTGCGTTTAGCCATTTCCTCAGCCTGAGTCAAACTGCAACCTCAGCTCTTATTAGCAGAATTTGGATAAGAATGCTGGGATAGGCTCCAGCGTCCTGCAACCCCAATTGGGATAAGCAGCTTGGATAATGGATGGATTTTTTTATCTCCAAGAATGTTTTACCTCTTGAAGAGCATTCAGATCCATTGGCGGAATGGATGTATTTTAACTCTGATATCATACTGATGACCAATCTTACATTACTTATTCTAGTGGCATCATATCTTTTGTTTATATATGCTAGGGCAGATAAGCAGCAATAAATGTCTTTCACTAATCATTTGTCATTCATCTGTGTGTGTGTGTTTTGGGGGGGGGGGTTGGCTTGTGTGCATGCATGCTTTTGTGCATATGTGTGCGCACACATGGGTTTTCAGGCCAGGCCATATAACCGGCAGATCCGTCCGGCAGTACTGGACAGTAACTCTAGGGTGAAATGGACCAACACTGCCCACCATCCTCAGCATTTGGTGGGAGAAGAGGTCAGTGGTCATGTGTGTGTGTTTGCACAATTTTTGCGCATGTGCGTTTTTGGATGAATTTTGACTCTTAAAAAGAGGGGAAAATTACATAAGCTGGTATTTGAGGCTGTGCATGTGTGTGGGCGCGTGCTTGCGTGTGTGTGTTTGAGAGTGCATTTGTGAGGGGTTTTTTTTGCATGTGCATTTACAGACATGCATATATATGGGAATAAGTTTGTATCTCCTGCAAAGTAATGCTATTAACTCAAACAAGTTTAGTTGTCCTAGCACCTAATCACTCTGTTTTGGCCTCTATCTTTCCATGTATAACCCTGTCTCTCAGTCTTGCTGTCTCTTATTCTCTCCCACTCCCTTACCTACAAACTGCTTCTCACATCCTCCCTCTCTTCCATGTAATCTTCCCTGTTAGGCCCTGTATGTGAATCCATCAGACTGTTACAACATCCACTGGCCCATAGTTAGAGGTCAGCTCAATGTCCACAGTGGTCCTGGGGGCTCCCTGACGGCTGTGCTGGCTGACCTGGAGGTCATCTGGAGTCACGTCATTCAGAAACATCTGGAGATACCGCTGAAAGACTTAAAGGTATGAGATCTAGGGCATCCACACTACTCAACCTGTTAAGCACTCAACTATGTTGGCTCAGGTCCAAGTACAACATCCTGAGTTCGCTCCGT
Source organism: Lampris incognitus (assembly GCF_029633865.1). Taxonomy (NCBI): domain Eukaryota; kingdom Metazoa; phylum Chordata; class Actinopteri; order Lampriformes; family Lampridae; genus Lampris; species Lampris incognitus. The sequence continues at coordinate 32,948,428 of NC_079212.1, forward strand.
GTCTTATCCAATATTGACAAAATATCCAAAAAGGGGAGGGGGGGGTTTGGAGGCAGTGGGAGCCTAAGGGTGAGAAGTGGCCCTGTGGGTCAGCAGGTTCAAGTCCCAGACTGTGGATATCCCAGACTGATGTTTGAGAGGGAAAACGGATAGTAAAGCACTCAACCTGCTCTCAGCAATCAATCCCACTGTGTCTTTGAGCAGGGCATTTTAGCCCCCAGCTACCACAGTGCAGCTGCTCAGTAACCAGTAATTGACTTCGAGGGGTAATGCTGGAGGATTTTCTTGATGCTCTAAGGGAAAAAAAGGAATGGCACAAAACTGGTGGGCACATTCAAAAGTAATCCAGTGGTAGTTGACTGAATAAAAAAATTAACAATTCAAGTTTGAAATATGGCCCTAATAAATAAAAAAAACAACCCACAAAGTTATTAAAGTGCAATTTAAGAAGTGCTGCATTGTGTACCAGTGGCGGCTGGCCAGTACAGGGCGCTGAGACGCTGCCCCCTTCAAATATCAAGAGATGAAAATGTACTTAAACATGTTAAATATAATTTTGTATAATGTAAATAATTATGAAATAAAAGTGTTTTTCAGTCTGTGAGCGCCTGTCAGCAGCCATTAAATATTGGTTCCAAATGGTATTTGGTTGATTTCTGTCTGAATACATACTATACTTCCTGAGTTAGGGGCACCAGCCAAATTATATCTTATGTAAGCCCTCAAACTTTTGGTAAGCAGGTGACCTGAAGCTGCTGTCTAATTGGTTTCTTCAGATTCTCCATGGGGCGCGGTTCTGTGTGCCCCAGACACTCCCACTTTTATTGGCAGCGAATTGGTATTGTTTTAATGTTTTTTGATCTAATGTGATTGGACAATTCTCGTGGCTGTCAATCGTGTTCACACCCACCATGACGCCTCGTCTCGACTGTCAATCATCCACCGTCTATGAACCCTGATAAAATCTATAGAGTACATTGTCCTTCTTAATAACTGTGACTGTGTGGACATTAAAGCAGCTGTCAGGTGTGCTGCGCCAAGGTAAATTGTGCCCCTCCCAAAAATCTTTTGCACCAGCTGCCACTGCTGTGTACCACACCCCGTGAAGCAAAAAAAGAAAAGAAAAAAAGAACAAGCTTCACTTGGCGGACTGCAAAAATAACGATAAATTCCCTTAAAAGAAGAAAAAAAAATGTTTTTTTATAAGATTAACCATTTCATAGTGGAGTATTATTAGCCAAGTATTCTATTAATATGATTTGACAGTGGATAGTATTTGACATGTTTGTCTTTATCTTTTCTGTGATTTGTCGCCAGTATTACAGATGCATCCTGTTAGTCCCTGACATCTACAACAGACAGCACATCAAGGAACTTGTCAACGTGCTACTGCTTAACATGGGCTTCTCAGGTAACACACACACACACACACAGACACACACACACACACACACACACACACACACACACACACACACACACACACACACACACACACACACACACACACACAGGTACAAACATTAATACCTGCTGTCATTTTAACTGTGTTTGTCTTTCCATAGCCTTGTACATACTGTCATTTATACCAGTAATATTCATCTCTTTCTTTCTGTCTGTCTTTCTTTCTGTGTGTGTGCACAGCAATCATTGTACACCAGGAATCAGTATGTGCTACATTTGGCAGTGGGCTAAGCAGTGCCTGTGTAGTGGATGTAGGAGACCAGAAAAGCAGTATCTGCTGTGTGGAGGATGGGGTGTCCCACCGTAACTCGAGGTATGTGTGAATGTGGAGATATTACTTTTTTTCCTTTCTTCTTTTTTTGTTGTCCTTGTTACTGTTCTTATACTTATTAATCCCTTTACCTGACCTGGACAACAACAGCACATTCAGTGATACACAGAGCAATATTAATAAATAATAAATACTTCTTATTAATCAATAGATGGATAGATTCAGCATTTCATATGGAGGGAAACAGAGGGATTGAGAGACAGATACATAAAGACAAAGTGAGAAGAAGTGAGTGGGAGAATGTGTGGGTGAGATAAATTACCAGCATGATTAGTGACATAATGATGTGATCAGACATAAAAGACATAAAGCTACAGGCATATGCTTATTGTAAAAGTCAAATAACTAAATATTTGCTTTAAGATGCTTTTAAAACATTGAATGGAACGGGGCTTTCATTGAGGGACTTTTCATCTAGGGACAGAGAAGAAATCATATATTAGATTACTTATGGCTTGTCTCTGCAGGTTGTGCCTGGCATACGGTGGTTCAGATGTAACACGTAGTTTCCTCTGGCTCCTGCAGAGGGCAGGCTTCCCCTATAAAGAATGTCAGCTGACAAACAGACTGGACTGCCAGCTCCTGCAGCACCTGAAAGAGACTTTCTGCCACCTAGACCAGGTGTGTTTTCGGTTGTCTGTTCCCTCCTTAAGAGAATTAGTTTCTATAAAGGGTGTCATCACTGCAATTCATAAGGTGGCTCAAACTAATGGTTTTTAGCTTGGAGTGAGGAAATCAGTGTGTGTTGTGATGATGGCAGTGTCACAATGAGTTGCTTGTCATTGCCAAGCAGCTCGATGTGACATAGTGTCATGCAGACTAGTGATTCCCAACTCTGGCCCTCAGGACTTCCAGTACTGCTGGAAATCTCATTATTTTCTTTCTCTGGTGTGCAACAGGACATATCGGGACTACAAAATCATGAGTTCCGCACACGTTTCCCAGAAGCCCCGGCTCTTCTTTACCAGGTTCGACTTGGAGATGAGAAATTGCAGGTACTTTTTACATATGTCCTTGAAGAAATTATGATTTATGATTTAAGTTCAGATAAAATTACTTTGCTAAAATCCAGCGTATCGCTTCTCCTGTCTGTCATTCTGCCTTAAGGTAAACTATATAGATTTTACCTTAAAGAGGAACATCTCCCCCAGTATCATCTTCAGCATTTTTCATCTTTGAACACAGAAATGATGCAGAAACGGGATATTTTGGATGGGGTTAGTTGTTTGGGGTCAGACTGTGTCTTTGACCCATGGATTGGTTATGTTTATAACTTTTCTTTCTTTTTTTATATATGTGATGTCTGTGGACAAAAGTACTTAGACACAAAAGCATATGGAAATGTATGCCTATTGGCAGATTTATTGCAGAAAACAGATGAAATAGAAGTGATGAGATTTCATCCAAGACTGATACCATAGATTTAATGTTTTTCACTCAAGCATTTGTGTCTGTCTCCTCAGGCACCCATGGGCCTATTCTACCCAACCACATTCGGCATAGTGGGTCAGAAGATGACATCACTCCAATACCGCTCCCAAGGTGATCCAGAGGACCCTCATGATGAGCACTACCTGCTGGGTACCCAAAGCAAACAGGACCAGGTAGTACACACACATGCATGCATACTCTCATTCACTCTCATTCAAACTTAAACACTATACGTATAACTCAAGTACAATATTCATCAGCTCAAACAGTATGTAAGTTGAATCTCACATAACATTACTCTCTTACTGCTCATTCATCACTCTCTCTCATTCCTGTTTCTCTACAATTCCCGAAGATGTATATGGGTGTGTATTACTGCTGTCACATTATATTCGAATATCGAATTTAATTTCGAATTTGCATGAAAACACGAGATTCGAACGTAAATGGGGAAATTCGAATTAAATAAATAAATAAATACATTGATTGTACTTTAAAATTATTAATTAATCAATGTCAAAAATGCCGAAAGTAGGCTACGGCAAGAATTCCAGCTCTAATTACCCATAAGTCCATTACCCATAAGTCCATGGAGCGGAAACGTAGGCCTAGGCTGCAGCCAGAAACGAGAAAATGGAGGAATTTGGTGCTGCCGACAACGAGCCCGATGATCAGCATACCAGAAAGATCGTCACTCCAGAGAATCTTAGGAGTGCGATTTGGAAACACTTTGGTTTTTGGACTGTAAATGGAAAGACTGAAAACAAGGACAAGGTAATATGCAAACTATGTGAGCGTGAACTAGCATACCATAGTTCCACGACCAACCTATAGCATATCAGCTCCTTCACGCCTCAGGGCGCCTACGCTTCCGATGGCCTTACGGTCGCTCCATCCCACTTCTGACACCAATGTAGCGAATTCGGGGGGACAACGCAACCACAGGAACTGCCGCGGCCGGGAAGAGAACCCGTATCGCCCGCACCGCAGGAGGCATCGTTAACTGCTCGACTAAAGGGTCAGACCCGCCAGCCAGCGGCCAGCGTGTCTTCTTATCCATGCACGTTACAGTACATATGAAATGATCTGCAGGGCATCGGAACAACAGGCAGCTGTTGCAGCTGTAATATTTGAGAAAAAATGGTCAAATCTCGAACTAACCACAACTGAATGGTCCATGGTCGAACAGATGCGTGAAATACTTAGACCGTTCAAGATTGCGACTGAGGCTTTGTCAACTAACAAATATCCCTCAGCTTCTGCTGTATTGCCTTTACAGCATGTACTACTGTGTCAAATTGACTCACCCATTCCTAATGCAATGCCCAGCTTGAGGGAAATGACCGCAAAGATCGACACAGATTTGAGGAAGCGTTATGAAAAAAATAATCAAGCAACATTCATGTTATTGAATAAAGCAGCATACCTGGATCCCCGCTTTCATAGTTTAATGCATTTATCAGAGGAACAGAAGGACCAAGTGCACGCAAACATTAAAGAAGAAATGGCCGTGAGATTTGAAAGTGGGACAGATGAGCATTCGTTAAGCTCAGACACTCATGCACGAAAAACGGCCCTGACGGCAATGGGCGATCTGTTTGGAGAAACATACAAGGGAAGGGGCGAGACGAGAGACGACCGAGAAAATGTACTGCACCAAGAGATGTGGTCCTGCCGAAGAGAGACAACGATGCCAGCAGACAGCAATCCTCTTCTATGGTGGAAGACGCTGGGTAGCGCAAAATATCCCCACCTGGCGCAGCTTGCAAGAAAGTAGCTGAGTGTTCCCGGGACATCAGTGCGTTCTGAGCGAGTCTTTTCCACAGCTGGGAATATTGTTAACAAGAAGCGCTCCACTCTAGCTGAGTGTTCCCGGGACATCAGTGCGTTCTGAGCGAGTCTTTTCCACAGCTGGGAATATTGTTAACAAAAAGCGCTCCGCTCTTGACACTGAACACGTTAACCAGTTGATATTCCTGGTGAATAATTTGTAGCCTCCCAGTCCAGTTAGGCCTATGTGTAGGCTATGTATAATCGTATTTACAAAGGCCACATAACCCACTATTTTTTATTTTATTATTACTATTATTATTTATTTTAGTTATTTAGTTTGGTGGGCTTGCCTAGGCTACTTATAGGCCACGTTCTGTCAGTAGCCTACGTTACATTGCCATGGCAGCGCTGAATGCAGCCCAATTGCCGTGAGGATTATCGACATTATTATTACTTTTTTGAGAAGCATACTCTGTGGTAATTGTTTTTGAAAATATGGCAACATTTGACTTCATATTTTGCATTAAACTTCACTAATTATTTCGACCGAAATATGTTGTCTGTCTGCTTGTCCCCTCTTGTGGATACAAATGGTAAAACGCATGATCAAAATAATTACTGGTCAATAAATTACGGGTTATTTTTAGTCTTGCCATTTTAAAGACCGTTTTTTTACGTGGAAATTCGAATCCAAATTCGAATATGGGTACAATTCTGCCACGAATATCGAATATGTTTTTTTCTTAAAGTGACAGCCATAGTGTGTATATGGGAAGTTAAATGAGCCTGAGTCCGACCCAAGCCCGATCTATTTAAAAAACAAAAAGCCCCGAGCCTGCTCCAAATAGACTCAGCGTGTCAGGGCCCATTGGGACCTGACGTGTCTGCAGACCTCTACCTGTAAGTTGCAAGGTAGGGCCTCCATGGATCGGACTTGTTTGTCCAGCACATCCCACAGATGCTTGATTAGATTGACATCTGGGGAATCTGGAGGGCAAGGCAACACCCTGAACTCTTTGTCATGTTCCTCAAACCATTCCTGAACAATTTTTGCAGTGTGGCAGAACGCATTATCCTTCTGAAAAAGGCCACTGCCATCAGGGAATACTGTTGCCATGAAGCGGTGTTACCTGGTCTGCAATGATGTTTAGGTAGTTGGCACATGTCAAAGTAAAGTCCACATGAATGTCAGGACCCAAGGTTTCCCAGCAGAACATTGCTCAGGGCATCACACTGCTCCCATTGGCTTGCCTCCCTCCCATAGGGCACCCTGGTGCCATCTCTTCCCCAGGTAAACAATGCACACACACCCGGTTGTCCACATGATGTAAAAGAAGACTTGATTCATCAGACTAGGTCACCTTCTTCCATTGCTCCATGGTCCAGTTCTGACACTCACATGCCCATTGTAGGTGCTTTTGGCAGTGAACAGGGGGTTATCATGGTCACTCTGACTGGTCTGCGGCTACGCAGCCCCATACACAGCAAGCTGTGATGCAGTGTGTTCTGACACCTGTCTATCATAGCCAGCATTAACTTTTTCAGCAATTTGAGCTACAGTAGCTCTTCTGTGGGACTGGATCAGACAGGCTAGCCTTCGCTCACCACGTGCATCAGTGAGCCTTGGGCGCCTATAATGCCGGTTCACCGGTTTTCCTTGGACCACTTTTGGTAGTTACTGACCACTGCATACCGGTAACACCCCACAAGACCTGCCATTTTGGAGATGCTCTGACTCAATCGTCTAGCCATCACAATCTGGCCCTTGTCAAAGTTGCTCAGATCCTTACGCTTGCCCATTTCTCCTGCTTCCAACACATCAACCTCAAGAACTGACTGTTCATTTACTGCCTAATATATCCCACCTTTTGACAGGTGCCATTGTATCGAGATAATCAATGTTATTCACGTACCTGTTGTATAAAAGTTATTATTATTCCCTCTACTTCTTTTTTCCCCCAAGTCTTCGAAATCCACTGCAGACCGGAAGACCCTCTCCAGACCAGGGGGAGGTCTGGAGGCTGAGCTGAGTGGACAGGGAGGCAGTGGAGACCCCTCTGACCCACCGAGGATGGGCTGTAGTGGGGGAGGTAGTGCTGGTGGTTTTGGGGGCCAAGGGGAAATGGAGCTGGGGCCTACCCAGGGCGAGTGCTTGATGGGGGCAGGAGAGATGGAGGAGCCTCCCTCTGCCCTGGTCTCCAGGAAGACAGCCATCATGAGCCAGTTTGAGAGCAAGGCACTGGGCCTGGATAAGGCCATACTGCACAGTATCGACTGCTGTGGTAAGTCAGGATGGAGGGGGAGGCAGGAGAGAACATGGAAGGGATTGTGTAGTATGTTAAGCTGTCAGTTTCAATGCTATATATATATATAGAACCTCTTCACTGGTAGACAGGAGAAGTAGGATTGCCAAATTCTCTTGAATTGGCTTGGGGACTCAAAACATTCTGCTTCAGGCTCATCCACCTGGGCTAAAATAAAAAGCAATCTTCAATTTGCTGAAACTTCAACAAATTCTAAAGCTGAAACATTATCAAGTTAAATTTATTTGTGTAGTCACTAAATCACAATTAGGTTCCAGAGGGCTTTACAATCACAATTACATTCACTACAATTAGACCCTTGATTTGGATTAGGAAAACTCTACAGGAAAAAAACGAAACAAAATCAAAATAGGAGAAACCCCAGGAAGACAACTGAGGAGGTGGTCCTAATGAGATAATCAATGTTATTCACTTACCTGTCAGTGGTTTTAATGTTTTGGCTGATGTACACTTTTTTTGTGGAATAAGTTGTGTTCGTGTTGTATTCTTTAGGAAAAAAGATTCAAACACGTGATCACGGAAAGTTGACAACTCAACAAGGCACACAGATTTGAGTGCTAAAAATGTGTCCAATATGTCAGTATAGGGTTTACTCAGTAAAAGCAACCCCCCAAATGGTATTTGTTAAAAAGGGGAGTCTTCAAAACACCACGAACTGCTGGGCTAAATTTGGTCTTTCTAGCATAACAGATACTGATGTTTCCTGTTGTCTTAGATATTTTACTGTTATCTTATGTCAGTGGTACAAATATACCATAGGAAAAAAAGAAAAAAGTAGCAAACACAAGAAAGCAGTAAGCTGTTTTATCAGTAAAACAGGCACTATATACATTAGTGTTTAATGCTAAATTTAAGATTTTTTTTTTGAAATGGGAGGTCTATTGCACCATAACTCACAACGAACATTTGTTTACGTATTTCCTCACGGTCGTGTCAGACATTCTCATGTGAGACAAAGCATTATCATTAGTCAGGTGATTGACTGAGAAATGATGGTTAATAGCATTCAAGTTTAATTCAGCTTTTGTCTGCGGGTTCATGGTGTTATACCAAAGTGTAAAATATTCTAATGGGGAGCGGGAGTTCCTATTTCATTTTATTGTTATCATTATTGTTTTGACAGCATCGGACGAGACAAAGCGTAAAATGTACAGCTCTATCCTGGTAGTAGGGGGAGGCCTGATGTTCCACGGTGCCCAGGAGTTCCTGCTTCATCGCATCATCAACAAGATGCCTCCTTCTTTCAGAAGGCTGGTTGACAATGTGGAAGTCATCATACGACCCAAGGTATGATGGGATGCATAGCACACAGGCTTAGGTTGGGATACAGATCAACAATAAAATATTGTCTGGAAATGAAAACCATGTGGCATGGCGACAGTCACCCATATCGGACTTCAGCCAAGACCTGTCCACACACACTGATCTGTTCACAAATAACTGTTCAAGAAATCTTGTGGCGTTCATCAGCTTTTTCTTTGTATTTGTTCGTTGGGGAGATCAAAATTGAAGAATGGTTCAGACCTGTCATATGCAAATATGCACAACAATCCCATTCTTCAACCACATATTTGCGGAGGTCCAATTTATCTATGTAAAGGAAATTATGGTTTTGATATTTGGCAAACTTTTTTTTTGTAGACATTAACTATGCTAATTAGAGTCCCTGTAATGCTCAACAGGGTCCGTGTGTAAGTAATATTTGATGCTTAAAAAACACTTTGTGAGTCAGATGTTGACTTCTCTTGCAGTTCTCAAAAGAAGAGATTAAAGGGAAACTTGAGATATTTCTTGCAACGAGGGCCAATAAGTTGATCAACCTTGTTATAACATTTATTGACACTGGTGTGTGTTAAAGGACATGGACCCTCGTCTGATCTCGTGGAAGGGAGGAGCGGTTCTGGCATGTTTGGACACCACCCAAGAGATGTGGATCCACCATAGGGAGTGGCAACGCTTTGGTGTCCGAATGCTCAGAGAGAGAGCCGCCTTCGTCTGGTGAAACTGACGTCACTTTGCTGGTAAAAACAGAAAAGCAGATCTGCAGGGGAAAACGTGGGGGTACAGTGGAATCTTTTATAAGAAGGACTGTGAAACAGGAAGAAAATACCAGAGAAAACATTCTGGTAGAAGTAAGCCTTGAACTTTGAACACAACAGTTCCCCCTCTTCCCCTCGCCATGATTCACCCAAACCCTAGTCTTATGGCTGCAGCTTTGTTTTGGCTATTAACTTTTTGTATTATCTAGGTCTGTTGTTGTCTTGCTTTGTAAAGCATATTGAAAAAGCTAAAACACTTTTCACAATACATTTTCAACAGCTAACAAAGAGGCTTAACATAGTATGAGACAGTGAGATTAATCCCCCTACAAGTTAAAACTCCTCATGGAACATTATCACAGGGAATCATTACCTTATGGCCTTTGACACAAAACAACACTTCAGATGATGCAATTGTAAAATGTATTTTTAAAAGCAAATACATGTACTAAAACAATGCACATTTGTTTTGCTTTTTTCAAAAGCAGACGTTTTAACCTGATAACTGCTGGCCAAGTAACCCAAAGGGAAAATGTGGCTGAATAATCCTGGTACACATAAACATAATTCATGTGCATTGCGTATGAATCAGAAACCTGGATGAGGATCGTTTAATTCATATTTTCCGGTTCTGCAGTTTTTACCAGCAATGAATGGGGGTAATTTTCCAGTTTGGATTTTTATAAATATTTTTCCTTGTTTATAGTTGCAGAAGTTTGAAACTGTAAATAAATTAACTCCATTGGATACTTCCTCTGAAGTGTATCAAAATGAAACCTAAAAAAACTAGCCAACTTGAATGATGCAGTTTAAATTAAACACCCAGCTCACAAAATTTACAAAGTTTTCAAATTCTGATATGTGAAAAGTAGTGAAAGTAAATGGAAATAAACGTTTTTTTAAAACAATGCAAGCACAACAACCTACCACATAAGTGTAAAGGTGGATAATATCATTCTAGAGGGATGGTATCGGTGAAATACAATGTAAGTTTAACATGTTTTCCCAGCACAAACCTTTACTTAAAACAGAAGGATATAAAACAAGGACTTACTAGCTTAATGATTCTCTGAGTGGCCGACATGAATGATATAAACTCCTATGAGGAATTGTTATGATGGGGAAGGGTCAGAAACAAAGAGGGGGGTAAGTGATGTGAGCAGCTGCTTTATCAGCCATCCTGGCCCCTAATGTAGGAATTCCCAAGAAGGCATCAAGAATCTGCATGTGGCAGAAGCAGCCAATGAAGAAGGGTGCCAGCACGTGACGTCCTCATCGCTTAAGTTCGCAACAAACAGACATGCCGCACCCCACGCCTACACTGGATGTGTAGGCATTTACCTATGGACATAGGAAAGGGATGAAAAGAGAGGAGTGGTGGGGGCAGGTAAAAGTGCAGAAGAGCAGGGTGAGGAGGGAATAATTGTCAAATTGTGTTTTGAATACATTAAATATTTGGGTCACAGTGTATGCATAAATAACTACTAAGATGAGAGAAAAAGTTAGGGTTGTCTATACAGTACTTAATAGTAGCATATTAATTAGTAGTATGCTACTATTATAGAGAGAAGTGCTCTATTGCATGGTGTATCCACATTCAGCAACCGTCTGCATTAAGCGTGTAATCCTTTTGGACAACTACAGAAGAATTGGACTAATCCGGGTATATTTGAAATAAACCCACTTGTGTAAAGGGTATATATACCTCTTTCAATAGGCCTAATAGGAGTATGGTCATGCCACGAGATTGTATTATCACATATGTGGATGGTGGGCTCACAATACAACCTGCCATCTTAGTTACTCAATACTCTACTATTTGACTGAGCAGTCTTTTTCTGGCTTACTAGCAAGAGGCTTATCCAGTAAGCATAACTGAGTTGTTATAGAAAATCTAGGATAAAAGAGACAGCACTGTTTTCCTCACCTTCCTCATCCTCCTCCTGCCATGGGTGGAGCACTGGGACCTCCACCATGGTTTATTCTGCCCATCCGCCTTCTGCCACCAGGAGGCCCTGGAGGGCTGCAGGGGAAAGAGAAAGATTAAACATGAGAGTTGCAAAAAAGGGTCAATAGTGAGAGATAGAGGAAGAAAAGAGAAGAGGGGTTAAATTAGACGTTGAGACCTACCCTCTGCCATCAGTGAAGCGTGACATGCCAGAGTTTCCATCCTTTGTCAAATCAGGCTGAACCAGTGTCTGAAAACTGGCAGATGACGCATAACAAACAACCATAACAACATAAAATTAACTAGTGCAATTATTATCAAAAACTCTTTTACATACATAAGGAATATATATTTAGAAGAGAATAAAATATTTTCATTCCAGATTTTTAAAGTCCCCATCCAATAACTTGTTCAAGACGCTGAAAATTCTCACAGGACTTGCCCAGCAAATCGCTGCTTTACGAGGAAAAAAATATATCGCACAACCAATGTGACAGTGAATAAGCCCCATCGAACTGTGCAAAAGTGACACTTTGGTCGAGAACACAGGACTAACACTGTAAATAAAATCATTAATAACTAATTTAGGTAAATGATGGTGAGGGAATTGATTGGGAGCCACCGGAGATGTGCTATAGGGATATGTGACTGTTGAGGTTGACCTACAACAAGCCGATGAACTCTACCGCTCCCCAGAAGAGATCAACCAAGAGAGACAGTCGCCACGGTGACTGGGTTCTGCTGTCCAGAACCTGACCTGAGAAAGACAGGTGAAGGGAGGTCAGATCAACCAATCCAGGGTCTGTATGTACATGTGCTACGCATTCTTTCACAGATTATGTGTCGTTTCTGTCATCTGAACTGTGTAGTCCCCACGGAGCTCAACTACAGCGTTAGCCAATCGGTGCCTGACAACAAACCATGCCAAGCGCAGCACATCATATGGACATGGAACTGAGCAAACACAGCCGTAAACCAAGATTTAACTTGAGATATAAAACAATATATTGGGTGAGGGAGGGACACTAGTAGATAGATTGTCGTTCACTGATACTTTAAACACTACTTGCTGTTTGGAAGTCGTTGGTGGAGAGATACTTAGACTAGGCAGGATGACAAGCATTTAGTTAGCGTTAGCCTACATAAGAACGAACGGGCCCATCACACTTAGCGGGAGACCAGTCGTACTATGTTTATATTGCGAATGCTCGACGGGGCAAAGCGATATCTAAATAGCTATCTATGTATCTAGTCCGTAGGTGACGAAATGATTGAAGACGCTGTGGAAAAATGCTCACCATTAGACACGTAGACCATCTTCTCCAACAGCCTTTCCTTGTTTACGGTTTGTGCGTTACTTCCGGATCCTTCTAAATACGTCACCTCTCTCCATACGTGAGCGACCCGGTGTTACGCCAAAATCTGCGACCGCTGAATATTGTAACCATGGGTCAAACTAGTCAAACACACGGGGCTCGTTTCGGTTGGCTGGCGGACTGCGGACACCGCGAACTTCCCCCATCTTTGTTAAGTGTAGGTGTGGGTTTGAGGTCAGGGAAACGATCTGGGAGGGCAGTCGCGTGCCTTCCGTGCGTTCAGTGACAACCGTACGTGGTCCGTTTTCAGCCGTCGCACATTTTGGTGTATCACCTAAATAGACTTTTACATGATACGCCCCTCGCTAATTCTCCTCTGGATAAATTGACAGACCTGACGTTTTTGTACCTTTTATAAACACAATATAAAAGCCATCTCTCACCTATTTTTTGATTGTGAAATATCACCCCAAATTTTGAGACTCATTTTTGAACCCAGCAACTCCTACTCATTTAACCTGAAAAACACGATCTGTTACTATAACAACACAAATAATAGTGTTATTGAATATGTAGTTAATTTCTTTTATTTTCTCGGCTCCTAAATTTTTTATTCACAAAAACAAACTTTCTAAATCATTTCCTAAGATCTCATCCTCTCTGTCAGAGCTGAAATCACAGTTTATTAAACAACAGAAAAGCAACGAGCTTCTGAAATAGCTTTACGGTACTGTTTTTCTATTCACTATTTTTACTGTACTTTTTTCGTCTGTTGCCTACGAAATTGTGACATTGTGGGAGTGCAGGAATGAGGAGATGGAGAGATCGAGTCGAGTCAATTCCGTTTACTCGCCACACAAAACAACACCGATACAGCACAATCTCTCGTGGCAACCAGCTAACCGCTAGGCTGCTGCAAACATGGCTCCACCCCGGAAACTCTAAGCAGTGCTACGTCAACACTCTGAATGTCTGCCTTAAAGGAGCAGCAGCCCCTGGTGAGTCTACCCTGAATTGTGTATCACCACACAGGCCCCCCCAGAATTCACCATCACGAAATAATGCAAAACAGTAAGGCAACACAAAAGTAATCAGCGAAACACAAACAGCCAACAGGAGAACAGTCCTCAGTGAAACAGTCAATGTCTCGGGGGGCGAACCAGGCAGCCAAAACGACTGCGCTGAATGGGTATGGGGGCGGGGGTAGGGGCAGGGACAGAGCCAGAGCCCGGGCAGTGGCCGAGGCTGGGCCAGGGGCCTGAGAAGGGGGGCGTCCACGCCGCGAGGGCAGGGCCAGTTCGACCGGCCCACCCAGGTCCAAATGGGCAGGCTTGAGACGGTCCACCAAGACCCACTCCGGCTTGACCCCCCATGTCCACCACAAAGTTCTTAGGCCCCGCTTCCAGGACGCGGAAGGGCCCATCGTAGTGGGGCTGCAGGGGGGTACGATGGCTGTCGTGATGGATGAAGACGTACCTGGCCGACAGCAGATCTTTGGGGACATAGGACTGAGGGAGGCAGTGGTGAGATGTAGGGATCGGAGCGAAAGCGTTTGCACTGTCCCGGGCCACAGCCCGATGAGAAGCTGCTCACCAGGGGGCCACAGCGTCCGGGAGAAACTCATCCGGGACACGCAGCGGCTGGCCGTAAACCAGCTTGGCAGACGAGGACTGGAAGTCTTCCTTGGGGGCAGAGCGAAGGCCGAGCATGACCCACGGGAGGCGATCGACCCAGTTGCTGTCCATGAGGCTGGCACGAAAAGCGGCCTTCATAGACCGATGACACCGCTCACAAAGTCCGTTGCCCTGTGGGTTGTACGCTGTGGTGCGGTGGAGCTTCACCGCCAACCCCTCTGCGACTGCAGTTCAGAGCTCCGACGTGAACTGCGGGCCCCTGTCAGAGGTGAGGTCAGCCGGCGTGCCAAAACGGGCCACCCAGGACCTGATGAACGCCCGGGCCACCTCAGTAGACGTGGTCAATGACAGGGGAACAGCTTCTGGCCACCTGGTGGTCCTGTCCACCATGGTGAGAAGGTGAGTGAACCCGTGGGAGTGGGGCAGGGGGCCCACCAGGTCCACATTCACATGTTCAAAACGCCTCTTGGGCACCAGGAATGGCACCAAGAGGGCTTTGGTATGACGGTGTACTTTGGAATGCTGGCACGCCACGCAGGAGTCAGCCCAGGCCTTGACGTCCTTCCTGAGGCCGGGCCAGACGAACTTGGCCCCCACCAGCTTAGTGGACGCCTTCACCACCGGGGTGGAAAGGCCATGGATAACGTCAAAAACACGGCGCCGCCAGCCGGTGGGCACCATGGAGCGAGGCTGGCCCCTGGAAACGTCGCAGAAGAGCGTGGCGTTGGCGCTGTCAAAACACCACATCCTCCAACCACAGCCCCATAGCGGCCGTCCGATAGGACTGGATGTCCGCGTCAGCGGCTTGGTCTGCAGCCATGGCAATGTAATCGAGTCCCAAGTGAACGGACCCTGCCACCGCCCGGGAGAGGCAGTCAGCAACCAAGTTGTCCTTGCCGGCCACGTGCCGGATGTCCGTGGTAAACTCCGAGATGGCGGAGAGCTGACGCTGTTGGCGCCCGGACCATGGCTCGGAGGTCTTGGCCATGGCAAAAGTCAGCAGCTTGTGGTTGACGAAGGCAGTGAAACGGCGGCCTTCCAACAGGAACTTGAAGTTTCGGAAGGCGAGGAAGAGACCCAGGAGCTCCCGGTCGAAGGTGCTGTACTTCCGCTTGTTGTCCTTAAGCTGTTTGCTAAAGAAGGCAAAGGGGCTGCCAGGCGCCGCCCACCCACAGCTCGCACACCGCCCTGACCGCATAGTCAGGGGCGTCGGTCGTGAGGGCAATCGGGGCAGTGGGCGACGGGTGCGCCAGCAAAGCGGCATTGGCCAGCGCAGCCTTGGCGTCGTCGAAAGCTTCGTCCATCCCCAGGGACCAGTCTACCTCGCCCTTGGATTCCTTGCCCCGCAGGGCCTCGTACAAGGGCCGCATGCGGTGAGCTGCGTGGGGAATGAACCTGTTATAAAAGTTCACCATGCCCAAGAACTCCTGCAGGGACTTAACAGTGCGGGGGCGTGGAAAACTGGCGACGGCGTCCACTCTGGCAGGAAGTGGAACGGCTCCTTGCGGGGAGATGCGGTGGCCGAGGGAGTCGATGGACGACAGGCCAAAGTGGCACTTGGCTTGGTTGACTATGAGTCCATGCGCACTGAGCCGCTCGAACAACTGCCGGAGCTGCGTCAGGTGCTCCTCCGCAGAGCCCTAGAAAGAGAGAGTTGCATCAATGAGGAGTCAGAACGCGAGAGGGTCACGTGGTTCATTTAGCCGCCGAATAGTTCCAAACGAAGCTTGGCGGGTCATTTAAATGAACTGCTTAGCCGCGATTTCTGGTAACTACTAACCAATATTTTCAGATTTTTACATTTATATAGATATATTCCAACGTGACACATATTCTATGCGCACTGTTTGGAACTATCCGGGGCTCCCATGATCCGCCATTGCTGTTAAATAATTGGCCCATTGACGTCTACGGAGTTGACGTAACTCAATCTTTCTAGGGCTCTTCTCCTCCGCGGATGTGCTGGCCACGAGAATGTCATCCAAGTAAACTAACAAGAACGGCATATACCGTAGCACAGAGTCCATCAGCCACTGCAACGTCTGCGCTGCCCCCTTGAGACCGAAGGGCATCCACAGGAACTCGAAGAGTCCAAATGGCGTGATGACCGCTGTCTTGGGCACGTCCCAAGGGTGGACCGGTACCTGGTGGTAGCCCCGCACCAAATCTACTTTGGAAAAGATGGTGGCCCCCGCCAGGTGGGCGGAGAAGTCCTGTATGTGCGGGACGGGGTACCGGTCAGGCTGTGGCGGAGCCAGAGCGGGGGCATGGGGGCGGTCGCCCCAGGGCCCACAAGGTCGGGGGGGCCCGTTTGGAGCTCTTGCCGAGTTTACGAGCGTCCGTGAACGGCACCGGGTCTCGGGACTCCGACGCATTCAGTGACACACTTGTAAAAATGGCTAGTGATAAAAAATACTGTGCAGTACGGGGCCCCTATACATAGATATTAACGGCCCCTATAAAGGCTATAGCCTTTTTTACGACTATTCATGAATGCATAGGAGCTGTGATCCAGCTGTGATTGGTTGTGAGGTAGAACAAGCTTCTGAACAGGTTTGTCTGACAAAAGTGGCTTTTCTATTCTTTCTTAGACATGTAGGCTGCTTGGCTCAATAAGTGACCATTTGTGTTGTTTGCTGGATAGGATGAGATGTCCACTAGTTTACAGTTTTTGAATTTTAAAATGACTATCACAAGGGTTCATCGAGAAGCTCCGCCCCCTTTGTGCTGAGACCCACGCTCCGCCCCTGCAGTCAGGGGTTGTGGCGTTGTTCAGGCGACGAAAATCGCCGCAGGGGACCCAACCGCCATCAGCCTTAGAAACCATGTGCAGGGGGGAGACCCACGGGCTGTCCGAGCGGTGCACAATGCCGAGCCGTTCCATTGTGGCAAACTCTTCCCTGGCGATCGCGAGCTTAGCAGAGTCGAGGCGCCGAGCACGTGCATAGACTGGGGGGCCGTTGGTGGCAATATGGTGCTCATGCCGTGCTCAGCCACCGCTGATGAGAACGTAGGTGTGGTGAGGTCAGGGAACTCTGCGAGCATGTTTGACAGGCCGAGCATCCCTGCACCTCCCAGTGTGCACGGGTATGTAGCGAAAGAGACAGCATCGATTAAGCGACAGTTTGTAACATCCACCAGCAGCCTGAAGGCACACAGGAAGTCAGCGCCCAGGAGGGGAACCGACACCGCGGCCATAACGAAGTCCCAGCCGAAACGCCGCTACTCCGTCCCGCACATCCAGGACTTCTCCGTGCACTTGGTGGGGGCGGTCATCTTCCCCAAGGTGGACCTCGTGCGCGGATACCACCAAGTGCCGGTCCGCCCGCAGGAGATGGCAGTAATCTCGCCGTTCGGCCTGTTCGAGTTCCTGAGGATGCCACTTGGGCTCAAGGGGGCTGTGCAGACCTTTCAGCGGCTCATGGACTCTGTGCTGCGAGATATGCCGTTCCTGTTTGTTTACCTGGGCGGCATTCTCATGGCCAGTACGTCCGCGGCGGAGCACCTGGTCCACCTCCGGCAGCTGTTCGAGCGGCTCAGCCAGCATGGGCTCATCGTCAACCCAGTGAAGTGAAGTGTCAGTTGGGCCTGCCAGCCATTGATTTCCTCGGGCACCCAGTTACAAAGGACGGAGCAACCCCCCTCCCCGACAAGTTGGACGCTGTCGCCAGATTCCCATGCCCAAACATGGTGAAGTCCCTGCAGGAGTTCCTGGGCATCGTGAACTTTTACAACCGGTTCATTCCCCGGGCGGATCATCTCATGCGCCCCCTGTATGAAGCTGTGAAGGGTAAGGACCCCAAGGGCCCAGTGGACTGGTCGGAAGAGAGAAACCGAGCGTTTGAGGATGCTAAGACTGCGCTGGCTGACGCCGCTTTGTTGGTACACCCATCACCAACTGCCCCAGTAGCACTCACCATGGATGCCTCAGATTATGCTGTGGGGGCAGTGTATGAGCAGTGGGTGGGCGGAGCCTGGCTGCCGCTTGCTTTTTTCAGCACCAGCTGCGCAGCAGTGAGAGGAAATACAGCACCTTTGACCGGGAGCTTCTTGGTCTGTTTCTCACTATCCACTGCTTCTGGTTCCTGCTGACTTCGCCATGACCAAAGCCACCGAGCCGTGGTCTGGGCGCCAGCAGCGCTAGCTCTCTTACATCTCGGAGTTCACCACTGACATCCAACGCATTGCCGGCAAGGACAACTTTGTCGCCGACTGCCTGTCCCGGGCGATGTTGGGGGCCGTCCACTCGGGACTTGACTACACAGCCATGGCTGCAGGCCAGGCTGCTGACACAGAAGTCCAGGCCTACCGGACCGCTGACACCGGGCTGCAGTTGAAGGATGTGGTGTTCAACGACGCCGGGGCCACGCTTCTCTGTGATATCTCCGTGGGTCAGCCTCGGCCCATGGTGCCCACGGGCTGGCGGCGACGGGTTTTCGACACCCTCCATGGCTTTTCACATCCAGGTGTGAAGGCGTCAGCAAAGTTGGTGGGGGCCAAGTTCATGTGGCATGGCCTCAGGGGGGACGTCAAAGACTGGGCAGACACCTGCGCAGCGTGTCAGCGCTCTAAGGTTCACAGCCACACCAAGGCACCCCTGGTGCTGTTCGCAGTGCCTGTGAGGTGTTTCGACCATGTCAATGTGGACCTAGTAGGACCCCTTCCCTCCTCCCGTGGTTTCACTCATCCCCTTATCATGGTGGACAGGACCACTAGGTGGCCAGAGGCTATTCCGTTGTCTGCTGAGGTGGCCCGGGCGTTCATCAGGTCCTGGGTAGCCCGGTTTGGCATGCCATCTGACCTCACTTCTGACCGGAGCCCGCAGTTCACATTCAAGCTCTGGACTGCAGTTGCTGAAAGCCTAGGGGTGAAGCTGCATCGCACCACGGCGTACAACCTGCAGGGCAACGGTTTATGTGAGCAGTTTCATCGTTCTATGAAGGCCGCTCCTCAGGCCAGCCTCACAGACAGCAGCTGGGTCAATCGGCTCCCATGGGTCATGCTTGGCCCGCGGACTGTGGCTAGGGAAGACCTCCAGTCCTCGTCGGCTGAGCTGGTTTATGGCCAGCCACTGCGGGTCCTGGGGGAATTTCTCCCAGACAGCGCGGCACCCTGGTCTGCTGCCCACCAACGGGCTGTGTTCCAGGACAGCGCTGGCGTTTTCACTCCAGTCCCAACTTCGCGGCACGGCCTCCCTCAGTTTTACATCCCCAAGGACCTGCAGTCCCCTGGGCACGTCTTCATCTGGCACGACACCCACCATACCCCCCTGCAGTCCCCCTACGGTAGCCCCTTCCGTGTCCTGGCGGCGGGGACTAAGAACTTTGTGGTGGATTTTGGTGGTAAGCAGGAGCGGGTTTCGGTGGACCGCCTCAAGCCGGCCCACCTGGACTTGGAAAGGCTGGTTCAACCAGCCCAGCCCCCTCGGCGTGGACGTCCCCCTACTCCTACACCCTTCAAGAGGAGCCGTTTTGGCTGCATTATTTGTCCCCCGCCATGTTGATTTTTTTTCTCTTTTTTGTTTTTTCATGGTGAATTCTGGGGGGGCGTGTGTAGTGACCTACTTGCAGGTTAGATATTCACCATGTGAGCCAGAAACGGTCCCTTTAAGACAGTGGGCGGGGGTTAGCAAGGGGTAGCAAGGTTGAGGTTTTAAGGTATTGAACTGTTCATTTTGAGTTGGTTGGAGGAAATAAACGACCCCACGGCTGCGTGGACAAAAGGAGAAGCGGTCTCGTCTCCTTTCTACTACACAATGTAGCCTTTTAGTAGCATAACAATAAAGTTCTTTTTGATCTTGAACTTGAGTGAATATATAGACAGACAGACAGACAGACAGATAGATAGATAGATAGATAGATAGATAGATAGATAGATAGATAGATAGATAGATAGACAGACAGACAGACAGACAGACAGACAGACAGACAGACAGACAGATAGATAGATAGATAGATAGATAGATAGATAGATAGATAGATAGATAGATAGATAGATAGATAGATAGATAGATAGATAGATAGATAGATAGATAGATAGATAGTCCCCATAGAGGAAATTATTTTTCATTAAATTCCAGAGACATCTTGGTGATCCGGACCAGCAGATTTAACTTCTCTTCCTCCTGTTGATGCTCTGATGGTACACTTATTAGTCTTCATGTTTGTTTGTTTGTTTAAGGAAAATCAGTTTATGAAGTCAATCTACTATTTATTGGTTGATCTTTTGTTATCATAGTTTTATTTATCTGTCCATCCATCCATTATCCAAACAGCTTATCCTTACTCAGGGTCGCGGGGACGCTGGAGCCTATCCCAGCATTCATTGGGCGACAGGCAGGGAGACACCCTGGACAGGCCACCAGTTTTATTCATTTATGACAAATTTGCAAATGTTAGCTATTTACAGTTAGAAAACTTTTATCACCAATAAATATTTCTCATAGCTCCTTGTCGAGTGTTGGGTGTATTAGGGAAACTGGTCTGTACGCCAGTCACTTTGAAAATAAGTAATTGCACCTCAAAACCACTAGATGACAGCAAAGACCTAGAAAGGTGATAGGTGTCTTGAGAGATACTATTTTTGCTTGTGGCAAAAGTATCTGTAAGAGGAAAAATATTAAAAAGTTTCTTTTCCTGTAGCGTCAGTATGATAGGACACTGAAGAGAGAGACACTCATGATCAAACTTGCACACTGTGACGTTAATATCCAATTAACGGGGAAACTGAAAATAGACTACTTCTTATTTTGTCCCCAGGGTCCTCAGACCTCACTTTGGGAAAGATGAGACTAATGAATCAAAAAGAAACAACTCTGGCCCTTGGAGGGCTCCATGTCTTTGAAGCAGTTCATTTCTTCCCTGCTTCATCTGTTGCTACTTCTGATGGCCATGACCCCAGACTGAAGGCCATAGGTCGAAAGGTCTAGACAAAACAGGACTGTACTTCTGAGGGTTTCCCCATACAGAGAGTTCAAAGGTCATACAAAAGGGGGGGGGTCAAAAGAGTGAGGCCACACAGGCACCAGGAAGGAGAGAGAGGACGACAGGAGCAGGGAGGTATTTGTTAAGCGTACATTTTAACAGATTCACATTGCAATTACATGATTTGATGATATTGTTCAAATATCATTCCAGCCAATGTAGCATTATCAAAATTTGATTTAACACACAGAAACACACACATACATAGAAAAATACAGAGAAAGAAAGACAGAGAAAGGGAGAGAGACTGAATATACACAGGCAGCTGGATAAATGAGATTTCATTTCCTCCTTCTTGTCTCTCTTCTCTCCATGGTCCCATTCAACACCTCAAGTTCTCTCCTTTCCAGTTCAATCCATTCCTTTCCAGGCTTTCCCCCTGGATGTATAATCCCACCATACCCCACCCCGCTTCCCCATCTGAACCGGAGGTCAGATTCCTCAGGCACACTCAAACAAACGCATGAGGGATTTCTGCCGTCATGTAATTGTCAGCTCAAGGTCCGCCGATGTCAGTGATGCTCTATAGGGAGATGCTCAACGCCCGCAGACCAGTGGTATGTACTGCACACATTGCTTTCTCTATTGCTGTTTTAGTCTCTCCCTCCCTCTCCCTCATACTTGTTTCTCATCTCCCTCGCTCGCTCTCGCATTTTCACTTTCTGTCTGTCTCCTCTGACTCTCAACAATTAATTTTTGCTGCCTCGACTTGCTCCCCCAACTCCAGACAGAAAGTTCATTTTGGAAATTACGGGATGTCTCCTCTCTGCCTTCCTCTGTGTAATGTATCAGACTTTCACACTATGGATGGACCGCTTGTTAACCTTAGAGTTAAGTGAATTTTGTGGCACGCGCACACACACACACACACACACACACACACACACACACACACACACACACACACACACACACACACACACACGCTGCTTGTCAGTTGTGTTAATAATGCTGTAGAACACCTTTCCTGGATAAGCATTGGGCTGACTAACAAAATCTGAAAATCCCTTTATGGGTTGTTTTAGCCTGCTCTATGCCTCCGTAGAGAGGGATTCGCCAGAGACAGCAAACCCAGTAGGCCTGAATGTTCACACAAAGTCTGTCTAAGTTAAAGTTAGTTCACTTTATTCAACTATGGTGGACCACTGACCTAATCTGGGCTGTCCTACCATGGTACGCGCCACCTAGCAGATACTGCAAACAGTGGAAATAAACCCTCTTGTCACTCGACAGTGGCATGCTTGGAAGACGAGAAGTGGAAGGCAGAGAGAAGGGGCTTTTCAAGAGTCAGGAGATGAGAAGTGACTGTGGCCTCCAGATTAGAGATGCGGGCTTGTGTCTGGGTGATTGTTGGCTCTCATTCCCAGGCGGGCTTGACAAACCACAGTTGCCATCGAGGTGGGTTTGAGCAAAGCAGTTAACCCTTAAACTGCTCCAGCTGAGAGGCTGAGTAGCCAATAGAAGACTGTGGTTGTATTTGCCAGTCTCCAAGTGCAAATGTGAGGGCCTAGGAGGCATGGCTCCTCTGCAGGGAAAGAAGCACACATGCTCAGTAACAAAAAAGGTTGAATGAATGAAAAGATGTTCACATTTTTTCAACATATTAGAAGAAGGGAAAAGAAGAAGGATGAGAATGGAGAGGGGAAGGACAAGGAGACCAAAGAGAGAGTGAGGATGAAGACTGAGGCAGAGGGACACGATAGAAGGGGAGAAACCTTGTCAAAGCCACCCCATGTTGATTTGTTTGGTAGGTTTGAACAACACGTATGCACACACTAGGTGCGCACTAACACACATCCGTCACTATCCTCTCTGCTCCCACGTGTTAGTCACGCAGACAGCTTTCTGGAAATTATTAGATAATTGGTAATTCATGCCGAGTAGAAAGAACCAAATGCAAACAGAAGGTATTTTGACCATCGTCGTAATGTTGATTGATGGCAGATATGTTTGGACTCACCTGTGAGGCATGTTCATTTGTGACTATGGAGCTTCAGGGGGTTCAAGCAATCTGCATATTTGTGGTATGTGTTTTGTATGAGATGTTGTTTCACTTCACCGATACCTCGGACGACACGAAATAGCATATTTTTCAGTCAGAATGTGATTCAAGTGATCATGTTCTGAACACGAAGAAGAAGAACACCTATTCAGTCTTCTTCTAGAAGAAGACTGAATAGGTGTAATTATAGAACCACTTGTCCAGGTTTACTGAGCTCATGTGACCCTTCTTGGCAATGGCCTGGTTCATTTTCACACAACTCCATAAAGTCAATTCATGGTTAACAGTTGCCCAATACAACCGCCATCTTTTTTGTTGCACACTGTATGGGTGTAAGGGCCTTACTCAGGTGTTCATTTATGCTGTTAAGAACCATCATCAGTGAGGGCTGCATACTAAATAAACATCATACAGCTATGTGGACGAGTGTTTGCAAGATTTGCAGGGCATTGTACATTAATGTGTGTGCGGGTGTGTGTGTGTACGTGTGAGCAGAATTACATTGATCCTCCATTGCATGTCTGGGTTATTGACACGGGTAATAGGTGGCTAACATAACAATAGCCACGTTTATGTGCTAAATATTCTGCACCACATCCACTCAACACATGCACACCAGTGTATGTATGAATCTAGTGAACACATGTGCACGCACACAAATATATTTGAATAGAGATTAAGAACATACACGCAAGTACCCCTGCAAACACACATTAATAAAAGATAACGAACGCATGCAAACGTGGACACACATATGAAAGGAATGAAAACACACACACACACACACACACATGCATATAATTATGAATGGAGTGAAAACATATCTGAATGGAGCAAACACACACACACAAACACACATCAAGAAAAGAATGAAAACACACACACACGGATTTCAAGGCACGCACCCACACAGACACACTCACCCACTCATCCATCATTTTGACAGCTGGGTTCTCATCTCTCTCTCTCTCTCTCTCTCTCTCTCTCTCTCTCTCTCTCTCTCTCTCTCTCTCTCTCTCTCTCTCTCTCTCTCTCTCTCTCTCTCTTCTCTCACTCACACACACACACACACACACACACACACACACACACACACACACACACACACACACACACACACTGGAAAGGTTAATGTTCACCACTTAGACTGTGTTTTCACAAGCCTATAATGGATGAGTCCATTAGTGTTAAGTAGCAGGTTAGGCCATTTTTCACACCCTTAATTTGGAGAAGTGGTCCAATCCTTTCACAGTAACAAGGCTTTTAAGTGCATCGTTACTTTAAATGATTAAATGTATAGCATACACCCATGTGGGCAAATGAGTTCACACACTGCCTTTAGCTATTTCTTTTTAATCTCTTCCTCTTTCATGTTCTTCTCTCTCTCTCTCTCTCTCTCTCTCTCTCTCTCTCTCTCTCTCTCTCTCTCTCAAATTCAAATTCAAATTCAAATGGCTTTATGGGCATGACGTAACGATGTGCACATTGCCAAAGCAAGTGTTTAAACATTGAAAAAAGCTACACATTCATTGGAAAACATGATTGAAAACAAACATACTACAGCAAAGAAACCTAGTACAAAACAAAAGAATATACTGTCATCGAATATAGCAGCAACAAGGTGTCAGCTGACTGTCACTCACTGTCCCTCACTATATGGCAGGCAGCAACATATAGACTGCTGCTAACTTAAAGCTCTTTGAGTCTTCCCCTCATAGGAGTGGTAGGTTTTCTTCATCTGACAAGTCGAAAACCTTTTGTTATTAGTTCGAACTGTTTAAAACGTGTTTCTCTAAGATGTTTATATTTTTCACATTTGGTGAGGAAGTCTCTCTCTCTCTCTCTCTCTCTCTCTCTCTCTCTCTCTCTCTCTCTCTCTCTCTCTCTCTCTCTCTCTCGCTCTCAGAAATCAGCAACAATTTATTTTCATCTCATTCATGTACTTTCATACACAAAAGAGACGAAATTTCATTTCTCCCAGCAGGCAGCAGTGCAACATAAAAGAGAAAAAAAAACACGTCCAAAAGAAAACGACACCACCAAAAACACACAAAAACGGAGAGAACAAAGCTAAAAAAACAAAACACACACACACACACACACACACACACACACACACACACACACACACACACACACACACACACACACAGTCAACAACACAGTCCATTCAGTAAATCTGAAACAGCCCAAAAATGTCACTGCCCAGAGAACGAACGCCAGCCAGTATGACTGTCGGAACCGCCGGTGTGCATGGGCTTGCAGTTAGTCTAGCCTGCCCCACTTCCACGTCCAGTCAGACCACCTTCGGTGATTCCTCTTCGGGCGCAGCTCAATGCAGGGGCCGAGGTCCCTGGGCCCACCCCGGACGCAGCAGACCAGGCTCCCTCAGCCGATCCACACCACCTCCCCCGTACTCCACACGACGACACAAACGCAGACAAAAACACTGCACAGTTGACGCCAGGCGAAGCCGCCGCCAGACCCTCGGTGTTATCAGAACCGCCAGTCTGCACAGGCTAGCATCTAGCTTAGCCTGCATCCGCGTCCTGCCAGACCGTCTTCGGTGTTTCCTCTTCGGGCGCAGCTCCAGGCAGAGCCGTGGTACCTCGGCCCACAGGACGCAGCAGACCAAGCTCTCCCAGCCGATCCAACGCCAGGTCTTCCAACCATTAAACAAAATCGACAGTCGCAGACATAATTCTTCACACGATGACACAAACTCAGACGCAGACGTAGACACGGTTAAAGACACTGCACAGTCGGAACTGGGGGAGGCCGCCGCAAACGTGAGTTCGCGCCGCCATTCTCATTCATTCATTCATTCATTCATTCATTCATTCATTCATTCATTCTCTCTCTCTCTCTCTCTCTCTCTCTCTCTCTCTCTCTCTCTCTCTCTCTCTCTCTCTCTCTCTCTCTCTCTCTCTCTTTGCTAATTTTATCAGTCCACCTAACTATTTGTCTTTTAACCTTACTCAGCCTTTTACCAGGTCGTCATTTTTTTAAATGAAAAATATCTTTTTCAAGAGTCCTGGCCAAGAAAGCAACATCATGTCAAACCTCTTGTGAAATCAACAACAATGAACTATAATGAACAAAGGCATCAGTGACACGGTGATTCGATATTAGATCAACTCAATTTCAAAATGAGCTATTTGAGTGGTGAAGAGCTAGTGGTCCAATGCCTAAAAATCAGCAGGGATCGTAAGTAAGGAAAGCGAGCGGAAATATTTTGCCACCTCAAATAATTGACACACAGGGTCGGGAGGGTTACTTTATAAATGTAATCCATTACAATTACAAATTACCTGTTGAAAAATGTATTCAGTTAATTACTCTAAGTATCACATTAATGTAATCTGGTTATTTTCCGTTACTTTTGGATTACCTCAATGTCAAATATATATATATAAAAGCTTAAAGAAAAGATATCAGGTGACCACCTACTGAACTGTCAAAAAGAACATTATAAAATAAACCCAGGCAGTAGGCCTATGGATTCCACATTAAAGTATAGGTTATGTCTATACGTGTCCCACATTGTCCCACACAAACACACATTTGGTTTGTTGGCATCTGGTCACCCTACATGCAAGCCAAAGGAAAAGAAGGCGCCACAGAGGCAAATCTGGGCAGCCCGTCTGTAGGGTTCCTTCATTTAGCTCAGAAAAATAAGGGACACTTAACCCTATCCCATCTCGGCTCCCACGACCCCTACCCAGGCTCCATGACCCCCACCTCAATGGAAGAGGTGGCTTCTTTTTTTTAAATAAATAACAGTTTCCCTGATTCTATGGATGCACACACGGTGTGGTATTAGTTCAGAATGTAGAACAGAGGAGTGAGGTCTGCACACTGAAATGCTCCCAATACTTATATACGTATACAGCTGAATAAATAAGTATTGGGAACATTTCAGTGTGCTGACCTCACACTCCTTTGTTCTATGTTTTACAATTTTTGTCTTGCACCTAAATATTTTTTTTCTGGATGTGTGCATACTTGGTTCTTCTTCATTAGTTCAGAAAGTGCCAGGCTTGAAAGGTCCATGTAAAAGGAAGTATACAGTAGGCTATACACCTGCCTACAGTAAATAGACCTGTCAGAGTAATATGTCTCTAGACAACAGACATGTAGCTACATAATGTTTCAGTCAAGGGCTTTATTGGCAAACAAAAGCAACACACAAAATAAATTCAATGAACATAACAATGTACCAATGCACAAGTGTACAGTGTACTCTTTTTTATTTTTCAACAAAATTATATTATGTACAATTTTAGGACTAAGGCCATGTGGCCCTGGTACCCCAGGAAAACTGCTCTGGTAAACCACCACAGTTTTGAGGAGACCAGAGAAAGGAGAAATATGCAGAACAAATCACACTCTGTATTGGTTTAGCAAGAAATGCATAGTTTCCTTCTAAAATACAGGACGACTCTGTATTTTAAGGGACGGGTGGCAACATAAACAAGCACGAAACCGTCCAGGCCCACAGCACTCCCACCAAGTGTGAAGTCAATCGGATGAATGGTTGTCGAGAAAATCAAAGGGCAGGCAGGCAGGCAGACAGACAGGCAGGCAGAAACTCCGTAAAATTTTGGCTATATTATCATTATTGCGAGGACTTTTGCAATCTATATAGTTAATATATCAAAGAGTAAGCATCCCTCTCAGTTCATCCATGAGTGACTGATCACAATATACGACACACAGCCCACAGCACCATAGGAAAAATACTTATTTTATATTATTTCTAAAAGGTAAACCTGAAAAATAATCCCTGTTGTTAGAAATTGGTATTGGTAATCTGATTATGTCTTTTGTTCTGTAACTGTATTGGAATACAGCTACTTTTTTTTGGTATCCTGATTACATGTTGCCCGTTACTGCATCCCGTTACGCCCCAAGTCTACTGACAACTCCTGTCGATGGCTGATTATTTAGTGTGGGTGCATGTTGACAGAAAGACAGGGCTCAGGTGTGTGTTATACGGATGTGTGTGGGTAATAAAAGAGAGAGCAATGTGCGTGCACCAGTGTGCATGTGGGAATGCATGTAAGGGTATGTGTCTCTGTGAGGGTGTATGTAAATATGGGTGTGTGCCTGTGAGTGGAGTGTATCTGTATGTACGCTTGTGTGTTTGCAGCAGTGTGTGACCTTGATTGTAGGTGTTGAGTGTGTCTGTATTTACCTTTGTGTGCTTGAGACACGAGTGATTATTTATCCAGTCTAGATTTCATTAATGATCTTAATGCAGTGTGTATGTGTGTGTATATGGGGGGGTGGGGGGGTAGGACATTTTTGCAAGAGCTCACCCTTGCACAAACGGCCTACCACCACGGTTGAAGTAAGCAGTAGCATTCAGGAAGTAGGAGGGCCGAGGACATGGAGGGAGGGAGAACCCATGATGGAGGAGTAGAGACAGAGTGGGGGCGAAATTCAGAAAGACTGCAAGTGTTTCCCCCTCTCCATTTTCTATATTTCTCTATCTTTCCATGTCCAGTAGATTCTCTTCTTCCTTCTAGTTTATCTATTGGCCAGCTCCCCATTTTCTGCTTTCCCCTTAACAAATATAAACACTTTTTCTTTCGTTTTCGTTCTTTCTTTCTTTCTACTCCCTGTCACCTCCTCTTGCTCTCTCGCTCTCTCTCCCCTCTGTCATTCCTTCCTCTGTCTCTGTAATTACTGCGGCTAACCAGGTCCCAGCTGTTAATGGTTATTGGAGATTAGATATGAGACGTGGCTTGGCTTGGGATCTGTGTAGCGAGACTTAATATCTTGCTCAAACTGATGTGGAACAGCAACATGGCCAGGAGGGATTGGGTCTGGTGTGTGTCCGTGTGTGTGTGTGTGTGTGTGTGTGTGTGTGTGTGTGTGTGTGTGTGTGTGTGTGTGTGTGTGTATGTGTGAGTGTGTTTAGACTAGAGATTGATATAGGAAACAGTGGACAAATGACTTAATTACAAATTAGGGGGAGATTAGGGAGGAAGGTGGGAGGATCAGATACAGGAGGAAGTGAGAGAGTAAGGAGAAGAGAGGAAGAAAAGACTCCTTGTCCGGACTTTTCCTCTCATTTTCTTTGTTGGCATCCTTTCTCCATCGGTTTGTCTTATTCTTGCCCAGCCATAGCAACAAGTGCTTTAAACAAAAAACTAAAGTGTTTTATTGATTTTCTCTCTGAGACCTACCCACAAAAAAAGTTATTTGTTGAAATGCTGAGCGTGATTTGAGTTAATTAATATTCATGGTGTGCGTTTAGAGGGGACAGTGATGTGAGGGGGAGGTGTGTTTGAGCTCTTCTCTGAAGTTCACCAAAATCTGCTTATGCTCTCAATAAAGTATATGTACAGTTATCACTTCTTATTCTTGTAATTTTCTGCCTCAGCTTTGATATTTAGTTCTTTTTTTGTGGATCCCCCCCCCCCTTTTTCTCTCCAATTGTACCCGGCCAATTTCCCCACTCTTCCGAGCTGTCCCGGTTGCTGCTCCACCCCTTCTGCCCAGCCAGGGAGGGCTGCAGACTACCACATGCCTCCTCCTATATACATGTCGAGTCGCCAGCTGCTTCTTTTCACCTGACAGTGAGGAGTTTCACCAGGGGGACGTAGCACATGGGAGGATCACGCTACCCCCCCTCCCCGAACAGGCACCCCGACCGACCAGAGGAGGCGCTAGTGCAGCGACCAGGACACATACCCACATCCAGCTTCCCACCCACAGACACAGCCAATTATAGGGACGCCCGACCAAGCCGGAGGCAACACAGGGACTCAAACCAGAAATCCCTGTGTTGGCAGGCAACAGAATAGACCGCTATGCTACCCGGACACCCGCTTGGACATATATTTCTAATGAAAACAAGTACAGAAAGGGAAGGAATTGAGCGGTAGTAAAGAGTGATGGCTTTCAGGGGTGACGGGTTACAAATCTAATTAGAGGATGTGATGCTAGCACACAAGCCAGGGCCAAATAATATCACACTGAGTCTCTTCTGTCTTGTTGTTTCCATTATCACAGTTTTAATACGTAGCCCTGGAAGTCTACCTGGCACATATCCCACTCAGTTTCCCTGTCACGTCAGTCATAAAGGCGAAAGACTGATGAGCCAGATGGGGAAAGACGAGTCCAAGTCCTGAGAAGAACACTGGCAGTTGTGTATTTCTGGACTACAAGAAAAATAACAACCATTCCCATCACCTTATAATTCCTATCGATGCTTTTTCATGCATCCTCTATGAGGAGGTCAGGATGACGAGGAGAAAGGTAAAAAAATATATAAAAAGAACGAAGACATCAAGAAAGTTGGAGATGGCAAAGAGTAACGGTGAGCGAGAGCTGAGGAGTGATGGATGGGAAGAGATGAGGAGAAAGAAGAACAGGATATGCAGACAAGTGTGCGGGTGCAACCTCTCAGAGGGAGAGCCAAACTACTTCTTTGCCACTGGAGAGGTCAAAGGTTGGGGCTGAGCCTTCAGGGGAATGAGCACGTCGTTCGAAGCGGCAGTTCCTCATGAATCATCAGGTTAACATCTGCGAGTGTGTGTGTGTGTGTGTGTGTGTGTGTGTAGTACTCCCATGTGTACTTAATTCTGTGTGTATTCAAGAACATTTGTCTTTGTGTATCGTTATGTCTGTGTACCCGTTCAGCGCCTTAATGATGAATGAAAGCCACTTCCCTATGGAGTTCACAGGTTAAATTCTTCCACGGGAAATATCTAGATACTCATAGCCCCTTCCAGGCACCAGGGGAGAAAACACACACACACACACACACACACACACACACACACACACACACACACACACACACACACACACACACACACACACACACACACACACTGCTGACATGCAGGCCCCAGATCACCCTGACATAACTAATTGTGTAAGAGTGTCTCAATACTTTGCTCTACCTTTCCTCTCTTATGTGAGTAGAATATTGGAGTGATTTGGGTTTGTGAAGTTTCCAATGAAAGCATATAAATGATATATTGATTGTGAATATTTGTGCGAATACGACAGCATAACCACACATGTGCACATTACGAATAAGTGTAACTTGTTTACTTTTCAACTCTGATATTTTAATTTAGTTTCACCCTGACAAGTGCTGCCCATTCGATATTACGAGCAGCAAACGTCTGAGGCTTGTATGGTAAGCGTGCAAGTTCAATAAGCAAGTGCGATAAGAAGACGGTGTGTATGATAAGAGTGTTTGATAAGCTGTGTGTATGACTTCACGGGGGCACCAGTGGCTTCAGCTAAAGGGGTTTTAAGTGGATCAGTAGGCTGCTTTGGTTATTTTCACAGAGGGACAGAGGAAATAAGAGAATAAACTGGAGACTAAATCCTGCTTTTTTAAGCGGAAGACCGTGGGTCAAAGTACAGCTGTTCCTCTCTGAGGACTTTCAAAGAAGGTGGTCCTGAATAGCTGTGTGTGCAGTGCATGGTGTGTGTTAACCTTATCAGGGTTCAGGTTTCTTCCTCACCAAGCACATGTACGTATTCCTCACAGCATTGAAAACATGCATTTAGATGTAAACATGATTTTGTTAATCATTTCTACACTGGGCAGCATGGTGGCTTTGTGGTCAGCACTTTTGCCTTACAGCCACAGGGTCCTGGGCTCAGTCTCAGCTCCTCTCTGCAGAATTTACATACCCCCCCCTTTTTCATGTGTGATTTCACCAGGTGGGTCCATGTCCTCTCACAGTCCAAAGACACACATGGGAGGGGAATTAGAGACTCTACATTGCACATTAGTGTGAATGGCGTGTGCTTGTGTGTTTGTGTCCTCTGATGGACTCCCAGCTTGTTTCCCATGTACTGCCCAATGTGGCTGGGATGGGCTTTAGCTGCTTGGGCTGACCAGTGAAACGAGTATAGAAAACATATAAATCACTTTTTATGTGGCTTAAGTGCCTATGTGGAGCAGT
Organism: Lampris incognitus; assembly: GCF_029633865.1. Lineage (NCBI taxonomy): Eukaryota > Metazoa > Chordata > Actinopteri > Lampriformes > Lampridae > Lampris > Lampris incognitus. The sequence goes on from NC_079212.1 coordinate 32,980,615, forward strand.
TGCACTCATTCGGTTTAACTCTGCAACAATCTCAAAAGGGTTGAGTGCTGTCCATGAACAACACGGAAGTGTCGGCATTACAAATTTGTTTTAACCACTGGCTTGTCCATGAAACTTTTTACAAAACCATTTCAAAATTTCAGACAGAATATTGGTCTAACTGAATCAAATTTATTCCTTATTTCCGAAGAAAAACACAGCTCTCTGGAGATACGCGGTTTTTTTTTTTTACTGTCAATGGAGAAATGTTGCATTGTGTGTGTGTGTGTATATATATATATATATATATATATATAGAGAGAGAGAGAGAGAGATAGAGATAGAGATAGAGATAGAGATAGAGATAGATAGATAGATAGATAGATAGATAGATAGATAGATAGATAGATAGATAGATAGATAGATAGATAGATAGATAGATAGATAGATAGATAGGGCAATCCCACGGTGGTGCAGTGGTTAACACAGTTGCCTCAAAGCAAGAAGGTCCTGGGTTTGAGCCTCGAGGAAGTCCAACCTTGGAGATCGTTCTGGGTCGTCCTCTGTGTGGAGTTTGCATGTTCTCCCTGTGTCTGTGTGGGTTTCCTCTGGGGGCTCCGGTTTCCTCCCACAGTCCAAAGACAGGTAGGTCAAGTGAATCGGCCGTACTAAATTGTCCCTAGGTATGAATGTGTGTGTGTGTGTGTGTGTGTGTGTGTGTGTGTGTGTGTGTGTGTGTGTGTGTGTGTGTGTGTGTGTGTGTGTGTGTGTGTGTGTGTGTGTGTGTATGTGTATGTCGGCCCTGTATGATGGCCTGGCGGCCTGTCCAGGGTGTCTCCCCACCTGTCGCCCAATGATGGCTGGGATAGGCTCCAGCATCCCCACGACTCTGACAGCAGGATAAGCGGTTCAGATAATGGATGGATGGATATTGGGCAGTCCGACCCGTTAGTCGACTTTAGTCGCCTGTGGTGCAGCAGACCCGAGTTCCCGTCCCAGCTGCGGCAGTTCCCAGCTGCCCCCTGAATTCACTACATTGGCAGGAAGTGGGATGGTGTGATCGTGAGGCCATCGGCAGTGCGTGCGCCCAGAGGCGTGAGGGAGTTGGTATGCTGAAGCGTGGGGACGCGCTTCCTGAAGGAGGGGGGAAGTGCAACATTAATGTCATTGGCCAGTCACGTACCTGTTGTGATGAACTGCACTACTTGTGGTTGTTTTTAGTGATGGTAACAGACGTTTTATACTTGTGCTACAATTTTGTGGCCTGTGCTACAAAACTGTCAACCTCTGTAACACCAGTGCAAAAAACGTTACCGGTGAAGATTGACGTCATTATTTTCAAATGGCCTCTGTTGATGTTCAGGGCCTTTAGCCTCATCATACATCAATGCATTGCCGCTGGTTTAGGTGTGGCAAAGTGTCAGATACCCCTTCAATAATAATGTTGTAGGCGCATCAATATTTATGTAATACTATATTGAAAGTTTGTTTATTGTGACTTATTTTGTTTTTTGGTTTGTTCATTGCCAGTATTTTGCTTGAAATGGATGCCTGTAAGCCCTAGGAGTGAATTAGGCTGTAGGCATTTTTTGTTGTGCAGATTATTGATTGTACTAAGTGGCGAGCATAAATCAAAGTTGTTGTACATTACGGGTATTTACTGTATCAACATTATGGTGTGGTTGTAGATTGTTATTAATTGTCCAACATACCAATGGTCAGGATATGTATACTGTATACTGTACCTGTAATGTAATTATTAAAGGTTTGGGAGTTTTGAAGCTAAAACAATAGAATGATAAACAACTAAGAAACCTCTTTCAGGTGTTGAGAATAGGTGAGGATAGCGCGTCTGCATCTTTAATACCTATAGCTGGCTCTGGTGGAACCGGTGTACATTTCTATTAATAATTATCTTGGTGCTGGGTCACGAATATGTCTCCCCAATATCAAACTCACTCCTATGCCCTAGTTGCTCTGAGGTCTAGTCCCTTCAGAAATTCAAGATTGTTCTCAGTTGGCAGAGCTCCAGTCAATGCGTCCTCTGGGGCTGATAGCTCAGGTTTCTGATTGGAGGTGATGAGTCGCTCTTGGGTTCCACGAGCAGGAAATCCCTCCCCATATGGAATTAGAGCTCTGATGTCATGGTGCTGTAATAACACTTACTGCTGATGGATGATAGAGATGTCACAACCAACATAGGACTCTCCCAAAGTGTTTACTTGAATGACCTTACCTCCACCTTAAAATGGAAGGAGGTAATGTGATAAAACTTGACATAGCCATTCTAGAGGTTCCCCCTGCATGCATTGCACACCGGCCTAGTCCTGTAATCACACAGTGATCACACTTCTTGACCATACATCTGGTCTTCCTCTGCCAGACAGCAATTTCACTTTGGGTGTTGCCACATAGCACTCTGTTGTGTATGCGATAGAGTTGCTAGCCCCTGGTGACAAGCATGTTTCTTTTGCCCTTTTATGAGCTATGATTTATGTTATGTGACACCTAAAGACTAGTATGTGACATGGATTTCATTCAAAAAAATAAACACGTTCTATCTCTCTCTCTTTTTTTTTGGATGTCCCCTCTTTTTTCCCCAGTTGTGTCCAGCTAATTACCCAACTCTTCCGAGCCATCCCGGTCACTGCTCCACCCACTCTGCTGATCCGGGGAGGGCTGCAGACTACCACATGCCTCCTCCAATACATGTGGAGTCGCCAGCCGCTTCTTTTCACCTGACAGTGAGGAGTTTCGACAGGGGGACGTAGGAGGATCGCAGTATTCCCCCCAGTCCCCCCCCCCAAATAGGCGCCCTGACCGACCAGAGGAGACACTAGTGCAGCGACCAGGACACATGCTCACATCCGGCTTCCCACCTGCAGACATGGCCAATTGTCTGTAGGGATGTCCAACCAAGCCGGCGGTAACACGGGGATTCAAACTGGCGTTCCTGTGTTGGTAGGCAATAGAATAAACCACTACACTACCCGGACGCCCAACATGGTCTGTCTTTTTACTTGAGCAACCCAGTTTCTCATCACACAGGCTACTGAAAAAAAAATGGCCACGTCCATGGAGGAAGTGTGAGCCATTAAATTTAGGCTGTATGGCCTTGATTCCCATGCATATTTGCAGATGTGCTCCTGATCATCATGAATAACCCGATAAGAACGTGTAGCTTGTTAAAACCACCAAACATTTTTTATTTTTAATGTTTTTGAAGAAATAAAGTTAGAATTTGGAAATGAATGGATATACTAGGTGAGTAAAGACACCATTTGATTATTTTTTGCCATTCTATGAAGTTATCTAAAGGAGTTGAATCAAGTGCAACTGCACTTGGTATATATCCGTGAAGACGTTTCGCCTCTCATCCAAGAGGCTTCCTCAGTTCGTGCCTTTCTGGCTAGACCAAGCTAGTCTGACTGGCTGGTGATGAGACTCAGAATTTATCCTCTAGGAGTCGTTGTCAGAGCTATTGATATGTGTGGCTCTTTGTGATCAGATGTTTACCAACGCCCGTCGCTAACAGAGCCATAGATATGCGTGGTTCTTTTGTGTACCGATGTTATGGCTGCCCCCATTGCCATCGGAGCTATTGATTTGCATTTGTTTAGCAGCGACGGTCGTTGGGGTGTTGATTTCGACTTCATTGTTCAGTGGTCATGAGAGGCGTTGGAGCCGTTAGTGACCGACTGTTGTTCTTGGAGGCTAGGCTTCTTGAGTCTCCTGGGTAGAGATGAAAGGACGGCATTGTAAGTGGGAGATAGGTGGTGTCGCAGACCTCCTCCTCTGTTGAGGGATGGTTTTTCCAGTTTCACATAGATGGCTTCCTTCACCCCTCTTTCAAACCATCTATTGTCTCTGTCCAAAATGTGTACGTTGCTGTCCTCGAAGGAGTGCGTCTTCTCCTTTAGGTGTAGATAGACTGCTGAGTCTTGTCCTGAGGAGTTAGGCCTTCTGCGTTGGGCCATCCGTTTGTGTAGTGGTTGTTTGGTTTCTCCTTGCACTGACCTATACATAGGAGAAACCAGTCTCATCACCAGCCAGTCAGACTAGCTTGGACTAGTCAGAAAGGCACGTGTAATGATCTGTGCCCTCTGGCTATGTTAACTTATAACATTAATAAAGCAAGGACGACTTCTCTCGTGCTGGGTGTTTATTCACCGACCGGATTCCGACTGACATTGTTACGTACATCACGTGACTTTGTTGTGGCGCTACGGAAAGCCGTAAGGGACATTAGCAAATCAAATACTACTAGCAAATATTACATCTCCCTTTTTCTGAAAAGTGCTGCTTTCTCTGCAGAGATACAGACCACGTTGAGCATGTTTATAAGCGAATACAATCTTAATAAGAAAGAATATGAAAGTGGAACTCTTAACCCAGCCACTGAGGATGCACAAGCCAGTGCATCCTTAGTGCCGGTCCCAAGCCCGGACAAATGGGGAGGGTTGCGTCAGGAAGGGCATCCGGCGTAAAATCTTTGCCAAATCAAATATGCGGATCATAAATAAGACTTACATACCGGATCGGTCGAGGCCCGGGTTACCAACGACCGCCACCGGTACTGTTAACCAGCAGGGTGTCGGTGGAAACTATGCTACTGTTGGGCGAAGGAGAAGGAGAGGGGGAAAGCATGTCCAGAGGCAGCTAGAGAGGAGGAAGGGTAGGCATGTGGAGGTGAGAGTTGGAACTTTGAATGTTGGCACTATGACTGGTAAAGGGAGAGAGCTGGCTGACATGATGGAAAGAAGAAAGGTAGGCATACTGTGTGTGCAAGAGACCAGGTGGAAGGGGAGTAAGGCCAGGAGTATCGGAGGTGGGTTCAAACTCTTCTACCATGGTGTGAATGGGAGGAGAAATGGGGTAGGGGTAATTCTGAAGGAAGAGTATGTCAAGAGCGTGCTGGAGGTGAAGAGAGTGTCAGACAGAGTGATGAGTATGAAGCTGGAAATTGAAGGTTTATTGCTGAATGTTATCAGCGCATATGCCCCGCAAGTTGGGTGTGAGATGGATGAAAAAGAAGAATTCTGGAATGAGTTGGACGACATGGTGGAGAGGGTACCCAAGGAGGAGAGAGTGGTGATTGGAGCGGACTTCAATGGACATGTTGGTGAAGGGAACAGAGGTGATGGGAAGGTATGGAGTCAAGAAGAGAAATGTGGAAGGACAGATGGTGGTCGATTTTGCGAAAAGGATGGAAATGGCTGTGGTGAATACATATTTCAAGAAGAGGGAGGAACACAGGGTGACGTACAAGAGTGGAGGAAAGTGCACACAGGTGGACTATATCTTATGTAGAAGGCACCATCTAAAAGGGATTGGAGACTGCAAGGTGGTGACAGGGGAGAACGTAGCTAGGCAGCATCGGATGGTGGTCTGTAGGATGACTTTGGAGACCAAGAAGAGGAAGTGAGTGAAGACACAGCCGAAGATCAAACGGTGGAAGTTGAAGAAGGAAGACTGTTGTGTGGAGTTCAGGCAGGAGTTAAGACAGGCACTGGGTGGTAGTGAAGAGTTGCCAGATGGCTGGAAAACCACTGCAGAAATAGTTAGGGAGACAACTAGGAAGGTACTTGGTGTGTCATCAGGACAGAGGAAGGAAGACAAGGAGACTTGGTGGTGGAATGAGGAAGTACAGCAAATTATACAGAGGAAAAGGTTGGCAAAGAAGAAGTGGGATAGTCAGAGAGATGAAGAAAGTAGACAGGAGTACAAGGAGATGCAGCGTAAAGCAAAGAGAGAGGTGGCAAAGGCAAGGGAAAAGGCGTATGGTGAGTTGTATGACAGATTAGACACTAAGGAAGGAGAAAAGGACTTGTACCGATTGGCTAGACAGAGGGACCAAGCTGCAAAGGATGTGCAGCAAGTTAGGGCGATCAAGGATAGAGATGGAAATGTGCTGACAAGTGAGGAGAGTGTGCTAAGAAGGTGGAAGGAATACTTTGAGGGGCTGATGAATGAAGAAAATGAGAGAGAGAGAAGGTTGGATGATGTAGGGATAGTGAATCAGGAAGTTCAGCGGATTAGCAAGGAGGAAGTGAGGGCAGCTATGAAGAGGATGAAGAATGGAAAGGCAGTTGGTCCTGATGACATACCTGTGGAGGCATGGAGATGTTTAGGAGAGATGGCAGTGGAGTTTTTAACTAGATTGTTTAACACAATCCTGGAAAGTGAGAGGATGCCTGAGGAGTGGAGAAGAAGCATACTGGTACCGATTTTCAAGAACAAGGGCGATGTGCAGAACTGTAACAACTACAGAGGTATAAAGTTGATCAGCCACAGCATGAAGAATTGGGAAAGAGTAATAGAAGCTAGGTTAAGAGGAGAGGTGACGATCAGCGAGCAGCAGTATGGTTTCATGCCACGAAAGAGCACCACAGATGCGATGTTTGCTTTGAGAATGTTGATTGAGAAGTATAGAGAAGGCCAGAAAGAGTTGCATTGTGTCTTTGTAGATTTAGAGAAAGCTTATGACAGAGTGCCGAGAGAGGAGGTGTGGTATTGTATGAGGAAGTCAGGAGTTGCAGAGAAGTATGTAGGAGTGGTGCAGGATACGTATGAGGGAAGTGTGACAATGGTGAGGTGTGCGGTTGGAATGACAGATGGGTTCAAGGTGGAGGTGGGATTACATCAAGGATCGGCTCTTAGCCCTTTCTTGTTTGCAATGGTGATGGACAGGTTGACGGACAAGATCAGGCAGGAGTCTCCATGGACGATGATGTTCGCGGATGACATTGTGATCTGTAGCGAGAGTAGGGTGCAGGTTGAGGAGAGCCTGGAGAGGTGGAGGTATGCACTGGAGAGAAGAGGAATGAAACTCAGTAGGAGCAAGACGGAATACCTATGCGTGAATGAGAGAGAGGACAGTGGAATGGTCAGGATGCAAGGAGTGGAGGTGACAAAGGCATTTGAGTTTAAATACTTGGGGTCAACTGTCCAAAGTAACGGGGAGTGCAGTAGAGAGGTGAAAAAGAAAGTGCAGGCAGGTTGGAGTGGGTGGAGAAGTGTGTCAGGAGTGATTTGCGACAGAAGGGTATCAGCAAGAGTTAAAGGGAAAGTTTACAAGATGGTTGTGAGACCAGCTATGTTATATGGTTTGGAGACAGTGGCACTGACGAAAAGACAGGAGGCGGAGCTGGAGGTGGCAGAGTTGAAGATGCTAAGATTTTCACTGGGAGTAACGAAGAAGGACAGGATTAGGAGCGATTATATTAGAGGGACCGCTCAGGTTGGACGGTTTGGGGACAAAGCAAGAGAGGCAAGATTGAGATGGCTTGGACATGTGTGGAGGAGAGATGCCGAGTATATTGGGAGAAGGATGCTGAATATGGAGCTGCCAGGGAAGAGGAGAAGAGGAAGGCCAAAGAGGAGGTTTATGGATGTGGTGAGGGAGGACATGCAGGTGGCTGGTGTGACAGAGGAAGACGCAGAAGACAGGAAGAAATGGAAACGGATGATCCGCTGTGGCGACCCCTAACGGGAGCAGCTGAAAGTAGTAGTAGATGAAAGTGGAACTCTTATATAACTGGACTGCAACAAAGTAGTGTAAAACATTTCCTTCACTGTCTAAATGTGACACCGTAATAACATTTCATCTTTTTTTTTTTTTCATTTCATTACTGGTAACTGCAAACAGCAGGTAGGTACACAAGGTAAGTGAACGCTGTAAATATTTCTTTTCAAAACATAGCAGGTATAGTACAGGTTGGTGTAAAATTCTCTCTTTTTTTAACATTCATAAGTCAAGGATTTGTCTTGGTTTGATCGTGCGACCTGACCTCGTGGTGTAACCAGGCTGTGTGTCTGGTTGTCGCTGATTGTTCGTGTCTGGAGGTTCAGCATGCTCTTGCTGATGGGCTTGTGTGTTGTTGTTAGCGCTGGTAACAGTCTGCTGTGAAGTGTGTGTGTGTGTAGTGTGAGTGTTCACTCTGCTTTGTCGCAGGTGTTGACGGTTGCGTTGGTAGATCTGACCTTCTTTGGTTTGGATGTGGTAGCTCCTGTCTGTGTTCGCTGGTCTTTCCACAGTTGCAGGTCTCCAGGATCCATCCTCCTGCCGGAAGCGGATTGGTGTGCCTGCGGGCAGGTGGGGCAGAGGTTTGGCTGTTCGGTTGTAGTATGCCTGCTGGCGCTGTTGACATACCTCTCTCCTTTTGTGAACATCCTCCTGACTGGCGATCTGTGGCTGCAGGTGTTTTGCTGTTGATGGGAGAATGGACCGCAGCCTCCGACTCATCAGTAGCTGTGCCGGTGATTTCAGGTTGTCCACCGGTGTGTTGCGATACTCCAGTAAGCTCATGTAGGGGTCTTTGTTCTCAGCTTTGGCTTTGTCCAGGATGCGTTTGGCCGTCTGGACAGTCTTCTCGGAGAGGCCGTTGCTCTGTGGGTAGTGGGGGCTTGTGGTGGTGTGTGAGAAACCCCATGTCTGTGAGAAGTTGCGGAACTCACCAGAGCTGTAGCACGGAACGTTGTCGCTGACGATAGTCTCGGGGATTCTGTGTCGAGCCATTGCTGCTTTCAGCTTCATGATGACAGCAGATGAGGTGCAGCTGTAAAGTCTCTCTAGCTCGAAGAATCTGGAGTAGTAGTCCACAGTGACTATGAAGTCCTGTGAGTTCCATGTGAATAGGTCTGTGCCTATTACTTGCCACGGCCGCTCGGGTATGGCGTGTGACATCATTGGTTCCTTTGCATTTGCGCTGCGCCGTTCTTGGCATATGCTGCAGTCTGCTACCGCATCCTCGATCTGTTTCCCCATGCCAGGCCAGAACAGTAAGTCTCTTGCTCGGCATTTGCTTTTTTCCATGCCAAGGTGGCTGGCATGGATGCGCTGTATCATGTCCTTGCGAAGCTTTTGGGGGACAATGATTCTCTCACATTTGAACAGGATACCGTCCATTTCTGAGATTTCTGCTCTGTGGTTCCAGTATTCCTGGATGCTGGGCGGGTACTTTTTCTTTGTGTCTGGCCAGCCAGTGAGTGTGGCTCATCTGAGTGCGGTGAGCTGTGGATCTTGCGCTGTTTCCTGCTTGATTTCTGTGAGTCTTGTGTCGCTCACAGGGATGTTGCTGAGGACTGTGCGCACTTGGGCCTCCATCCCTTCCTGTAGGTCACTGTCGTGGTGTTCTATTGACTTGCATGACAGTGTGTCGGCCACCAGTATGTCCTTACCGGGGTGGTGGATGATTTGGATGTCGTATTTTTGGAGCGCCAGGATCATCCGTTGCAGCCGGGGTGGTGCTGCTGCCAGTGGCTTTTTTAGTATTGCCTCCAGAGGCTTGTGGTCTGACTCCACAATCACTTTTCGTCCGTACATGTACTCGTGGAACCTCTTGCAGCCGAAGACCACAGCGTAGAGCTCCTTCTCTATCTGTGCGTAGTTTTCTTCAGTGCTGTTGAGTGACTTGGACGCATAGGCAATTGGTTTGCCATCTTGGAGCATGACAGCCCCAAGGCCACTTTTGGATGCATCCACTTGGAGTTGCAGCTCTTTCTGCGGGTCGAAATATGAGAGTACTGGACCTGGGTGCTGTGTAATGAAATTCTTCATCTCCTGGAACGCCTTGTCATGGACTGCATCCCACACAAACTCACTGTCCTGTTTCAGAAGCTGTCTGAGGGGTGAGTTTATCTGTGAGAGGTGTGGAGCGAATCTGGCGAGGTAGTTGATCATCCCGAGGACTGTCTCCAGCTCTGCTTTGTTCTGTGGGGGTTGCATGTCCTTGACCGCCTTCACCTTGTGTGGGTCTGGTTTGATGCCTTCGTGTGAGAGCGTGTGGCCGAAGTAGCTTACCTCGGACACGCATATGTGACACTTGTCGGGGTTGAGCCTCACCCCTCGCTCCCTTGTGCGCTTCAGCATCGCTCTGAGACGCTGGTCATGTTCCTCTTTAGTCTTGCCGAACACTAGTATGTCGTCCACTATGGCCGTCACACCGTCCAATCCTTCATATGTTTCATCCACGCGTCTCTGGAACTCGTCTTGAGCGGACACGATTCCGAATGGCAGTCTGAGGAAACGATACCTACCAAACACTGTGTTAAATGTCGTCAACATTGAGGATTCAGTGCTCAGTTTGATGGCCCAATAGCCTGACCGCGCGTCTAATACGCTAAAGTACTCAGCTCCAGCGAGCTTTGTGGTGGCGTCCTCCAGCGTGGGGAGGGGGTAGTGAGGTCGTTGTATCATTTTGTTAAGAGCTCTGGGGTCTAAACACACTCTAAGTTTGCCTGTCTTTGGCTTCTCAACAATGACGAGTGCGTTCACCCATTCTGTGGGTTCTGTTACCTTACAGATTATGCCGCCTTTCTCCATGCTGTCAAGCTCGTCCCTCAGTTTGCTGCGTAGGGCGATGGAGATTCTGCGTGGCGGGCAGACGACCGGCGTTGCATCTGGTGTGACGCGGAAGGTGCACTCGCCTGGGAACTCTCCTATTCCCTGGAAAACATCTGCATACTCATCCATTATGCTCTGTGATGTGACATTGTTTTCCTCGCTCACAGCCATCACTATTTTTACCAAGTTTAGGTCACGGCATGTTTTCATTGCCATGACTGGTGGGGCGTTTGTGTCAATGACGTATAAGTCCAGCATCATTGCATTGTCTCTGTACTTACATTTGAGTTTGCATGTGCCTTTCACGCTCAGCGCGCCTCCTCCATATTCAGTGAGTCTGTGTATTGCTGGTTTCAGTGTCACATTTTTGAACAGCGCCTGGAACAGGTTGGTGGCAATAGTATTGGCCTGTGCCCCAGTGTCTAGTTTAAACTTTACCTTCTGTGGAGGTGTGCCAATTCTAACCTCTACGTAAGCCTGCTCGTTGCTTTTTCCATTGTTCTCTATTGAGATGCAGTCTATGTACAGCTCTGTCTGTTCTCCCACAGCGGTGCTCTCCACTGTAATGTTGTCGAAGTACAGTTCTTCCTGCTCTCTGTCAGTGGTGTACTCTTCTGGGTTCTCTCCGACGGCATGTACTGTGCCGCGGTAGTACTTTGTCTGTCCCTGGGAACTAGACTTGCATACTTTAGCAAAATGATTGAGCTTCTTGCATTTAATGCATTGTTTACCCTTAGCTGGGCAAGTGGCTTTAGCGCCGTGTAGCCCTCCACAATAGCTACACGCCCTAGCGGTGGTGCTAACGTTACCCTCCCTTTGTCTGAAGTTAGCGTTAGCTGCTTTGGGTGCGTTCGGTTTGTAAGTTTTTCTGCCTATTGCGTGCACCGTTTCATGTGTGCTGCCCTGGCCCATAAACTTTAGCTGTTGCTTTGCTAGCTCGTGTGAGCGGGCTACATCTATGGCTTTCTCTAGCGTTAGCTCAGCTCCCTGGCTAAGTAGCTTTTCTCTCACTCTGGGTGAGTTAGTGGCAAACACGATGCAGTCCCTGACCATCTCGTCGGCATTTGGGTAGCCACAGTCTTTGACTAGGAGCTTTAGCTCAGTTACAAATCGTTCGAAGGATTCACTCTCTCCCTGCATCTTTTCATGAAATGTATATCTGGCATAAATCGGGTTTGCTTTGGGGGTGATGTACTCAGTGTACTTATCGTAGTACGTTTATAGCTTCTTGGCTTGTTCTCCGCTGAGTGTCCAAGTGTTGTGCACATCGCGCCCTTTTTCCCCTATCCAGAGCAGGAGGTAGCTGCATTTCTCCTCTTCGTTCTTCCCGCGCAGGGGGCCCTTGAACATTAGCTCCGTTGTTTGTCGAAATCGTCTCCATGCTTCAGGTAAGTTCGCCGATTCCCAGTCCATCCGTGGAGCTGGAACGCCGTACGAATCCATATTGGGTATTTAAACTCCGCTACTCTGACACCATGTAATGAAATGTGCCCTCTGGATATGTTAACTTATAACATTAATAAAGCAAGGACGACTTCTCTCGTGCTGGGTGTTTATTCACCGACCGGATTCCGACTGACGTTGTTACGTACATCACGTGACTTTGTTGTGGCGCTACGGAAAGCCGTAAGGGACATTAGCAAATCAAATATTACTAGCAAATATTACAGCACGAACTGAGGAAGCCTCTTGGATGAGAGGCGACACGTCTTCACGGATATACACCAAGTCCAGTTGCACTTGATTAAACTACTTTGGATAACCATGACCTGGATGAATGAGAACATTCACAGACATTCTATGAAGTTATGCATTTTCAGTGAAATTCAAACAACTGTCCAGTAACCACAAACGAGCGTAGCTATTTGCACTCCTTGGTATGTCGAAAGGCATGCCAACATTTAAAATAGTCTTTTATGAACTTTCCACTTTCGACATACCTAGTGAAATTTTGAAATTTCTTTAAGACAGTGTTGAAATTTTTATGTTTTCTGTAACCCCCTAGACCTGTCACTTTAGTGCAGAGTATCTTAAGTAGGGAGCAGGGGTTTGTCTCTAATCTAGTTTCGATGAGGAGATTGGCTGTAACTTACTTGTCTGCCTGATAAAGTAGACATGAAATATCCACCCCAAATAACACACACAACATTTAAAAAGGAACTATATTGTAGCCAATGAAAAACAAGATAAAATAAAAGGTAACAGTATCGCATGATATATTACAATTTACCAATATCTTTCCACACACTGAATGTCTTTGTCCCCCCCCCCCCCCTGTTGATCCACCACTGGCCAAAAACAGATAATTGGTAGATCACAAAAAACAAAAAGCCTGAGATGTCAGAAAAGTTTCAAAGTTCAATTAATAGAATAAAAAAATAAGCAAAAGATTAAAATAAAGGGAAAATAAAATAAAACGAGTGCACTCAAAAATCCTATCACCCTCTTTTGCAATGAATGGCCCACAAGATGTCCCAGGTGATGACTGTGAGGTTGGTGGAATGACAGCTGATGAGATGGTGGACAGACGACGACTCGAGGTCCAACTGAAGAGCTCCATCCATCCATTATCCAAACCGCTTATCCTGCTCTCGGGGTCGCGGGGATGCTGGAGCCCATCCCAACAGTCATTGGGCGGCAGGAGGGGAAACCCCCTGCATAGGCCTCCAGGCCATCACAGCCCCCCCTCCCACCCACACACACACCTAGGGACAATTTAGTACAGCCGATTCACCTGACCTGCATGTCTTTGGGCTGGGGGGGGGGGGAGCGCGGCGGAGCACCCAAGACCTGTGAAGCGCACCAAAAAAAAAAAAAAAAAAAAAAGCAGTCGGAATATCAAATGTTCAAAGTCCTAAGTATGAAGTATGAAGTAGCATTAGTGGCAGTACTATATGAAGTAGCAGCTCCTCGGCCAACTCTTGTGGTTCAGGGTTATTCCTCAGTTCACAACCTTTAATCAACTGTGAATTTGTTTTCGCTCATAAAACTGACGGATTGAACCACACCGACGACAGAGGAAGAAAAAAAGAAAAGTGCGACAAGAGAAAGCCACCTGTCGCGCTCTCTGCGTGCGGAGGGGGGGGGGGGCAGACCGATAGCCGCCTCATTTAAAGGGACAGTAACGTAAACAACATAGATCTGGGGTTAACTACCCTGTATATAGTCTACCTTTCTGATTTTTGTTTGAACACCATACTCTCGTTGCAGTTAGTGAATGGTTGTTTTTACTTTACTTAATACACGGGACTTCACAGAACGTAGAAAAATAGCTTTTGAACTTATTGCTCAACGTTTTGTCTTCATTTTCAGAATATATCAACATTTTGTTTTGAAATTTCAACTTTATTCGAAAAAAAATCTTGGAAAAATGATATATTTGGCCCTAATTCTCTGTCGTAGTGCATTTAATTCTTAATGTTGATTCTTTTTTTTAACCTCAAACTTTGATCTAACAGAGGATAAATGGCTTTATCAACACAACCAACGTTACCGTACCACATCACTGCCATTAACGCGCACGGTGTTGCAGTACTGAGTCATTCTGGAGTTGATCTAATGAGTCAGCCTCCAAAGTCCCCAAAAGATGGTCTCTTTTGTTCAGTGGTCCATTCAGAGTGAAACAGGGTTTCCAGTGCTGTCAGGTCACCACCTTCCCCTCTGCCAAACAAATAAAACACGGTTGAACCTGAATTTTAGTAAGGTAGGTAAAGGTAAGTTGGTAACGGCAGTTGGTAAATGTATTTTTCTGCCATATCTACTTGCTAGCCACGGTAGCTTTGCTTACCCCTCAAACTCACTGCTAACTGCCTTCCACTTCTGCTTTAGGTTGCTGCGCTAAAGACATAAAATGCATCCCTGTGTATGTTGTCATTTTCTTGGACCGCTCCTGCCAGTACATTAAAGTGTTAGTGATTTCAGTATTCATGGATTTGCTATGATCTTAAACGCAAAAGTTAATGTATCAAAAATCGTTTGCATGTAAATCCTCAAGATTGCAACTTTAAACTTAAGGGATTTTCCATCCATCCATCCATTATCAAAACGGCTTATCCTACTCAGGGTTGCAGGGATGCTGGAGCCTATCCTAGCAGTCACTGGGCGGCAGGCGGGGAGACACCCTGGACAGGCCGCCAGTCCATCACAGGGCCGACACCCATTCATGTGGGACACATTTTTTTCACCAAATGTATTTGTAAATAAGCCAGCCAGCCAAAGAGTCTACTACCAGCACTTAAGACTTGGAAAATGGGATATAAACATGGGCAACATTTCAACTTTGACTCTTTTCTTTTTAATGTGTATTCCTGCTTTCCGGTTTTCATCAAATCCATGCAACAGCATGGCTTCTACTCTCAAGCCTCTGCTGCTGACAGTCAGTCTGTTGCACCAAGCAGCTATTAATGGATCAGCGGCCTCTAAAGTCTCATACAGTGTGGGGTGGAGCAGTCCCTGGATGGATGGTTGTAGAAGCTGGTCTAGATTTACTGGTATCTAGGGAATATTTAGTTGGGCGTTGCGCTGGTCAGTTGTTCAGGTCTGCACGTGGCTTTAATGGGTTTTTTTGGGGGGGTGGGGGGTTGTCATGCTCAGGGAATTATTTGATGGCAGCAGAACTACTGTAGTTCATTCTTGGCTTGATGGGTGAAAGGAAATATCATTAATAGGTTAATGGCTGATTCAACATGATTGCTGGAATTTACAGTAAAAACCTTGGGGCAGGTATGTGTTTGTATGAGCATGTGTGTGTGTGTGTGTGTGTGTGTGTGTGTGTGTGTGTGTGTGTGTGTGTGTGTGTGTGTGTGTGTGTGTGTGTGTGTGTGTGTGTGTGTGTGTGTGTGTGTGTGTATGTGTGCATGTATGTACATATATTGGATTAGTGTATGTCTATGGACAGACATACAATGTTTTTTTTCGGGATGAATGAATTTGTTGTGGGTACCCAGCTTACATTAAAGCCATGGAAACATCATAACAACCATTTGAATCTCTATGTACCCCCTTCTCTTTCCACGGTTCCCACTCTTTGTTCTTATATTAACGACTTTTTTTCCCTGGTTCTGCTTCTTTCACTCCATGCTAAGGATCTGTTGCTGCTGATTGACAACAGAGTTAGACCGCTCTCTCATTCTCTAAATGTCTTGCTCTAGCTTTGTGTGAAAATAAAAGCTGTTAGTTGGCTGAATTTATGGGCTGAGTTTAGTACAGGGAGAAACTGATTTAAGTTGTGTACATCTCAATTGGTTTTCAGACTGTATACATTTAAATTGCATGGAGGTTCAAATTGGACAATACAAATTAATAACATTCAAATTCAGTTTCTGATGCCACTAATCTCTGCCAAAAAGAATGGATTACGAGATGGAGTACAAGTTTGTGGTCGTTTATGTGATGCAATTACATTGCAAAAAATAAATGTAATTATATATATTATATATATATATATATATATATATATATATATATATATATGTGTGTGTGTGTGTGTGTGTGTGTGTGTGTGTGTGTGTGTGTGTGTGTGTGTGTGTGTGTAAATAAAATCTCCCTCTCACCCTATTTCGGGTAATGTGTGTCGGCAGCACAGTGGTGCAATGGTTAGCGCAGTCGCCTCACAGCAAGAAGGACCTGCGTTCAAGCCCCGGGAAAGTCCAATCTTGGGGGTCGTCCTCGGTTGTCCTCTGTGTGGCGTTTGCATGTTCTCCCCGTGTCTGCGTGGGTTTCCTCTGGGTGCTCAGGTTTCCTTCCACAGTCCAAAGACATAGTTCAGGTGAATCAGCCATATTAAATTGTCCCTAGGTGTGAATGTGTGTGTGTGTGTGTGTGTGTGTGTGTGTGTGTGTGTGTGTGTGTGTGTGTGTGTGTGTGTGTGTGTGTGTGTGGGGGGGGGGCTGTGTGATGGCCTGGCGGCCTGTCCAGGGTGTCTCCCCGCCTGCCGCTCAATGACTGCTGGGATAGGCTCCAGCATCCCTGTGTAACCCACATGATTACATGTACCCTGTGACGTATGTAAGTTCCACGAGTAGCCTCTAGGAGGCACACGAGCTACAGAGTTTAAACCATATAAACAACCGTCAACAATAGAGAAGAGAAATACGGATATTTAGAAATACGGACAACTTTGACTATGGATACTTGAATTATTGATATTTGAACTACGGATATTTGAGCTACAGGACATTTGAACTACGACAAAAAAGATCCCTCCCACGAAGCTTCCTTGGTGAGCCGCTAGCCAAAGCTAAAAAGTAAACAGCTTTCTGTGTTCCATGTAATCATAGCCATTTACGTAGGATATCTTGATTTTATCCAAAGACATATGATCTCCTGTTGAAGGAAGAAGGAAGACTCTTTTCTCTTGTGTTTTGTACGCTGCTGGAATCCTGGTGAGATAAGAGTTTAAAATCTTGAAATCTAAAGACTGACAATTTTCCATTGGTTGCTAAGCTAAGCTAACCAAGCTAAAACGTATATCTATGATCCTTAGCAGTTCCCATATGATTCAGAGCTTTAAAACCAGTCAGGACACCCGGTCCATAGGGTTTATTTGATGTAGGAATGTTAGACATTTTAATATAATAATATGCTTGTTGTTAAAAAAACTGTAAGCTCCAGTTGCCACTAGCCACCGAGCCAACTCGGGCTACATGGCATCCATGGAACCCATAGCAGCCAGCTAGACGTGAATTCACGTTGATAGTGCCGCAGCCTGGCTGCGATGACATTGTTTTTAACTGTTCTTACAGCAATAGGCTGTTGTCATTCAGCCGCATATTAGTTATATGTAGGAAATGATTTAATTCTGAGAATTGACTCTAGATTTGGGTATTTTTATTTTGTTTGTAATTGTTTGATAGAGATTGCAATTAATAAGGAATCTGTACAATTTTGTGCAGACTGTTTTTTTTAGTACCCCGAACAACCCCCCTTGCTACACCTTTTGGAACCCTTGGATACCCCCTTTGGATTGCCCCCATCATCGCCCTGGATTTGGATTCATCATCATCGCCTCTACATTAACTTGCCCCTGTGATTGTGGTAGGATCTGGACATTGCACCTTGCACAGATTGGAAGACTGAATCACTCCCCCTTTTCTTTTCTTTATTATTTTCTTGGAGTGCACTCATACTTTATTTTGGAGTATTTTCTTTAATTTGTTAGTGTAGAATATGGCTGCATAAGTAATATATTAGAAGGGTATAAAATAGAATATAGATAGATATAGACAATAAATAGAATATTAGGAAGAACTTTTAAAAAGTATAATAGAGTAAAATATATATATAACACATCTAATTTAGTATTGTTATTGAAATAACTTTACTTTGAACTGTTGAAATAAATTGGTTTTTTTTATTGTAAACTATACCCATGAGTGTGTGTGTTGTCTTTGGGGTGAGTACTGGAATCTGGTCTAGAAAAAAACCTACACCAATCTCCACTGAACTTAGACATTAGACTGTAAACTGTCCCTGCGCAAGCATAGGCCCATTCCCCTGTCATGCAGGTTACACCTGCAACCCTGAGATCAGGATAAGCGGTTTGGATAATAGATGAATGGATGGATGGATGGATGTGTCTTCCTCAAGCTCGGGTCCACTACCAGAGGCTTGAGAGTTTGAGGGTTCTGCACAGTATATTAGCTGTTCCTAGGACCGCACTCTTCTGGACAGAGACCTCGGATGTTGTTCCTGGAGTCTGCTGGAGCCACTCTCCTAGTTTGGGGGTCACAGCTCCTAGTGTTCCTATTACCAATGGGACTACTGTGGATTTCACCTTCTACATCCGATCTGTTCTTCCCTAAGCCCTTGGTATTTCTCTAGCTTCTCATGGTCTTTCTTCCTGATGTGGCCATTGCTCAGGATTGCTACAACGATAACTACTGCTGTCTTCTGTTCGTTGTTGACCACCAAAATGTCTGGTTGATTAGGACTTGGAGACTTCCAGTCTGTATTCGGTACAGATATTCCTGTACACTATCCCAGCCTCTTGGATATGCCTTTCAGTGTATGCTTTTCCAGCTAGCATTTTACATCCTGCTACTAAGTGCTAGACTGTCTCAGGGGTGTCTTTGCACAGCCTGCATCTTGGGTCTTGTCTGGTGTGGTAGACCCCTGCCTCAACCGATCTGGGCTTGAGTGCCTGTTCTTGTGCTGCTATGATCAGAGCCTCTGTGCTGTCATTCAGTCCAGCCTTTTCTAGCCACTGCAAGGAATTCTTGATATCAGCTATATCGTCTATCTGTCAATGGTACATCCTATGGAGGGGCTTGATCTTCCATGATATCTCTTCTTCTTCTTCCTCTGCACTCTCTATCTTTTGCTGCCTGAGGTACTCACTCAGCAGTTCTTCCTGGGGGCCGTCTTTCTGATGTACTCATGGATGTTCCTTGTTTCATCTTGGATAGTAGCTTTGACACTCACTAACCCTCAGCCCCCATCTTTTTGCCTGTTGTACAGTCTCAGGCTGCTGGACTTTGGGTGGAACCCTATGTGCATTGTGAGGAGTTTCCATGTGCTGATATCTGTGGCCTTTATCTCCTGCTTTGGCCAGCTTATTTTTCCAACTGGGTATCTGATGACTGGTAGGGCATATGTGGTGATGGTTTGGATCTTATTCTTCCCATTGAGCTGGCCCCTCAGGACCTGCCTCACTCTCTGGAGGTATTTGGTTGTAGCTGAACTCCTTGCTGCCTCCTTGTGGTTTCAATTTGCCTATGGAATACCCAGGTACTTGTAACTGTTCTGTATGTCTGTTATCATGCCATGTGGTAATTCAAGCCCTCTGGATCTCACCACCTTTCGTCTTTTTGCCACCATTCGACCGCACTTATCCAGTCTGAATGGCGTCCCAATGTCGTCGTCGTTGTAGATCCTGGTGAGGTGGATCAGAGAGTCAATCTCTCGCTCATTCCTGGCGTACAGCTTGATGTCATCTATGTATAGGAGGTGGCTGATGGTAGCTCCACTTCTGAACCTGTAGCCATATCCACTGTTTGTGATGATCAGGCCTATGCAGAACAGCAGCACGGACAATGCATCAAGGGCTCGCCATGACATCGCTTGCCCCAAAATGGGTGTGGGGGCGGAGTAGAGGGTATGTCAATCAAAATCGGGTAGCGTGGTGCAAGTTTGGTGTCAAATAAAACCTAACAAAATAATTCAAATATTATGCCTGCGTCTCCGCCTGGTCAGACCACATCTTAAAGCAGACGTAGGCGTTGTGTGGTAGTTTCTGGGCTTTAGGCGAAGGTGCACTAAGCATACTTATCCAAAATCCCACACGCCACTTTTGTGTATATTATTGCAGCAAACTCAAGGGGGGCAGTCCAGGAACCGTCACAGCCGGGACACGAATCCGTATCTCCCGCACCGCGGGCGACAACGTTAACCAGTCGACTAAAGGGTCCAACCCGTTCGCCAAGGGCTAACGTGTCTACTTATCCGTGCACGCTACACTACCCCCCCTCTTTCGGGAAGCGCGTCCGCGCGCATCCCACTTCTGACACCAATGTAGCGAATTAGGGGGGCAGCCCGGGAACCGCCAGGACGCGAACCCGTATCTCTTGCACCGCGGGCTACAACGTTAACCAGTCGACTAAAGGGTCCAACCCGTTAACCAAGGGCTAACATGTCTACTTATTCGTGTACGTTACACTACCCCCCTCTTTCGGGTAGCGCGTCCCCGCGCTTCAGCATATCAACTCCCTCACGCCTCTGGGCGCACGCGCTTCCGATGACCTCACGGTCTCACCATCCCACTTCTGACGCCAATGCAGCGAATTTAGGGGGCAGCTCGGGACGCCGCATCCGTGGCTCCCACACCGCAAGCGACTACGTTAACCAGTCGACTAAAGGGTCCGACCCGTTAGCCAAGGGCTAACATGTCTACTTATCCATGCACGTTACATTATGTTGGCCTATTTCGTGCCTAATTTAACCAATGTATACGGTCCCAAACATTTTCAATCACAAAATATCGGCATGTGTATCATTGTCTTTCAACATAAAACAGTCAATGTGCATAATTATACATGGTGACAGAGATTTCAGTGTTTCAATTAACCTCATTCAACCTGAAATAACAAACTGATTGAATCAAAGGAATGGGCAACATGATCCAGAAAGGGCCGGTGTGGGTGCAAGTCTTTGTTCCAACCAAGTAGTTACATGCCTGATTCTTAGTCAACCTATTGGTTGAACCTATTGGTTGACTAATAGAATCAGTCGTCTTGTTCCAACCAATCAGACTAATAGAATCAGGCGTCTTGTTCCAACCAAGCAGTTACACACCTGAGTCCACAAATCAAGGTCCTTGGCAAAGACTATCGGTTGACTAATAGAATCAGGTGTGTAACTGCTTGGTTGGAACAAAGAGAAAAGACGCTGGTGGGAATGATAAACGGTGCATGTGCTCGCAAACAGTGCAGTGAATGAGACATGCAGATGACGGAAGGACCTCATTTATCTCCGATCACGGTGACGTCCGATGGGTATTTCTTTTCGCGTGTGCCTCCATGAGATGTGAGTTGAATATATTTCACATTTCTGTTACACACTGTCCGTGTTTCTATTTAGCCAAGTGTATTCCGCAGAGTGGGTTGGTTGTCTGTCTCTTTACGTGACGTGAGTCAGAGGTAGCCGTAGCCATGTGATTTGTTTTACTGTACTTCACTAGCTACTGTTTCTGTGTATTGCGGTCGCTAATTTTCTGTTACCCTTGTACAATGAATGTTCGCTGATAAGAGACTGCCATTCATATGCTTATGTAACGGGGGCAGTCCTATGCTGTTCTATGCTGATCAGCCTGCTGCACGCCCGTCACTCTCATCGTTAGCTCTGCGTTGTGTTCTATTTTCGGTGGGGTCCCAGGTGTTGTGGGGGGCCCTCAGTCTCTCATCATCATCATCATCATGATCAAGGAAGGAGGGGGGACACACAGGACTCTATTTGGCCCACCTTGCCATTTATTTAGTTTCAAACCCTTCGACAAACGTCCAGTCCTCCAGCGGGAGCGGTGTTTCTTACGGACGTGGGGGTCGAAGTTCAACCACTGCCCGGACTTCACTTGTGTGCGTTAGAAGGAGAAACCGTCCACGGGACTCCGATGTAAGAAAGGATAAACAAGTATTTTATCCCACAGCTTGCAGTATCTTCTTACAGGGATACTCAAAGTTACGTTCTCCTCAACCAGCAAACCTGTCCTACGGTAAGAAACACGCGTGGCTCGGCTCGATCGCTGCTTGAGACTCCTCCCCCAAAACAAAAATGGCCTCTCCCGCGTTCCGTCTTCCGTGTACCCATAAGACCTCTCTCTTAAAGCGACAGTACACGTATATGACGGTCGTTGTAAAACACATAAAAGTAAATAATGACATAAAATAAAATGTAGTAAACACATTTAGTAACAGCACACAGACAGGATTTGGTGATATTTCATACTCAAACAAAATAAAATAAAAACATTAATTTTAACCTGGTTACATTCACCCCTCCTGAAATTCACCAACATCCTGACAGCAGGATAAAAAGAGAAAGAGGAAAGGAAAAGCCCATCACTGACTACTGGCACAAGTGAAAAGAAGGACCTAGTCCTCCAGTCAACTTAGGAGCTACCTCGGTTACGAGGTCCAGAAAATAATGAGGTTGATCAAGTCTCAGAATTCCCTTAGATCAATGTGACGCCTGATACGCCACACCATGCACTTGGCCCAAAACAATCCTGTCTGATAGACACCTAATAACTCACATTAAACTAGTTTGAATGACTCCAACCTCCATCAAAGTTCAAACCCTCACACTCCGTAGAAATGGCATCTGAGCCATAGATTCTATTAACCTGTTCACTGACCTCACCACCCTCCCTGTGCGTGTCCTAACCCGACCATCGCTCTCTACTTGTGTGCGTGAGACAGTGCGAGCTGCAACATCTGTATCGAGTGAGTGTGGTGCTTCTGTGTGCGAATCAGTGTGAGATATAACACCAACATCGAGTGAGTGTGATGCCTCTATGTGTGGTGCATGTGTGTTGTGTGGTGCGTGTGTGTCGGGTGGAGTCTGAGCAGTGGCCCCCACAGGACTGACTACCAGACTAGACGGAATGAACTCTTCCGCTTCTGCCCACTCAGGTCTAGGCGAGTCTCCAAGTGATGAGACTGCTAGCCCCACTGCATCCCCTGAGACCGTCAGGCCATCTGCACTGTCCTCCTCATCGGACTCTGCGCAGTCAAGCAACTGACTGGTTGTACTGGACTCCTCACCCTGATCTAACTCAGGAAGGGGCAAGAAGTTGACCTCCAACAAACGGTTCCTGTGCACCACTCTGGTGTGCCCCTCTGCATCCTGAATCTTGTAGACGTGGATATTGGGGTTGACACCGACAACCGTGTACACTCCGTTCTCCCATTTGTCAGCCAACTTTCTCTTCCCTCGCTCACTCTGGTTCGCAACCAAAACACGATCCCCGACAGACAGGACAGTGCCCTTGGCATGTCTGTTGTACTGTCGCGCCTGATGCTGCTGCTCAGCCGTGGAGTGCTTCTGAGCGATCTCCATTGCACTCCTTAGACAGGAAAGCAGAGACTGAGCATAAGAGTCATAGTCAACAACGCGAGGATCATGCAAAACCTGCCTGAACATAACATCCACCGGCAGTCTTGGGACACGCCCATACATCAGGAAGAAAGGTGCATAACCCGTGGTCTCGTGAACAGTGGCATTGTACGCGAGCGTGAGAGAATGGATCTGCTGAGGCCACTGTTGCTTCTGCTGAAGCGGAAGGGAACGGAGCATATTCCCCATCGTGCGATTAAACCGCTCTGTCCCGCCATTACCCATAGGATGGTAGGCCGTCGTGTGGGACTTCGCTACACCCGCCAACTTGAGAAGCTCTGCGATCAGGTTGCTCTCAAAGTTTGTGCCCTGGTCAGAATGTATTCTTTCCGGAAACCCGGAAACACAGAATACATGATCCCAGAGTTTCTTGGCGACCTGCTTCGCCGTCTGATTGGTGCAGGGGAACGCGTGAGCAAGCTTAGTGAAGTGGTCAGTAACCACTAAGACATCGACTGACCGCTGCTTACTGTCCTCAGCGGACCAGAAATCCATACACACAAGCTGCATCGGTGCGGAAGTTTTAATGCTCTCCAGGGGCGCGCGAGCAGCTGGCTCTGGGGTCTTCCCAAACACACATCTCCGACAGCATCTGACATATGCTCTGATATCCCTCTCCATGTCAGGCCAATAAAAACGCTGCCTTGCAAGAGAGAGAGTACGGTCCTGGCCCTGATGACCAGCGTGATCGTGGATGCCAGACAGTGCCTTGTCTTTCAGACTCAGAGGTAAAACATACTGAGACCTCCTCTGCTTGGACACTGGGTCCTTTGTCACCCTGTACAAGACACCATCATTGACTTCCAACTTCTCCCACTGTTTCAACAGCCTGAGGACCTTCTGGTCAGCACCATGCCTCTCACGCCTCGATGGCCGCTTCCGAACAGCGACAAAGGGCAACACCTTGGAGATGCAGGGGTCCTGCTCCTGACTCAACCTGAGCTCCTCGGTGGATAACATTGGCAGTGTATCCTGACCACCCGACAGATGCTGAACGTGCTGGACCAAACTGAGTGCTGTGAATACTGATGCATCAGGCCAGTCACATTTGGCTTGCCAAAAAGCCCTGACCTCAGCTGCATCACAAGCAAACCCAGATCGCGCACTACTCACTGTTTGGGACTGGCAACTGAGTCTGAAAACATCCTGCACAGAGTCCCCCTCAACCCCGTCGGCTTCCTGAACAAGGGCCGGGTAGGGCTCCCTAAGTAGCCTCTGACTGACGGGCTAGGAAAAAGGGTCGCGACTCAAGGCATCCGCCACCACGTTTTTCTTCCCTGGCAGGTGTTTGAGATCGAAAGTGTAAGACGCCAACTTAGACACCCAGCGGATCTCACACGCGTCAAGCTTCGGCTTCGTTAGGAGATAAGTCAGCGGATTATTATCTGTCCAAACGGTGAAGCTTTGACCCTTCAGCCAGTGGCTGAACTTTTCACAAACACTCCACTTCAGCGCCATGAACTCCAGTCTATGAGCTGGATACTTCCGCTGTGAGGCACTGAGTGACTTGCTTGCAAAACCAACAGGTCTGGCCTTGGACTCTCCTCGGGGCACTTGAGACAGCACCGCGCCGAGTCCGTCCAAAGACGCATCGACCGACAAAATGAAAGGCACCTCAAAGTCTGGATGGGCAAGCACCACACACTCCAGTAACATCGTCTTCAACAGATCAAATGCTTCCCCACATTCCACCGTCCAGTCTGCGGAGGTAAGCTTACGGAAGCTGCCATGGGGCTTCTTATCCTTAGCCGACCTCCCCCTCCTCTTTTGTCCAGCTGTAAGGGCGAACAGGGGCTTAGCCACGGAGGAGCAGTTCGGGAGGAAATGCTGGTAGTAAAATACCATACCAAGGAAAGATTTGATCCTACGAACAGAAGGCGTGCACCCATCACCTTCCATGAGATCCTGCACTGTCATGTTGGAGATGACCTCTACTTTGGAGGGATCGACAGACACACCTCCGCCATCAACCACGTGGCCCAAAAACCGCACCCGCTTCTGCAGCAGATGACACTTCTTCGGAGCCAGTTTCAAGTTGTTCTCCCTCAACCTCTGAAACACAGTGCGGAGCCTCGACAGAGCCTCAACCTCTGACGGCGCGAAGACAAGAAGATCATCAAGATAGCACAAAAGCTTCGTGAAGTTCAGATCCCCAAAGATCCCAATCATCATTCTCATGAAGGCTGCAGGGCTATTACAAAGGCCCTGTGGCATGCGATTGTATTCATGCAACCCAAGGGGAGTCGTGAAAGCAGTGTACTTCTTGTCATCTTCATGCATTGGGATGTTGAAGAAGCCAGAGGTGAGGTCCATCGTACTAAAGAGGCAGTTACCACCCAGCGCGGCAAGACAGTCCGACTGGTGTGGCAAGGGATGAGCGTCTTTCAAGGTCCGAGCATTCAGCCATCTGAAATCAGTGCAGATCCGAAGCCCGCCATCCTTCTTCCATACCATAACCAGCGGTGAAGCGTATGCGCTCGAGGACTTCCGGATAATCCCTTTCTCCTCCATATCAGTGAGAACCTGTCTCAACTTCTGATAGTGGGCTGGGGGAACCCTCCTGTAGGGCAAGCGAAAGGGGCGCTCATCCACCAGATGGATGCGATGTGTGTATCCTGTGACCTCGCCACAGTCCAGAGAGTCCCTGGAGAAGATGTCATGGTACTCGGTGAGCAGCTGAGTGAGCTGGGACTTGCATGCCTCACTAACCTGACAGGAGCTGAGGTCAATGTCACTGAGTCCGAGCTCTGACAAACTCCTAGCCGGCTGGACAGGGGGACAGGCACTATCTGTGGCGTTGGACTCATGCCTCCCTGCAACTGATTGCAGTCCCTGGAAAACATTAAAGTCCTCAATCGCCAAGCATGGAAACACATCAGCCAACTTGCAGTTCCTTTTCAGTGTGATGGCTTTGTCAGATGGATTGACAACAGTCATGGGTACCCACCTATCACACCAGAGCGGTGTGACAAGTCGACCTACGAGGACACTGCGTGGCATGGCCTTGGAGTCTGTCGGCTCCACAACAACACTGCTTCCAGCTGACATAGGCACCTTAGCAGGAAGTCTGCCCCAGACTAAGTGCTCGTGCCTCGGTAAGAGTGTCACGGCCTGGGTGAGCTTAAC
This sequence comes from Lampris incognitus, assembly GCF_029633865.1. Taxonomy (NCBI): domain Eukaryota; kingdom Metazoa; phylum Chordata; class Actinopteri; order Lampriformes; family Lampridae; genus Lampris; species Lampris incognitus. The sequence goes on from NC_079212.1 coordinate 33,006,674, forward strand.
AGTACCTATCTTCTCAGGAACTGCACCACCCCTCCAGCGCTCTACATTCGTGAACATGGACAAGAACTGTTCAACGTCAGGACTAGACGGATGTTCCTGTCTGGACGCGATGTCCCAGTACTCAGTACCACTCTTAAGTACATGGGCCACATGTTTAATGACATTTGTGCCGACTATCAGATCATCATGCTGACCGGGCACGACCAGAGTGGGTATGACAAAGGAAACACCATAAAGCTGCATGTTGAGGTCATAAAAACCATCAGGCCTAGTCTCCAGACCACCGCAGCCAATCAAGACAATGTTCTCTTCAGGCTGCTGCTTCTCAAGTAACACACCCCCAGAGCGGAGCTTCTCTACTGCATTTTCACTGATACTGCATGACATAGAGCCAGTATCCAACATGCCATTAAGCTGCACACTCTGGTTGACAAGAACAGGAGCATAGAACAAGTCACTGAAAGCCTGAATCCTCTGTGTCGCCTGAATGACCATACGCGAACCCTGAGGTGCTTTGGCACACTTGTCTTCATACAAGTGAGCCAGGTCGGAGACATCAGTGAGGGATACATCTACATTACCCACACCATCCCTCTCTAGGTGTGGGTTTAGTAGTTTAACGGACGAGACTGACGACCAGCTCTTCCACCAGGCTGAGAACGGAGCTGGTTGGGCGGCTGAGGGTGAGGACAGTCCCTCTTCCAATGACCAGGAGACAAACAGTTTATACATCGGTTCTCCCGGCTGCAGTGGGAAAATGTGGAGTGATCCGGAGACTTACAACCGCTGCGGTGCGTCTGACACCTGCCCTGCGGCGCTAGCTGGCGGTTGAGTCTGCGTCGGTGTCCGGACTGCAGCGCTAACTGGAACCTGAGTCTGCATTTTGACCAAACGGTCTAGCAAGCTCACCAAACTCCTCATATAATCATCACCGCCAGAGACAGGTGCAGGAGACGGTGTAGGAGACCTTGCACAAAATGGTATAGGAGATGACGCATGAGCCAGGACGGGAGATAGCACCACCGGCACGGTCGGGAGCCATGTCGACTACAGGGACATGAACCTGTGAATGGAACCTACGCTCTACCGCGCCTGCTTCACGTTGTCCACCTGCAGCAACACGGGACTTCCTCTCCAGCATGTGCTCATCAAGCCTCTCCTGATTCTCGCTAGCAGACCATTTCCCTGCGGACTTGAACTTAAAAACATTGGCAAGAGACTGATCTGGACAGTGTTTGATAAACATCATGCTTACCTCGTGGCTTGGCTCTTCAATACTACGGCCCTGCCACTTCAAGCATTCGTCAGCCACCTCCACTGTTTTATTAAGCCTAATCCAATACTCCATAGCGTCCTCACCTGGCTTGGGCAGCGTACTGTAAAAGTCCGCCAGGGGCATGCTCGAGTATGTGAAGTCACTAAAGTGTTGCTTCAGTACATCAAAAATAATGTGGGGGTTCGCTATGTGGTCGACAGATGTGTTGCGCAGCTTTATCCTCACCACGTCCCCTGCTTTCCCCATAAGCTTAGCTAGAATCTCATGTGACTGCTCACTAACTGGAATGGCTCGCTTCCTCAAATACAAAGTCATAAGGCTCTCCCACTCATGAACTGTAAACTTATCAGAGCTATCGCCCCTGAAAATAGGAGGCTCCCTAGCGTCTGTCTGCATTACTACTCTAACACTAGGAGCTGTCTCCAAACGCTGTTCAGCAGACCTAGCACTGTCTGTGTGTGTGTTTCTAAGCAGTTGTGTTTCCTGCAGCTTAGCAGTGATTGACTCTCCTATCTTCTCTGCCAACTGAGTAATGAGCATTGCTAACTCACCCACTGGCTGCTCGCTGTTACCCAGCACAGCCCCTTCGCTGATACCTGGCCTGGCCCGTTCTACGTAGTGTGTGGAGGTGAACTGAGGAGTGCCAAATGTGGTCGGGTCTCTAGGTCCTGGTGCTCTGGTGTCTGGTTCCCCGCCCTCTAAGAGCTGCCCGAAACTCCTACCTACACCTAGCCGTAAACCCCCACCCACATCTAACTGGTACCCCCTCTCCATAGCACACTGGCGATCCAAAAGATCCTGATCAGCAATGTTACCCCCACCTACGTACGAACCACCCTCTGCCATGTTCCTACCTCTAACACTCAGATAAAATAAAAAATAAAATAAAAAAGTGAAAAGCTCAATTCATTTAAATAATTGAATCTAGAAATCACTAAGAGATTGAAACAATCACACACAATCAACAAATTCACCAATAGATTAATCACATATGCACATATCCAGTAGTTTAGATCAATAGATTATTCACACGAGTCCTTCAATCACATCAACATTAACCTTTTTTCCTTTTTTTTTCGTGTTTTTCTTCCTTCAGTATATACAAATGTCCTGTTCACAAGCCCAGTCCATGGTAACCACAGCTATGACTGTCCAGTGTCCACACAGCTCAACTCCAGTCCACTGTAACATGAGCGTACAGTCTATAGAAATACCTGAGGACGTCTGGGGCTTGATGACGACAGCAGCCTCCCGCGGCGAGCAACTGATGTCACTCTCAGAATCCAGGAGGGTCACGGCACCAATGTAACGGGGGCAGTCCTATGCTGTTCTATGCTGATCAGCCTGCTGCACGCCCGTCACTCTCATCGTTAGCTCTGCGTTGTGTTCTATTTTCGGTGGGGTCCCAGGTGTTGTGGGGGGCCCTCAGTCTCTCATCATCATCATCATCATGATCAAGGAAGGAGGGGGGACACACAGGACTCTATTTGGCCCACCTTGCCATTTATTTAGTTTCAAACCCCTCGACAAACGTCCAGTCCTCCAGCGGGAGCGGTGTTTCTTACGGACGTGGGGGTCGAAGTTCAACCACTGCCCGGACTTCACTTGTGTGCGTTAGAAGGAGAAACCGTCCACGGGACTCCGATGTAAGAAAGGATAAACAAGTATTTTATCCCACAGCTTGCAGTATCTTCTTACAGGGATACTCAAAGTTACGTTCTCCTCAACCAGCAAACCTGTCCTACGGTAAGAAACACGCGTGGCTCGGCTCGATCGCTGCTTGAGACTCCTCCCCCAAAACAAAAATGGCCTCTCCCGCGTTCCGTCTTCCGTGTACCCATAAGACCTCTCTCTTAAAGCGACAGTACACGTATATGACGGTCGTTGTAAAACACATAAAAGTAAATAATGACATAAAATAAAATGTAGTAAACACATTTAGTAACAGCACACAGACAGGATTTGGTGATATTTCATACTCAAACAAAATAAAATAAAAACATTAATTTTAACCTGGTTACACTTATTCGGTGTTTGCTAATCGCTAATTGCTAGTGCAACCAGTTATTTTCTTGCCCGGGGCGGGATTTGATACGGAGTGTACTGCACCACAAGGCGACATCACTAACCGCTCGGCTAAAGGCTCAGACCCGTTAGCTAGGGACTAATGTGTCTTATTAGTAGTTTACACTAGCCTTATTGTACCCTTAAACTTGTTAATTTAATTTGAATTTAACTTAATGAACGCTATTCCTCTAGAATTTGTCCAACTTAGATCTGTCATTTTGTTTGGACAACCTAAATTACTTCTGGATGGAATTGACTTGGGGGGGGGGCGATAACGAACATATTCGACGGATACTTGACAGTGTAGAGGAGCTCAAGCAGGAGTCGTGACAACTTTCTCTTTCGGCTACACAACGTGCACCATTTATTCCTTCACCATTACAACAACAACAAAAACCCGCGCAGCGGAAGTGTAAACCCGAACCGAGAAAACAGCAGCTGTAAACCAACGTTCCTACTAGCTCAATAAGGGGAATTATGTATCCTCATAACCACTGCAAAAGTAAAAGAATTACACCTATGGGACCCCCCCCCCAAAAAAAACCAACCACTCCTGTAATTTGTAACTTCAATTCGTTTTTTAAAAATGTACATTTTGGGAAATGTATACACACACAGTACAAAATGCCATAATTCAGGAAACGTTAGAAGAAAAATAAACTGCAACAATGGCATAAAGTTCAGCTCACAACAAAAAACCTAGACGGCTTGAAGAAAAAAAATGTACTTCTTTGATTAAACACACAAACCTCCTTATAGTTTGGAGTAAAATGAAACCTATTTTCAAATATACACCTCAATAAGCAAGAAAGAATGACGGACAGATGTAACGACCCTCACTTGTGCAGGTGTTCGTGATAGAGATTCAGACCAGGGGTTCCTAACAGTGGCTTTTATTGCCTGCATTCACAAATAAAACAACAATCCATGAGGTTTCTGCTGCAACGCGACTGCATACAAGTCTCCAGCGGAGATGGTCTAGCTGTCTCGTGCATGAGCTAGCAAACAATGTTTCTCCTGGCTAACCTCATGCGTTGCATAGCATACTAAACTTACATGGAAATCCAAATGCACAACTCATTAATCTTCGTATAAACAAAAGTACAAACCAAACAAAAAGGACAGACAGCACTGGCATAGCGCACTGAGTGATCGTATAGTTTTAACATGGAAATTCTTGACTCTTGCAATATTCATAACCAAGTTCTTACACATTTACATTATACATAAACCACGTACCTGCATTCACAAATAAAACAACAATCCATGAGGTTTCTGCTGCAACGCGACTGCATACAAGTCTCCAGCGGAGATGGTCTAGCTGTCTCGTGCATGAGCTAGCAAACAATGTTTCTCCTGGCTAACCTCATGCGTTGCATAGCATACTAAACTTACATGGAAATCCAAATGCACAACTCATTAATCTTCGTATAAACAAAAGTACAAACCAAACAAAAAGGACAGACAGCACTGGCATAGCGCACTGAGTGATCGTATAGTTTTAACATGGAAATTCTTGACTCTTGCAATATTCATAACCAAGTTCTTACACATTTACATTATACATAAACCACGTACCTGAATTCACAAATAAAACAACAATCCATGAGGTTTCTGCTGCAACGCGACTGCATACAAGTCTAAAATAGCATAAAAACCAAAATAAGAACAATGCTCTCCATGACGCACAGCGCAGCGTGGTTGCCGCCAAAATTATACTTTAACTCGGTTAAAACACTTACAAATCACTTTCTATCGTTACTTTTCGAGAGCATTAGTTAGTACAACTTATATACATTTATATCCAACCCTTAGTTTGCAAAGAAAAACATGTTCATTTATTAAAATATCAAATTATTCACGGAGCGCTCCCAAAGCCTGCTTACCTCCAGCGGAGATGGTCCAGCTGTAAGGTACGGGTAGCGCAAATGCCCAAAATGTGTCAAAGCGAGAGTAAATAGACAAACAGTCGCGCAGCCTCATATTTAACCTTAGTGAATGCGGTACAACATCTGGGGTTTACACAAACCATCAAAAAGCATTGGATTACAATAACATGTTAAAATACAAATTTTGGGAGAATTCACTTTATCTGAGTGAGGTCATTTTCAACTCTGTTACACCCACCCCCACTGAATTCTGGACAAAATTGTACACATGTTCGCAAACTATAGCTATGATTCATCTGGTGTCATGGGACTACACACAAGAAGACCGACTCTAGAAGTATCCTTTAAGGATGTGGTGGACAGAGAGCGACGTCAAAAACTCTCCAACCAACCACCGGTTATAGAATGCCTTACACATTCTACACTTGCCCAAAAACTGTCAATGCACATAGAAGTAGGTATAAGCGTTCACCTAGTACCGCACTTCTAAGGACATTAGAAAGATCTGCAAAAAAAACAAAAAAACAAAGAGACTTATGCCCTAAGAGCTTGAACTACAGCGCTGCATACAGTCTGAACATTCTGCCGCAGTCGTCTAGTGACATCTCGTCCAGCTATCGTGTAAAGGACCCTGTTAACTGGTCGAACGACACGACCCAGACGTGTAGTGCGGTGTGGTGCAGACTCAGGCAGTTCAGTGGGTGCAACAGTATGTGCAGCGTCACTTACAGAGTCAGAAGTAACTGTAGACAAAACTGTGTGATGGCCACTAACAGTCGAGGTGTCATCCCTATCAACAGTGTCATCAGTGAGTGAGGCGTGAGAGAGTTCAGAGTGTGAGTCTGAGACCTTGTCAGTCAACACGTCGTTAGTAAAGTCAGTAGAAGGCTCCCTAGCACCTCCTTCAGGAGACTGTTGACTTGGGGTGTTGTTCAGGTGACTGACCCATTCTCTGGTTCTCTCCTCAGACGCAGGCAGGATATCTGAGTAATTTTCAGGTTCAGGGACGCTCACAAGACTGTGCACATCATCAACTCCACATTGAGTCTCATCCTGCTGAACGGACACTTGAGTCTGAGTGTGCTCTGACGTAGCTTGACCTGAGGCCATGGAATGGACAGAGACAGAGGACTGGACGGAGGACATTGAGAGACCAGACTGAGAAGACTGTGGCACATCTTGAATAGGAAGAAAATTCACCAGCATAAGTAGATTACGATGGATAGTCCGCTCACGCCCTGTGACAGTGTCCTGTATCTTATATGTGTGCGTTTGGGGATTCAGCTCAGTCACAGTGTAAACAATAGACTCCCATCGGTCAGCAACTTTTCTCTTTCCTCTCTCTTTCTTATTAGCCACAAGCACTCGGTCTCCAATTTCAATTGTCGGTCCTTTCGCTTTCCTGTTATACAGTCTTGCCTGTCTGTTCTGTTCCTTTGTCACATGCTCTTGAGCAATTAGCATGGCTTCCTTAAGGTCCTCAGACAGCTTCGTGACATACCTGCCAAAGTCGGTCACATCAGGGTCAGTCAAGATGTTTCCAAACAGGATATCTACTGGAAGACGGGGCACCCTTCCAAACATCAGGTAAAATGGTGCATATCCTGTTGTCTCATGGGCAGTGCAATTGTACATGAATGTGAGAGTTTGTAAACATCTGGGCCAGTCTTGCTTTGATTCTGAGGGAAGAGCTCTGATCATATTGCCCAGCGTTCGATTAAAACGTTCGACGCTGCCATTTCCCATCGGGTGGTATGGAGTAGTATGGGACTTTCGCACACCAGATAACTGTAGAAGTTCAGCGATCAACTCGCTTTCAAAGCTTGGACCCTGGTCACTGTGGATCCTCCCAGGGAATCCATAGACGCAGAAATACTTCTCCCAGAGGACTTTCGCTACTTGTTTGGCTGATTGATCCCTGCAGGCAAAGGCCTGAGCCAGTCTGGTAAAATGGTCGGTCATTACTAAAACATCCACAGATTTGTTGTGCGAATCTTCAGCTGACCAGAAATCAATGCATACGAGTTGCAGTGGTCTGGAAGTGACAATACTTTCAAGAGGAGCTCTTCCTACAGGCTCGGCCATTTTGCTCACTATACAACGCTGACAATGACGAACGTATTCTCTCACATCTCTGTCCATGTGCAGCCAAAAAAATCTCTGTCTGGCAATGCTCAGGGTTCTTGACTGACCTTGATGACCTGCACTGTCATGCACTCCTTTCAAGACTTTAGTCTTCAGACAATCAGGAACAACAAACTGATGGCGTCTTGTCTTCGAAATTTGATCACGTGACACTCTGTAAAAGACGTCATCACTCAGAACAAACTTTTCCCAGTGTTTCAGCAGCCTCAGGACTTGACTCGACTCCTGTGCTCTTTCCCGTCTGGATGGTCTCCGAGACCTCTCAACAAAAAAACATATGCGAGACAACGTACTATCTCTAGATTGTGCATCACGGAGATCTCCAGCAGTAAAGGCAGGCAGGCTGGGCAAACCGTCAGGAATGAGCTGGGGTAGGTGACGCACAAGGGCTGTCGCACACGTCTTTGCTCCAGAGGCCCATTCAGTGTGTGACTGGATAACAGCAGAGACTTCCTGTGTGGATAAAGACTGAGCTGACATAGGAAGGGACTGGGAATTTGTGGCTACAAGACGTGTTTGCTTCTCTGCCATTACAAACTGGTTGGTTGACTCTCTGAAGGTCTGTTGAATAGCTGTGTCAGACAAAACAGCAGCTTCTCTGGTGAGGTCATGAAGTGGTTCACTGACCAGTCTGCGACCGACACTTTTGCAAAAAGGGACACGGCTGAGAGCGTCAGCAACAATATTTCTTGGGCCTGGCACATATTTGATGTCAAAATTGTAACTGGCTAATTTTGACACCCATCGCTGCTCACAACAGTCAAGTTTAGGTTTAGTCATAATATGAGTCAATGGATTATTGTCAGTCCACACAGTAAAGTCGTGGCCTTTCAACCAGTGGCTAAACTTGTCACAAACTGACCACTTCAGTGCAAGAAACTCTAATCGATGGGCTGGATAGTTCTTCTGTGACCGAGTTAAGGACTTGCTAGCAAATGCAATTGGTCTAGCCACTGAGTCACCTGCACGCACTTGAGATAAAACGGCCCCAAGGCCATCCAACGAAGCGTCCGTAGACAGCAAAAACGGTTGACTAAAGTCTGGGTGGGCCAAAACAACGGAATCTATGAGGGCCTGTTTGAGTTCAGCAAATGCCCTATCATGGTCAGTAGTCCAGTTGGTTGATTTTAGTTTGCGGCTCACTACAGCACACCTAGGTTTTCGGCCTTTCTTCTGTTTCTGACCAGCCAGCAGTGAGAACAGGGGCTTCGCAAGGGCTGAGTATCCTGGGATGAAGTGCTGATAAAAGTTTAGCATGCCAAGAAAAGATCGCACACGTTTCTCAGATGGTGTCACTCCATCCGCGTCCATCAAGTCAGTCACAGTCATACTGCTTATGCTCTCAACTTTGCCTGGGTCAGTCGAAACTCCATGCTCGTCAACAATATGGCCAAGGAATTTGACAGACTTCCTCAAAAAGTAGCATTTCTTAGGTGCCAATTTCAAGTTGTGGGCACGGAGTCTTTTGAACACCATTTCAAGACGTGCAAGGGCAGAACTTTCATCAGGAGCAAAAATCAAAATATCATCTAAATAGCATAACAGGCTTAGATAATTTTGATCACCAAAAATGGAAGTCATCATTCTCATGAAACTCCCTGGACTGTTACAGAGCCCTTGTGGCAGCCTGTTGTATTCGTAAAGCCCCATAGGTGTAGTGAACGCTGAATACTTCCTGTCATCCTCATGTAAGGGCATGTTATAAAATCTTGAAGTCAAGTCCATTGTGCTGAACAGTGAATTGCCACCAAGTGCTGCCAAGCAATCGGCCTGATGTGGCAGAGGGTGAGCGTCCTTCAAAGTCCTCTTGTTCAGCCACCTGAAGTCAGTACACACACGCAAATCACCATTCTTCTTCCAGATAAGGACTAATGGTGAGGCATACTCGCTTGTTGACTTTCGAATGATTTCTTTTTCTTCCATTTCACTTAAGACCTGACGTAGTTTTTGATACTGGCTCGGTGGCACACGTCTGAAAGGAAGTCTGAATGGCTTTTGGTCAATCAAGTGGATTCTGTGGACAAACTCCTCTGCTTTGCCGCAGTCAAGGTGGTTGCGTGAGAAGACATCCTGGTAGTGAACAATAAGTTTGGACAACTTGTCTTTACAGTCCGATGACGCATCACACAGGTTGATATCCAGCTCACTCAGGCCAATGGACTCTAGATTCTCCCCAGCACATCTTGCATCAGGACAGACAGGAGTAGTAGGCACGGTGGAAGCGCTCTGATGACCACTGACTAGGTCTAAATCTTCCAAAGCGACACAGGGTACCAGGTCAGCAAGCTTAGCGTTACGTCTCAAAAACAAAGGCTTTTCAGAGACATTCATCACTTTCAAGGGAACCCATCCATCTGCCCACAGGAGTGTGACACCTCTGGCGACCATCAGTCCTTTGGGTGCAGACCGTGCTGACGTAGGCTCTGTCATCACCGCACTACCAGGAGACACATGTGTGAGTTTTGGCAGCTTTCCCCACAGAAGGTATTCACAGCCGGGTTGAAGGCAAGTGGCCGAGTTGCAACGTACTGTGCCTATCTTGTCAGGCATTTCACCAGCGCCCCATCTATGCAAGCCAGCTAGCATGGAGAGAAAATGTTCGGTTTCAGTGTCGGTAGAGGACGGTGCAGAAACTGCTGTCCAGTACGTACTACACTTCTTTGACTCACACAGTATGTGTTTGATCACATTGGTTCCGATAATTAGGTCATCATGTTGTCCTTCAACTACAATCGTCGGCACAATCATTTTGCAGTCATTAACTTCCATGTTAATGTAAAAGGCTGACTTCGGGTGCACTCGTCGACCACCGACACCAATGAGAGTCACATTGGTGGAGAATCTCTCTGCTTCACACACTGCCCCAACAGAGAGCAGGTTACGCATAGCAGTATCACTGACTGTACATGCCATTGAGCCACTATCTAGCATACCCCCAAGAGTCACTTTGCTGCCCACCTTCACTGGTACGTAAAATAAGCTGTCACTCCCACCCACAGTCTGAGTGTTTTGATACACAATGTTTGATGACTGAAATTGAGAAAAATTGACAAAATTAGAAGTTGAATCAAAAATATCGGTGTCTAGCGAGTGGGAGGATTCTTTATGACCTGTATTGCCTCCCTCTGAATACAGGTCAGCTAGTTTCCCGAAGCCGGGCTGAGTTGGGGTTGGACAGTGCTGCCTTGAGTGACCAGGGGCCAGACACTTGAAACAGAGATGGTCAGATTTGCAGTGAAACAAGGTGGAATGATTAACATCTCCACAAACTCTACATGGCGGTGCGCTGAAAGGGCTGGGGCGTTTCTGGCTACGCTCAGGATTGCGCGGCTCCACCCTGGCCAAGACTCTCTCAAGCATGCTCATCATGCGGCCGAGGACTCCATCATCAGGCTGCTGAGCATTCTGTGGCGGCAGGACGTGCTGTGGTCGCTGGACGTTCTGCTGGACACATGCAGAGTCTGAGCATGAGCTGGGAGTCTGAAACAAAGACGTGGCATGAGAACATGGTGGACAAGTTGACTGGGAGTCCATCCGATGAGAATCAGAGTGAGCGCAGGTGTTTGAATCATTGTCGAACACAGCTGCAGGGTGACTTTTCAGCTGTGGAACACTGTAAGATGTTGTAGACGCACCCCATTCCCTTTGATATTCATCTATCCTGAGCTGGATGTCTTTAGAGGTCCACTCACTGACAGGCTTGCATTTCAAAATTGAGGAAAGCTGCGGATCAGGGCAGTGCTTCGCGAACATTTGTGCCACCTCTCCACTTATGTTCTCCATTCTCCTACCCTGACGGTGCAGTCCCTCATCAGCTGTGCCTGCTGCTTTGTTTAGTCTGATCCAGTAGTCGACTGGATTTTCTTTTGGATTGGGCAGTGTGGTGTAAAAATCTTGCAATGGAAGTGATGATGAAGACTGACTGAAATATCGCTTTAGAATGTCATACATGAGATCTGGGTTCTGCTTCACATCAAGTGTGTCATCACTCCTCAGAGCTACTTTGACCACGTCTCTTGCCTTTCCTAAAAGCCTTCCTTGTATCTCATCCGCCTGTTCAGCTGTTGTGTAAGACTGTTTCCTAAGGTGAGCTTTCGTCATGGCTATCCATTCCTGAACAGAGTACTTGTCAGAACTATTTCCCCTAAAAGTCACAGGTTCACGTTCAGTCTTGACATGAACTACTACTGGCGTTGTGTTATGTTGTGTAGGGCCTGAAGTCAGAACAGTCGCTGGTTTGTCAGTCAAAGGTGTATCCTGTGTATTAGTACGATCAGTAAGTCCAGAAGAGAAAAGTCTAGCTGCAATGGAGTTACCTATTTGCTCTCCCAGTTGGCCTACCATATCAGTCAGGCGTTGCATGGCAATGCTATCATTCACCGGAGTAGAAGTCTGTGCATCCACCCTCAAAAATTGTTCACTAGGAGACCAGCCCGGGCTCAGACTATGCCCCCTGTCCCAAACATCACTAACATGTTCTTGAAGACCACCTGCACTCTCACTTCCATACCCACTAGACAATGTGTTAGCATTCAGACCATTAAAATGAGCACCGCTGCCCCTATTCACGGAGAAGCCTTTAAACCCATTGACCTGACTGTTATTTCCCTCAGCCATGATACCTTTAGAAACATAAAATTAGAAAAAGAAATCATAATAAAACTAGAAATGACAAATGCAGAAAATTGCTGTCACACCACCTGAAAAATACTGAACGCTAAACTGTAGTGTGATGTGAGAAAAATATTTCTAAATATAGCAATATAGTACACTGAAATTAAAGAGAAATGGCTAGACAATGTACAGTGTAGTTACACTTCCTCGTATCAAAACTACCATGGATATATCTTAAATGCAGTGTTAGAGTGTCCCCTAGCGGTCATATACGGAATCACCAGAAAAATCACGTTGCACATTCCAGGAAGACATCGCAGCGCAGCCCCCTCGGCGATCTGCTTGCGGAGCTGATCCAATTGATCCAGAAGAAGTCACGGCACCAGTGTAACGACCCTCACTTGTGCAGGTGTTCGTGATAGAGATTCAGACCAGGGGTTCCTAACAGTGGCTTTTATTGCCTGCATTCACAAATAAAACAACAATCCATGAGGTTTCTGCTGCAACGCGACTGCATACAAGTCTCCAGCGGAGATGGTCTAGCTGTCTCGTGCATGAGCTAGCAAACAATGTTTCTCCTGGCTAACCTCATGCGTTGCATAGCATACTAAACTTACATGGAAATCCAAATGCACAACTCATTAATCTTCGTATAAACAAAAGTACAAAACAAACCAAACAAAAAGGACAGACAGCACTGGCATAGCGCACTGAGTGATCGTATAGTTTTAACATCGAAATTCTTGACTCTTGCAATATTCATAACCAAGTTCTTACACATTTACATTATACATAAACCACGTACCTGCATTCACAAATAAAACAACAATCCATGAGGTTTCTGCTGCAACGCGACTGCATACAAGTCTAAAATAGCATAAAAACCAAAATAAGAACAATGCTCTCCATGACGCACAGCGCAGCGTGGTTGCCGCCAAAATTATACTTTAACTCGGTTAAAACACTTACAAATCACTTTCTATCGTTACTTTTCGAGAGCATTAGTTTGTACAACTTATATACATTTATATCCAACCCTTAGTTTGCAAAGAAAAACATGTTCATTTATTAAAATATCAAATTATTCACGGAGCGCTCCCAAAGCCTGCTTACCTCCAGCGGAGATGGTCTAGCTGTAAGGTACGGGTAGCGCAAATGCCCAAAATGTGTCAAAGCGAGAGTAAATAGACAAACAGTCGCGCAGCCTCATATTTAACCTTAGTGAATGCGGTACAACATCTGGGGTTTACACAAACCATCAAAAAGCATTGGATTACAATAACATGTTAAAATACAAATTTTGGGAGAATTCACTTTATCTGAGTGAGGTCATTTTCAACTCTGTTACACAGATCAGTAATGGTTACAAGAAAAGTCAAGTGCTTTAATCAAACATCACAGTTATAAATGCAGGCTAGAAATGGGTGCTTGAGTTTTATCAAAAGTTAATTGCCAGCTATCCCGCCAATCTGACTGACTTTTTCACAGCACACAAAAAAGCAACATTTAGCTATACCTGGATAGCTGGTGCTAGGTCATCTAACCTGGCACCAGAAAGCTGGAGTTGGAGGACTTTTCCTGTTCCAAGTCATTCAGTCCCGGTCTGACTAGGGAATCTGCGCTCAGTTTCTCTATCAGCATCTTATCAAGATCTGCCCCCTCGTCCTCATGGCAACGCCTTCTCTTCACTGCTGCCCATTTGCGGGGACCCGGGGTGACCAGACTGATGCCCTGATCTGTCTTGCCTCTTCTCTTCCTTGGCTGGGTGAAATCTCCAAACTCCAGCACCCTGCGCCTCCTGTCCCATATAACAGAGAGATCCATATTTCTGCTTTGGCTCTTTGAAAAATGGTATCATGACTCCCCTTTGCTTTAGGAAGACCCATGGGTGTCGGCTTGATGTCTGTTTTGGGGAGAGACTTTCTTATGCTAATCTCAGATACCCGCTTAATCTTCTCTTATTTCCAAACTGCATACTCAACATTAGCAATGCCCGCTGATGGCTGCTGCTGAAGGGGGGTGGTGGAGACTCCTGGGTACTGTTTGGCTCGTTTGCAAGACTGTTGCTGTGCGGAAAGCATTGTGGGCAAGCTTGGAACGTCAGTTGTTTGTTTGCTGTAGCTCGAAATCCAGAGGCTAAATAATTAGCTCGTGGCACGCCTGCCAATAATTCAGGGCTTCCGACTGAGCGGCTGTTAAAACGTCTTCGGAAGCGGAGCCAAGATGGTGACCTGCGTAGGTGTACCTCGCTCAGCTCTGTTTACAATCCCTTTTTGTTTATAAACCGTTTTCAACTGCTCTGTGAACCAACATGCCACGTTTGATTCTCGACCTGTTGCTGAAGGAGGGATTCAGTCCCAAAGGCCAAGACTGCAGAAATGTCTGATGTAGACTCACCACTCGCCTTCATACTGTAGCGAATTCGGGGGGCAACCACAGGAACTGCCGCGGCCGGGACGCGAACCCGTATTGCCCGCACCGCGGGAGACATCACTAACCGCTCGACTAAAGGGTCAGACTCGTCAGCCAGCGGCCAACGTGTCTACTTATCCATGCACGTTACACTACCCCCCCCCTCCTTCGGGAAAGCGCGTCCGCGCGTATCCCACTTCTGACACCAATGTAGCGAATTCGGGGGGGGCAGTCCGGGACCACCCCAACCGGGACGCGAACCTGTGGCTCCCACACCGCAAGTGACAACGTTAACCAGGACCCTTTAGTCGACTAAAGGGCGGTTAGCGATGTCTCCTGCGGTGCGGGGGATACGGGTTCGCGTCTCGACCGTGGCAGTTCCTGTGATTGCCCCCCGAATTCGCTACATTGGTGTCGGAAGTGGGATACGCGCGGACGCGCTTTCCCGAAGGAGGGGGGTAGTGTAACGTGCATGGATAAGTAGACACGTTTGCCGCTGGCTGACGGGTCGGACCCTTTAGTCGAACAGTTAGCGATGTCTCCTGCGGTGCGAGCGATACTGGTTCGCGCCGCGGCAGTTCCTGTGGTTGCCCCCCGAATTCGCTACAATACCATTTGAACTGCTCTGCGAACCGACCTGCCGCGTTTGAATCTTTGACACCGAATCGTGAGTGATTCGTGACCTATGCATCTTCACGGGGGGCGGGGCGGGACTTTATTTGCCCTCCTAGGCGAAATTTTATTGGTGATCTTATCCATGGCGTTGACTGGTAGAAAACCTGCCTTCTGTTCAGTAGATACACCATTTCAAATAAAGCCAAGGAAGTTAATTTTAAAGTTTTCAGGATTTATCCTGTAAATGCTGTCTTATCCAAATATATGGACATGGATAACTAACTGTAGCGAATTCAGGGGACAACGCAACCACAGGAACTGCCGCGGCCGGGAAGCGAACCCGTATCGCCCGCACCGCAGGCGACATCACTAACCACTCGATTAAAGGGTCAGGCCTGCCAGCCAGCGGCCAGCGTGTCTATTAATCCATGCACGTTACATAATGTTCTTTTTCTTGGTTATGTGGAGGAAACTCTGGTATATGTGTAGCCAGGTGGCAAATAAAATATGTTCCCCACAGGATAAGCTACAAAGCAATGGTCCATGGGCCAGACGATATTTCGGTACACTCAAGGTGGCAAAACTTACTTATAATTTTTGAAAGGATCCATGTCTGTAGATGATATTTTGGTATGATAACCATTCCTGAGTGGCAGCTGTATCACAGTTATCAGCTCATGAAGTTAACCACCCGCTAAACTAAATTGCATTTTAGACGCTGGTGCATATCCTGGTTTAGCCATGGTCAGGACATTTTTCAATGTTCTATAATATTGTCTTTGGTATCATTTTAAAGGGGACCTTCTTAGCTTTCATTCAAGCCCTGTTGTGGATATTTCTCACAAATATAGAGGTCACTTGAGCTCTTCAACCCGTCAATAACACACATCTTTCTGCAATTTTCGCCTAAACTATATACTTTCTTTTAGCCCTGTGGCATCTAGGAATATCAGGGACACAAAAACTGGAATACTCACAGGACTGTAAAGATTCAGAAAATGTATAATATACCCATACTATTTCATTGTGTGAGGTGATTGTGAGCCTTAAATGAGAACTAGACCAAAGCCAGTTAGGTCACAAACTGGTCTCTATACATTTGTTTAAATACACAATCAAAATACATGATAAAAAGGAATACCATAGTGAGGTAATGAACTATTTCAATATTTTAAACAACATTGACATTTACATATACTTAGTCAATGATACATGTAATCCCATATCATTAGTGGGTATATGTAATGGTAATGGGTAGGGTAATGGGTATATGTGAATATGGTTACATTATTGTTATCAAGCTCTGGGTAACCAAGTCCAGAATCAACATCCTGTGCATCAATAGACTACTACCACAGTAATACCATCAGAATCATCACACTGTCATTCATCAAACTGCTCGTTTCTCTCATCATCTGACTCCCCAAGTTCAAAGTCCAGTTCTGGACCATCCTGCTGTTTTTGGTTACTGCAGGTCTGTAACCTGCACATGTCTGTGCATGGAAGTCCATTTGACAGGCACATGCAGCTTGGCATTTTGCATGAATGCACACACTTGCATGTTAGCATTTCCAAGACCACATCTGGTGCAGGTGGGGAGCGCATCCAGTAAATGGCCAGCTTGCCTTCATCGTCTGTCCATCCATACTCAGTAGGGCTTGGCACCACAGGGTTAGCCTGCAGACAGCACTTCCATATTGCTGCCTGATAGTTGGCTCGTTGAACATGCATAAAGAGACAGTCTCTACATGGTGGCAGCTGGCTGGACTCAACCTCTCCCCTTTTGGTGCAGAAGAGCTGGTAACGCAGTTTGTTCACCTCAGCAGTGCTGCTATTAGCAACATACATCCGACAGGTGAACTGCTCAATTTTCTGGAACAGCTCATCACTCACATTCCATGTCTGTCCCAGTTGACTAAAAGTCTCTTGGCAGGAAGTGTGCTTTCTCACTATCGTCAGGGCATTCAGCTTCCCTCGACCAGCGAATGCACTGACAGTGTCGCAGCCTGTGAAGGCATGTAAGCCAATTAGGCTGTCACAGATGCTGTCTCCAAGTGAACTTGCCAGTTTGGTGATGTCGACAAACCGTATGCGGTTCTGAGTCCCACACTTCTGGTAGATGGGACAGGTGATGTCCTTCTGGAAGCCAAGACAAAGCACCATGACATCAGTGTCCTCAGCTGTGATGATAACTGACTTTGAGCCCGCATTTGCTGCATGCAATGCATGCAGGAGCAGACGGGTGTCAGCTTCTTCATGTGTGGAGTGCAGTTCTGCTGCTTCCTCACACCCATCTTCTGTCAACTTGTAGCAGGTTTCCTCACAGGTCATGTACAACACCTTGCCATGCAGCATAGCTCTGTATCGTGGGAGTTTCCACTCTTCCACCAGAAACTTGATGAGACTGGTCTTGTTGGAGGAACTGCACAGAAATTTTCTCCACTGCTGGACGTGGTGTCCCCCTGCAAGATTCTTGTACTGGAGAGTGATGTCTCCACCCCGGTTCAGTCGTTCAGCATCTTTGATCGAAGTCTGGTGATAGACATCAAAAACAACATCAATCCTCCCACTCTGTGCTCCCTCATGGAGGACCTGGGTCAAGGCTGACTCTGCCACCTGTGCAAAGGTTTTGTTGTTGCCATTCATTTTTTGGACCAGGCTCATCCCATCAATGATGGAAGTTGATGGGATTGGGATGTCTTCTGCAGGAGATACATTCTTTTCAAGCTCTCTGGCAAGTGCAGCCTTGTTTGTTTTTCGTAAGGACCCATCAGCATTTGCCAGTGCCCATGGTAGTGGGCCCAATGGGTAGGCAAGGACATCCTTCAGATTCACCTTCCTGCTTTCAGCCACCAGGATCATGTGACTGAAAAGGTTTCTATCTGCCTTCAGAACCACATCCTGTGCTTTCTTTCCATGAGCTTGTTTTGTGCTGACATTGGAGAATGTTTTCAGACTTTGCTTGGTCATCTTGTCGTGGAATTTCACAGGTGGTGGGTCTGCATCTAACCTTGTTTGCTGGAATGCTTGGTAGGCCTCTTCTCCTTTCTCAAGAGCTCTCAAGAGATCTATGGTCACATCAGGTGGAGCCATGTTGCCAGTGGAGAGGCTAACCAAATCAATCTCATCAGGGGACATAGGATTGAGCCAGTTATTCTCCATAAGGTCCATGAGAGACTGGACATCTGCTTCATCTCTCTTGATCCTTGGACTCTGTAGATCTGGATGAGACCATTTGCACCTGCCTTGACCTGTCAGGTCTCTCAGCTGTCTGAGGTACATGCTTCTATACTCAGCTGTGAGATAATATTTGGTCACAGCTCGTGGCTTCAAGCTGAATCCCTTTGTCCCTCCAGCTGTTTGGGTGTCTTTGTTCACCGTTTCTTCTATAGCTTGGTCAACAGGGATTCGGCCAAAGGGATTGGTGGAGCCCAGTTGGACTGAGAAGCCTCCTTCCATGAATTCTGTGTACACATCTGGGTGTGTGATGGGCAGCTCAGACATCTGGGCGTAGTAGTAGGGGAGGTAGCGTGCATAATTCATCCTGTCATAAGCAAAGCACCATGGGATCATTGCTCGAATGCTAGCCAAGTGTAGCATCCAGTCTCCCTCTCTGGATGCTCGGATGAGCCCCAACAAGATTTCAACCATGTCCAAATAGGACATCCAGAAGTTCAAGAGGCTGCCGTTTCCACCTCTAAGGAACTCACGGTAGACTTCAAATAGATCCATGATGCGTGTACAAGAGCTGTTCTCGAGGACCTCCTTCAAAGCATGTTGTGAGACTTCTTTCCCAAGGCTGTCAATGGTCTTCAGTGTCTCATTCAGGTGAACCATGTCATTCCTGTGAGTTTCTTCCAACCAGGACAGGAAACCATTCAAGGTCAGTCGCATGAGAGCCTCATACAGGAGCTTGTGTAGTCGCACTGCCCTGTTGTACTTGCGGCCATCCATAACACTAGCAATTGAGCCTTCTGCAATCATGCCAGACTCAATGCAGAGGTCTTTGAGTCCAGCATCTTGGAAACGCTTTCCTATTATTGCCAGCAGTGTGCAGATGGTGTGGAATACCCCAAGCCTAACGATGATATCATGGAACTTGTCATGGTGTTTCCATGTGATCTCGACAGCCTTCGCATACAGGGCTTGGTCAAAGACACAGACAATCTTCCTCAGGCCTAAGCACTGCATGATGCTCAGTGACTGGTTAAGCACCTCGTTGACAATAGACATTTGTGTCGCTGGAGCATTGATGGTAGGCAGATAGCTTATATTGTCGGGGATGACCGTCATCTCCCCTCGAGTCAGGATGTTGAAGCCTGTCCAGCTGCTGACTGACTGTTCTTCTTGTTGTGACATGCGTGCTAGGACCCAAAGAAGGTTTTTCTCTCTGGCAAGCTTAGTATTGGCTGCAGTATCGGCATCTGACTTTTTGCTTTGTGGTGGCCCTACCCGTTGTCCAGCATTGTAAGTTGGTAACATTGGTGGGGGTCCATCAATGCTTCTCTTCTTTGTTTTGGGAACAGTGGGCATGGGTTGGACAGGAAGTGGGTTGACTGGCTTTGCTTGCACAGCAATCCCATTGACTCTGAGATGTTCCTTCACCACTGACAGTTTCTTCAAGACGGTCGATATTGTCCCAGGCTAAAGTTGTGAATATGCCAGGATGGATGTTAGCTGGAAGGGCAATGCCACTCCCTGATGGTGAGAGTTTCTGGAGACACAGGGCAGTGTTGATCTCTTCCATCTGTGAATAGGACACACTGTGACCAAGTCGGTTGAGGATGTTTATCAACTCTACATTTCCTGTCAACGATTTGACACTGAATGGCAGAACAATGTGCTTGGAAGGCTTGGTATTTCCACATGTCACTGCATATACTATGTCATGGCCAAATGACTGCAGAAGGCACTGCACTCTCTGGGATGCATGATCAGGATCATTTGAGCCTGTGAGTAGAGAGTACAGGAAGATAATGAGCGACTCTGGAATGGTAGGACATTCTGCTTCTGGTTTGACTTCAGGCGGCCAGGTTTGAGGAACATCTTGACTTTTAATGTCTGCTCTCAATTTGATGGCTGCTTTGGCTATAACATCTTGTGCACGGACACTTTTCAGGGTCTGCAGCTCCCTTTTGAGAGACTGATTTTCTTTGGCAAGTTCCCTCATGTACAAGTTATCGGGATAGAGGAGGAATTTTCCTTTCTCATCAGGGAATATCTGCAAGGCTCCAGCAAACTCACTCTCCAGGTTTCGCCTTATGTGCTTCTTGGTTGATTCCTTGACTTGGGCAATGCCTTGGGAGTTCATTGAAGCTACCAGTCTAGAAGAGAGATCAGTCATTGTCATTACTTGAGGATTGCCAAAAAGCTCCATCCTGATGAAGAGGAACAGCTCATTGTATGCCTTATTCACAGCAGCTTCATACTGGGCTGCAGCATCATCATCTTCATTGCTGGCAACCTCTCCTTTGGAAACTCTTCTTTGGTGTAAAGTCTATAGCATGACCTGTGGTAGTGCCCTTCAGCTGCTACAAGGTCTCTACTCACAATGGCAAGGATTCTGCTGTCCCTTTTCTTTGTGGCTGCACTCCTGATCTTTGCATCAGCTCGCAGTTCTCGACACTGCACCAGTACTTCTCTCGTATTCTGTCTCTTGGAATATTTGCTGTTTTTCTGACAAAATATGCACTCTGCATCATAAGTCCTAGATGTACTTGGAGCATGTCGAGCTACTCTCTTAGATTGTTTCTCTTCAGCAGAGACACAACTTTTCTTTTCTTTTGCAAGGAGGCCATCAAGAATTTGCTTCATAGTGAAGATACTGCGACACTTTCTGTGGTAGTAGATTGCTAGAATCTGTCCCTCAGGAATGTCTTTTGCCAGTTTCAAAACTGGTGCATGATTTCGTATCTGAGCTGCCCTGAGCAGAGTTCTCCATGAGTCGACACTTTGTAGTGAAACCAGCTTATCTGTATCATCAGAACAGTGGATAATGCACTCCACCCGTGGGCGCTTTGGTATTGGGTAAAAACTTGCTTGTTCACCAGTGGCCATATTCAGTCAGTTTTCACCTGCCACATACAAACAAATACATGTAACTTAGGTGTATGAACACTACTAAAACAAAGTTTACTTTGCTTCACCAGCGTCATATTACCATTATTTATCTTACATAGCCACAAATAGATACATTACCTAGTTGCTATGCAACAGCTGTATTTTGTCCACATGAGGCCGCTAAAATCAACACAAGATGAAAGTTCCTCATAGCCACTTTAACTAATCATATTAACATATACATTAAAAGAACATGCTAACATTATGGGAAATTAGCTTACAATCTTCTCCAGAGTGAGACAAGAAGATAGATACCAGTTTCCTCTATATGTGTTTAGTAGAAAGCTATCTGGCTGCACGTTAGCCTAGCTTAGCACAATGAATGGAAGTACACAGTACTGGTTATCCTTGGTTGTTGGCCAACTAAGAACTGTCCCAGAGTTTAAGCCAGGCTAATCAGTACCAGGGGTGTTGAAATGCTATATTTGTAAAAATCTGGGCAAATACACAATCATGAGAGGCACAGAAACAGGTTTCCTGAAAGAAAAATGAAATAGCTGCTCATTTGGAAAGGTTATCATGTATTATTTTACTTCTGTTAGTGTACCAAATAAAATGGCACCAGTGAAGTTGTGTCACCTTGGGTGATATCGATATCTGGTCTGACCCATGGACTAACTGGCTTTGGTCTAGTTAGTTTCTTAGTAATAATGCCCTTCTAATTTAAGGTTCACAATCACCTCACACAATGAAATAGTATGGGTATATTATACATTTCCTGAATCTTTACAGTCCTGTGAGTATTCCAGTTTTTGTGTTTTGTGTCCCTGATATTCCTAGATGCCACAGGGCTAAAAGAAAGTATATAGTTTAGGCGAACATTGCAGAAAGATGTGTGTTATTGACAGGTTGAAGAGCTCAAGTGACCTCTATATTTGTGAGAAATATCCACAACAGGGCTTGAATGAAAGCTAAGAAGGTCCCCTTTAAAATGATACCAAAGACAATATTATAGAACATTGAAAAATGTCCTGACCATGAGGCTAAACCAGGATATGCACCAGCGTCTAAAATGCAATTTACTTTAGGGGGTGGTTAACTTCATGAGCTGATAACTGTGATACAGCTGCCACTCAAGAATGGTTATCATACCAAAATATCATCTACAGACATGGATCCTTTCAAAAATTAGAAGTAAGTTTTGCCACCTTGAGTGTACCGAAATAGGAAATTTTGGGCTCTGGCCCATGGACTACAAGGGTTGTTTTAGTTCAGAGAACATGTTAGGACGGACTCTTAAATCCGTAACTACCAGTTACAACTTTTGTCCACTAGATGGGACCGTCTGGAAATTTGCAAGGTTAGTGAGCCGGATGCGTCTCAATCGTTTCCGTTCTGGTTGAGACTGGCAATACACACGGATGGGGTGAATTTGATCGTCATCGTGGAAAATAATCGGTAAATACGCCGTGAATTATGAACATCTAACTAAAATACGTTTTTTTTAAAATAACAGTGTCGATGTATGGAGCTGTATTTTAAGTCGATGGTTTGTCAATAAGTAGACTTTCTATGGAAACTCCGGAGTTCGCGGGCTGTAAAAGAGGCAGTTTCCCAGGCTCGCTAGCTAGTTAGCTGCATCTGTTAAGTTTTCCTCGCTTACTGTAACTTGGGTAGTTTTAAAGCAGGGAAACGTCTGTTTTATGTCCCCTAGACCTCACTGTGAGAATTCTCCTGAAACTGGAGCTCAAAACAAGGCCTTTGTGACAGGAATAATTTCGACGTGAGTATCGATTTCCTGATAATTGAATACTCTGGGTTAACAGGAAACGATGCGTGTTTAGTCTTAGATCTACAGTTGTAAGCCCACTGCCGTATTTTTTTCAAATTTTTTTTAACATTATATTGTATGTTTTCCTAGCCTTGGAAGCTGCCAGAAATAAAAGAACCCCCAAAGAAATAAATGTGTCCTGTGTGGTACCTAATTCCATAGGCTACACATGAATTTCTAAACTGTCGCCTTTTTGATCACCTTAATGTTACTCACCTATTCAACCTTTAAGATATTTTTATTACGAAAATTCCACAAACAAGCCGCTAGAACACGTAGTGAACTTTTTTATTTTATATGCACAATTTTTCATCCATAAATGTCAAAAGTTGCAGCCTTTTCTTCCCTTTTTCACACTGGAAATGGACTCGCTTCACACATCTCTAAAATTGATTGGGAATAACAAGAAGAGGGAGAAATTTCAGAGTTGGTATGAAGTCTTTACTAATAGACATAATGATAATGCTTTCCATGTAACAGTTTTGGTGTGTGTGTGTTATACATGTTTGTTTTGGCATACATATGTTTTTGTTAGGAAACTGTTTTAATGTACCTATGTTATATTCCTTTTGCTTAATAAAAATACACAGCCCCAGTACAGTGACAGGGACACTGCTCTAGGCGATGCTGTCCATTGGTTGAGACGTTAAAACCGAGGTCCTGTCTCACTATGGTCATTAAAGATCCCATGGCATTTATCGCAAAGAGTAGGGGGTCCCCCGGTGTCCTGGCAAAATTCCCAACCTGACTGTCTCCATCTGGCCACCTAGTCACCCCCCCCATGTAATTGGCTCAGTGATTCCTCCCTCTCCACCTCAAGCTGATGTGTGGCGAGCATTCTTGCACAAAATGGCTGCTGTGCATCACCCAGGTGGGTGCTACACATTGGTGGTGGTTGAAGTGAGTTTCCCCTCTTCAATGTGAAGCACTTTGGGTGGGGCAAGAAAAGCGCTATATAAATGTAATCTATTATCCTTTGACCAGTCAGTTTTCATGGACACATTACTGGGTGCAGGAGACTGGTTCTCTGATGCTGGAATGACCTTCAAGTCAACACATCACTAAAGTATTGAGGATGAATGTTTGAATTGTTCTGTTAGGTCAGTTACTGGTATTCTCGCTCCAGCAACACATTCATATTTTTATTTATCAATCTTTCATCTACTTCTCTTAACATCACAGTCTTGGCTGGCTTGTTACTTTAGGCCAATATTCACAATTTTAATCTACTACTACTTCCGGCTGCTCCTGTTAGGGGTCGCCACAGCAGATCATCTGTTTCCATTTCTTCCTGTCCTCTGCATCTTCTCCGTCACACCAGCCACATGCATGTCCTCCCTCACCACATCCATAAACCTCTTTTCCTCTTCCCTGGCAGCTCCATATTCAGCATCCTTCTCCCAATTTACCCAGCATCTCTCTTCCACACATGTCCAAGCCATCTCAGTCTTACCTCTCTTGCTTTGTTTCCAAACTGTCCAACCTGAGCGGTGCCTCTAATCGTTCCTAATCCTGTCCTCCTTTTGACACTCCCAATGAAAATCTTAGCATCTTCAACTTTGCCACCTTGAGCTCTGCCTCCTGTCTTTTCACTGTCTCCAATGTGAATCATTATTGGACCACTCATTTTATTGCAGATATTGCTCAGTAAATCTTTGTGTATCTTTTTTGCCTGTCTCTCTCTCTCTGTCAGCCTGTCCTCCTGTTTGTAGATATGCAGTGCCATGAAACAGTTATTGCCCCCATAGTTAACCAAATTTAATTGATTGGATTCAATTAAAGCAGACACCCACACTTGATAACTGTCAGCCCTGTTGAATCTAAGACTTGCTACCAAAGAACCTTAACATCATTGTGAAGTAGGCTACAAGGTGTCAACAAGCAGCACGCTATGCTGCTATTAGTGGTTTGTGCCCTGCAATTCTCCCATGAATTCCAGTTGCAGGAACTTTTGATAAGAAAAAGTGCTAGTCTCACATTTGCACTGAAGCACATTGATGACCCAAAGTCTTTTGGGATAAGGTTTTGTGGACAGATGAGTCAAAAGTGAAACTTTTGGAAGACATGGTTCTAGTTATATCTGGTGTGAAGCAAAGACAGCATTTCACAATAAGAACTTCATACCAACAGTCAAACATGGTAGTGGTAGTGTGACATTGTGGGGATGCTTTGCTGCCTCAGGGCCTGGGAAACTTGCCATCATTGAAAGAACCATGAATTCTGCTCTCTACCAAAAAATTCTGAAGGAGAATATCTGGTCTTCAGTGTGTGTTCTGAAGTGTAATTGGGTTATGCAGCAGGCCAGTAATCCAAAACCTCTTGGAATGGCTTAAAAGAAACAAAATGAAGATTTCTTGAGTGGCCTTGTCAAAGTCCTGATTTGAACTTCATCGACATGTTGTGGCGGGAGCTTAAACAAGCGTTTCATGCTGGAAAACCCTCTTATTTTACTAAATTACAGCAATTCTGCAAAGAAGAATAGGCCAATTCCTCAACAGTGATGTGAAAGACTGATCTCCAATTATAGGAAGTGATTGGTGCTGTTCAGGGGGGCAATTATTTTTTTCACATGGGCGTTGGATCACTTTTTTTCCTTCAATAAATGAGGTGATTACTGATTTATCAAGACAGACAGTCTCACTCTTCATACCTTTGCATAGTGGTTGAATCTTCACTAAAGTTGAGTGGGTTATCCTTGGAGCAGTCATTTTTCATGGACACATCACGAGGTGCATGAGAGATTGGTCTCTGATGCTGGAATGACCCTCAATTCAATATAGAAAGAAATGTTTCTACCAGCAGCATGTTTAGAGTTGTGGACTTTGAGATGAATAGATATTTTGCTGATGTTCTTTTACTTATTTTCTGTGTGGAAAGAACAGGCACACTCGGGGGGAGTAAACCATGGTAGAGAACTAAGACAAAAAGTCGTACTGTGTATCCACATTTGTTTCTGTCACGACTGCGTTTCTCTGATCTGCTTATAGATGCATGTCTTTCTGTGTATGTGCTTGCTTTTTTTACTCTGTAAAATGAACCCACTTTGTCTGATTTTAGGTTTTTATGAGATACTGCAGTCACATGGTATTTGAGTTTCTGTGCCGAATTACCTATGCTACATTTCTGGTGATTCGTGATGTGTGGCGGTTCTTAGCATAAAACAGGTGGAGTTGAAGTGATTATAAGCTGGGCCTCTGATGTCAGGACTGTTGTTGATGTGGTCTGCTCGTTACTGTAGATGTAGTCTCTTTAATCTAGCAGCGACTGGTTGGAGCACACACTCGAAAGCTGTGTGGCGGCATATAGCCACACCTTCCCACGAGTTCCACTTCAGCAGAAGAGGTAAATGTCATGAGACTACAGTAGCTCTTAAAGTCTGAGTTGTCAAGCTCAGCAAAAACGCAATTCCTCGACGTTACTGAATCAAATTGCTTGAAAGGCTTGATGATAACTTCTTAAAACTTGTGTCCCAGAAAGTAATTTATTGAGGCATAGCGTCACGTATCTGCTTTTGGTAAATGACCATTCTTTTGTAATGTGCTGATGTAGACAGGGGTTTTCCACTTAACTCTGTCAGCTGCCCTGTTCTTCAGATGTATTAGTACCAGAAGCAGTTTCCTCTTATGTCCACTTCCCAGCTGGTTTAGAGACAAAGGTACAACCTTTCTCCATTGAAGACTGAGCAGCTTGCTTTAAGAAATGCTGCCTCTCTTTTTATTGATTTTTATCATAAGTTTTATTCTCTGCTGTCCCCCATAATGTTCACCAGTGGACAGGATTTCAAGGTAATAACCTTTCTCCCCTTCCACTTTAAATGACAATGACCTTCTCCTCCCTCTTCAGGATCATACTTATTGTGGAGTAGGAGCAGGAGCCCCATTTCAGACACATGGAGATGTTAGGATGCGATGGTCCCAGTAATCCAGCCGTGACATTGTGTGGAATGATGACACTAATACTTAACTGGCACAGCAACCTCAGTGAGTCCTGCATTGATGAGAAGCACGTTTAGAAAATAACTGCTTAATATCTACTGAAAACTTTGAGAACAGCCATTTGCTGATTTTCCTCAGTGTTCAGTCAGTTCATTTTCCTTGGAGTCCAAATTTAAAATCTGACCAAAGTTTAGGATCAACAATATCATGTGACATCAGGAAGGTTATTGTGAGAAGGAAGCACGTGGTTAGTCAACAGCTCAGTGGGGTAAAGCAAGGCACTAATCCAGTGTTTTAGTTTGTTCGTTGCCCTTCAAAACCAAAGATCAGCATCATTAAATATGAGTACTGGATTTTTTTTTTTTTACTAAAACTAAAAAAAAAAAGAGGAACAGCCATGCCTACAAGAATCATTTCCTGCTACCAGTCATATTTAGCTAATAGAAAGTCAGTTTTACACTCGCAGAAACACTACTGACCAAATAATCTCTCAAGAAAATCGGCGCCATTTATATATGCACTTTTTAATACTATGTAGATGGAAAGATAGGGTTAGAATTATTTGAATATAGTTGTATACAAAGCTCAATTAGTTATACCCTTAAATACAGAATAAAGCACCGAGTACAGTAATCATTCCAACAAGTGTAAACTGTCAACCGTTACTTCCAATAATACACAAACAGCAGAACTGACTTTTACTCTCTCACTATCAGCTGACGTGTTTGATTTATGTCCTCAGAAGGAGCTGTGAGGATCAAGAATTCCTTTACTTTCATTTTCACTGGCAGGAAGTCTTACTCATGACAAACAAATAGAGGCTGAATTATGGTTTATGAAAAGAAATGACTCATTAGCTGAGTTTATAGTACAGGGCCAGTGTGTCTGTCTGTATCAGGATATAATTTTGGTCTGACTGATGGTTTCAAGATCAGGGGCTTTTTTATCAAATGAAATTATTTTATCAGTGTTGACATGAAAATGTTTGCAGTTTGCTCTTGGTGATGGCAGGACACATAGCAAATGAAATGCATACTGTGTTTAGCATTCAGGGAAATATCTCAACTTTTCCATCTGGTTTTGAACCTTACACACTCCATCAGTCCTCTGACAGAAGATGGCAGTAGCCTACAGGTTGGAGAAACCAGATTGGGAGATTGCTGTCAGTATGTAACTTTAGGATGGTGTTAGAAAGTGAGCGAACATGTTAAGCAAAATGCTCACCTTCTGACTGAACCAGCTGTGTGCTAAACCCATATGTGGTAGTCAGTCATTGTTCAAAAGCATACATTTTATTATTGTTTTCATATTGGAGACTTGAATCATCAATAAACAATACAGCCAACTTGGTCATGTCACAAAATTCTGCGCCACTGTCAAAGATTAAAAGCACAAAATGCTGAAATTAGCTTTTACTCACTGACCCTTGTTGCTATAAAGACAAAAAAAACCCCACACATTTGCGCGCACACGCAGTGATTCAAAAGTTTCATTGTTGTCTATATCAAGTCCTGAAGCATGTCTTGATGCATGCTCAATAATCCAGGTAAGAATATCAAGGTTGAATCGGTTCACCTGGATACGTTTGACAGATACGTGTCATCACTCAACTAATTGACATCTTGAGTCCAAATGGACTGCAGGTATCCCCATCCCTTATAAACGATACAGTTGCATAACGATGAAACTAACAATCCGTTTCATATGCAAATATGGGTGTGACCATTAACTAGTTTCAATGGCCATGTGTACTATTCAGAGGTTGTTATGCAACTGTATTATTTGTATATAATTTATGAGAAATTTGCAAATTTACAGGAGAAAAGCTCAATGTGGTTTCTTGACAAAAGAAAAAAAAACTTAATTTGCGCTTCTCGTAAATTTGTGCTTCTCGAATTTCTCTCATAAATTTACGAGAAACTTTTTCCCCCGTTTTTTTTCTTGTCAAGGAACCAGGAACCACATCGCTTCACTTTGCAAGTTAGAGATGCTGCTGCTTGCTGTGTATTGTGGATGACCTCATCAAATCTGTTTCTGGCGTAAATTTACGAGTTTCATTAAGGGTTTCATTAATGGTGGGTGTACTTTGGTAGAAAAAAGTTCCCAATGCAGCTGTCCACAACGAGGTCTGTGAATTATTGAGTGCATATCATGATTTCTGGATAGAGACATATCTGTTGAGTTTTTTCAAATGTAATTTTTTTTTTTGGTGTTTTGAGCACCACAGAAGGCCCATTGAGCCCCATTGTATTGATCATTTCATTCAGGCAGTTGCCATGGTGTATGGTTACTATCTTCATGGGTCTTGACATGGTTTGTGGCTGTTGAGGGGGTGCTTCACCGGGCACATCTGACATGGAGGGTGGCTCTTGCGGGGGCGCATCATTGGACACGTGAAGTGGGTGGCTGTTGTCAGAGCATGATCTCAACATCATATGGCTCGGTCATTTTCGTCACTTGCATGTTCACTGCGGCCTGGCCCAAATGTAACTTCATAGTCAGATCAGATGTGAGGTCAGTGTTTGGAATATTTTGCAGCGTTATATCTGCTACAGTATCATAGTGATAGGTAATGAAGTGAGCACCTGTGATACCATGGGAGTCAATTACCGATAATGACGGGTTGTTCAGTGGAGCAACCTTCCATGCCATTGTTTAAGGATTCATCATCTTGTTCATCTAGCAGGAAATTATCCTTTTCCTGAAAATCATCGGCACTCTCTTGACCAAGACCATGTTCACTCTCTTGCACTATATCATCAGCATCCAGCTGCGGATTATCTCGATCATCCTCTTCATCGTCATTTATCTCTTCTACATCATTGTCTTCTGTATCTATCATTTTGTAACTCCTCCTTGGGGCAAGTAGCAATATAGAAGTGTAACCTGGCCATGCAGAGTGTATCGTAGATTAAACCAGTGGTTACATTCTCATGGACTGGGTTGTGTTTGTAATCCTACACTTCAATGTTGAATTGTTTTTCATGGCTTTTGGTGGACATTCCTTTTGGGAAGAAGAAATTCTTTCCTTTTTCTAGGACAGTATCCATGCCACATTGCATATTCCAACAACTACTGTCCTTGTGCCCCCTCCTTGTTTGCGCTCATTTGCTTGTCCATTCTCAATGTGCAGCCACGCTATTTCAATTTTACGATGACTTGCTCTCACTCTTCTTTGCAGGGGTTGGAGATTCGATAGTTGGCACTTGATCTTTACTTTTATTTGCATGAGTTGCCTTTCTCATCTGGAGTTTTGTCTGGAGCTTTTCGAAAAGGCACATCTTTTGTTTCTGAAGTGGTGTTTGTTTTTTGCAGAAGTTCATCAATGCCAGTCAATCCCCATATGAGGAAATGTATTTGGCCAGATCCCTGTTTTCCATAAGAGGAATGACATCTTTGTCAATCTGTTGAATGAGTGCAACAAGTTAAATTAAAAAAAAGAAAAGTCTTCTTTTAAAAGTTAATATAACTTACTGAAACAGTTTTTACTAAATAAATATTAAGGTTAACCTGGGCCAACTCTTTGTCAAGGCCCATGTGAATACACTACCCTGGGCTAAGACTACGTGAAAAGCCCTTACTAGTTAGGTGTGTGTGTGTGTGTAAGCGAGAAATAGGATGCATCTAACATTAATGGCAAATAACTTCATTTATTTATGGCTGCCTCCTGAATTCGCTACACACGTGTACACGTCCACAATTTCTCTGTACAGAGTTAACAGACCTGTGGTATTTGCTTCGGTTTGTGTGTAAAAATGCACAAATGTTTACACGCTTTTGTTGTGTGTGTGTGTGTGTGTAAGCAGACACTAGCAAGTGTGCAAAAAAGGTAAACAAAGACTCTACATTGTGTGCAGTTATGAAATGATAAAAATATGAAGGAAAAAAAAACATATTTACAAATGTGCAATCAAATGTTTAACGGGTACTTCTCTAATCATCTCATCAACACGTCTTAATGCGTGTTATTAGTTTTATATACATTACATAAAGATTGAATTGCCCCCAAAATACAAAAATCGCCCCCCCCCCCAACAGGTTACCTACACATAGAAACGCCCCTTTGTATGCATATTTGTGCATGTGTTGATGAAGCCATGTATGGATTTGCGGTTTGGCACTGATAGCGTTAGAGGCAGCAAAACGCTTCCCAGTGTTGCTCTGTTGTATTATGGCCAGGTTTGCCACCTTTGAGAATTTAAAATAAGGAACTCATTAACTGACATTATGCTCATCATGTTGGTATATAGAAGGGTGCACTACTGGCAAAAAGTACATGCCCAAAATGCTTTATTAATGAGTTTAAACTGCACTCAAGAACAATCCAAGACGGACAACAATTCAACAGTTTAAAAAAGACTTTACAACTTGTCTTGAATATGTTGTAGTGTCTTGGACAGTCCCAGTATTGAACTACCCAGCATGCCATGGGGCATACCTTTTCAGTGTGGCAGTTTCCATGAGTGTGGTCCAATGTGTTGCGAGTATTCCTGCCCTTTGCATATACAGGAGTTTGTGTGATTAATATATGTTGCCCTGTGATTTAAAACGACCTTGGATTGTAGTCAAGAGTGGAATAAATTCCCCTCATCATTCTGTAATAAAAGCCAAAGTGTAATTCATACACAATAGTTCCATGTAACTCCTCCCTAGGATTGTTCCTTGTGATTATTATGGTACCTTTTTAAAAAAAATGATGAGAAACTGAGCACAAACATGATTAAGATAAATATTAATGATAAAGTCAATGAGTAAATAAGGGCGTGATGGTAATTTTGGTTTCAAAGGGTAAAGTACTGAGGGAGAATGAAAACACGCGTAAAGAGGACTGACAATGGGAGGAAAAATTAGAACCATGAAAGAACATAAGTCATAGAATGAATGAAGTGCAGAGAGGAAAGGTGGGTTGATGAAAGACAGGGCGAAAGGGAAGGAGAGAGGCAGGGAAGTGATGGGACGGGGTGGAAAGAATGGGAAAGGGGAAGAATTTGAATGGGGCAAAAGGGCATTAGGCTAATGAGGGTTCAGTGAGCTGTGGGCAATAAAATGGAAGGGCGAGTGGGGGTATGGGGGAGGTGAGAGTGGAGGTGTGGGTCTGGAAGAATTTGGGATATAAGGGTAATGACTCAATAGGCTAAAAGGGGAGGAAAGTGGAAGAGAAAATGAGAGGTGGGTGTGAGCCGGGATCTACAATAAAAGGCCTTGTATGGATCAATAAAATGAGGGGTGCGGCCAGGGCAGAGGTGAATGGTTTGCAGAAGTCCAAGAGGACTGATGAGAGAAAGAAGGGGTGAATAGAGGTTACAAGGATAATGAAGGCTCAATGAGCTATACAGGCAATAAAAGCTGCGGGTGGGGGATGAAGAGGAGGGTCATGGTGGCAAACAGGTGCTGACCATGTGTGATGCTGTGCAGAGGCAGCGAGGTTGCACGTTCTCAGTCTCTCCCACCCTTCCAGCACACACACACACACACACACACACTAGCAGTTGTCTGCATGCGGAGGTTGATAAAAAGAGCTGTCATTGTTAACAAAGAACAGCAATGTGAGTCAGATAAAAGCAAAGACAAGTATCGAACATGAAAGACACATGGCAAATAGATAGCAAGTTGAAGTGGAATCCCTCTCCTACCCTCTTTTCCTGCCACAACTGCTTTTTCTTGTCTTGGATATACCACATGACTGGTGAGGACTGCCAGATATCCTCAGCGAGCAGAATACAAATAACTCGACTTGAAATGCATGCAATTTATATGCAAAAGTTCATTTTCGTGCAGTAGCGTCAAGTTTTGGGGTTACGGTTGGGTAGCGAGGCTGGCATACAACGGTTTGGCTGTCTTTTTGTAATCGTGTTGTTTCTTAGAGTGTCTATGGAGCCTCGGAATCAGAACGAGTAAAACCATTCATGTCTCAAGTGCCTGGTGATGGCACAGAGAGGTTTCACTCAGAATCTGGAAAGTAAATCTGTTCTGCCAAAATAACATGTTTTTGTATAAAATGAATTTTTAATGCAAGTGTTTGTAGCAACGTTGCCTTAGAATGTTTCTAACTTGATTTTTGCTCGTTGGGGTCTTAAACAACTAAAAGTAGGCGAGAGGTGAGTGTAATCCACTCATTTTTTCCAGTCAAAGAAAATTAATAACTAGTTGTGAGACTGCATGCTTATTGTAAACGATGAGACATAAAATTATTAAACGTATTAAGAGTCAGAGATATGTTTACTCCCCTGGTTTGACAGAAACAAACCATTGACATTAAATATCTGTGGAAACATTTAGTATGCATCTGCAGGGCTCCAGAGTGCGACCATTTAGCAGAGGTGGCAAAAGTACACACATTCTCTACTCAAGTTGAAGTACAGGTACTTGTGTAAAAATGGACTCTGGTAAAAGTAGAAGTACTGACTCAACTTCTTTACTCAAGTATAAAAGTAAAAAGTACAGGCTCAGCCATTTCACCATGTCACTTTTATTTTTTGGTCAAAGTTACATTATCACTGTGTTTTAATTTGGTTGAAGGCACAGATTAATTTGAAAAGTCTAGCCTGAAAATAGTCCTTGGAGAAAAGATAATTTTATGAATTCAAACATCCATGACTTCCATCAAGGCACTGTAAATATTAGCCAGAGAAGTAGATTATTTTATGATAGGCCTATCCCATGGAAATATGAAGGACAAAAAAATGCGACAACACCGGTATAGTCCCCCCCCCCCAAATCGTTCAGCTCTACTATTATCTTAACCATTCCAACTTCAAACAAAATTACCTCCGTCTGGTATCGCGAGACTATCCGAGATCATCCCCGCTAACCATTTAGAGACTGACTTATGAGTCTACAAGGTTATAATGTTGATAATTGATAATTCCCCTCAAACGCATTAAAACTAAAGTAACAAACCTGTTTTGAAAATGTAAGGAGTAGAAAGTACAGAAATTTGTGTTAAAATGCAGTGAGTAAAAGTAAAAAGTTATCAGAAAAACGGATACTCAAGTAAAGTACAGATACCTGTAAAATCTACTTAAGTACAGTAATGAAGTATTTGTACTTAGTTACTTCTCACCTCTGCCATTTAGTCACATTTTGCGCCTAGTTTTGGCGTCAGTGCGAGTTAGCTTTAAACCTAGACTTGCAATATAACCGTGTTTTTTGGTTTTTTTAAAAATCATGTGAAAACCAGTAAGAGTGAGAACTTGTGTGTATGACTGGGCTTGGCACGCGTGGGCGTGTGAGAGAGGAGTTACCGCGAGGCTGTCGTGATGTGACCAAAACAAAGCAGCATCATGGGGGGGAAACATGGCGCGCGGAAAGTCAGTCGCCACTCAGTGGGACTTGCCCTCGCTGTGAAACGAACAATGAAACGAACTATTGATTCGTTTTTTAAAAGAAAAGACCCTCCTTCAGACCCCCCTCCTGTTCCACCGACCCAAACTGATGACAGTTCAGATGAGGAAGCAGCAGGTCATGTGAAAAAGGCAAAGACGTATTCCTTCCAACAGGAATGGCTTGTGCAATATCCATGGCTGTGAAAAAGGCACCATGTATTGTTCTCAGTGTGGGCCAACTTTTGCGGGGAAAACCAAGTTTGCACCACTGTGTTCAAGCACGACACCATCTTTAAGCACAACAGCAGCCTGAAGCACAAACTGTGCAGGGAGTCAGGGGCAGGTGCACGGCTGGAAGTTCAGCGTCTCTGCAGACGGCGTTTGAAAGGCAGGCATCTGCAAATCGTTCTGCAGAAGAGGCCGAAATGGAAATAAAATTCAACATGGCGTACTACATCACCAAAGAAGAGCTACTATTCACATAATTCAAGGGTCACATAGACTTATTAAAAAAACAACGGAGTTAAAGTTAACCCCACATACAGCACCGACACGGTATGAGCCCAGTCTATCGAAGTGATAGCTGATACACTTAAAAAGAAGACAGGCAGAAAAACAGCGGACTCCATGTATCTCTCATTCATGATTGATGGCGACACGGATGTGTCAACCAAGGAATGCGAGATTGTGTATGCTCGGATCCTGCAGCAAGGGAGGCCGGTGAATGTTTTGATTGGCCACGTGGAAGTCCAGCACGCAAATGCTGAAGGTATGTAAGGAATTTGACTCCGGTTTGGCTCATTGTACTCGCACACAGAACACACAATCTTCAGAAATATACACTAGGAATGACTATATACAGGTGAAACCGTGTATGTGAAATGTAAATGGAATATAGTGCAAAGAAGTGAAGGAGTGATAATGTAAGAAAGCATAAGTAAGTAGGTGGTTATGTATAGTGTAATACAGCTTGTTCAGATATGTGAGTGACATATTTGTTTCACTTTATTATTTGTAGGTACAGTGAGTATTTTACTGTTCCAGGGTTATTGCAGTGCCACAGTGAGTTTGATGTCAAGGAGGCAGGCTGTACAGATGTGGTTCAGTCAGGGTAAAAGAGCTAGAAGGCCCAATTACAAGGGTTGGCTCTTAGAGCCTGCTAGTGGCCCTCAGGGGGACGTGCTCTAAACTGAAGGGAAGGAGAGGCATACTGTATGAGTTCAGTGTTGACTTATTTTGTTGTGGTTCTTGTGCTGTAATGACAGTAATGTTACTGGCTACATACCTTATGTTTACATTTATGAATGTATTATTTGGTGCCTGTGTTTACAAAAAGCACTTTAAAGTTTACATTTTTTTAACGTTTTTTTTTTGTTGCTCGTAAGCCCTACGTCGCCTTGTGACATTTAAAATAAAACATATTATTTCTGTAAGTGGTCTATTTATTACCAAAGCATTTATCAGTAATACAATTAAGATGGAAAAAATATCAATGTGCTGCGTGTCAATTTAAGTGGTGCTCCTAAATTTTGTGCTGGTGCTCCTAAAATTTTCAGTAAGGAGCGCCAGTGCTCCTAATGGAAAAAATTCGTCTGGAGAGCAGCCGAAAGTCGTAGTAGTCTGGAGCCCTGCATCTGTCTGGATGAACATTGTTTTTCAGCCAAACAGCAAATGTTAAGCATTTATTGTTATAACTTGAAGTAAGGAAGGGAAACAAAGTTCAAAGATCATTGGGCCTGATGCATCAATCATTCATATGTACAGATTTGTTCTTACACACCCACTGGAATTTTTAGGCCCTGAAGTTTGTCTCAGAGGTCAGTGTAGAACCTGGGTAACCCTTGAATTTAGACACCAGTTGGTTAACACTGATGTTATTGCAAGCCTGGGTGATTGCTCGTTGCAAGAGGTAGTAGACAATGGGGGAAGGAATCACAAATAACCTTCAGGCTTTGTGTCTGTCTGTCAGTCAATTTGAGGCTAAAAAATTCCACGGGTGTGTAAGAACAAATTTGTACATGTGGACGATTGATGAATGAGGCCCATTGCTTTAACTATTAAATGGTAGGTAGACAGTTAAAACAACACCACAATATATTTGATGTTGAGCACAGCCACAGTCGCCTACATCATTTATACCTGTCGGTACACAATGAATAAGAAAATGTCTAATAAAATTACATTTTGAGAAACTGTTATTAGCTTAGTGCATGGCAATGCAGTGTAGATTTGCAGGATACGTTACGATCATTTTAATTGGTTAAGTCTTATTTTGTTATAAATGGAAGTTTTCCACCTTAAAGGTGCAATCATACATTTTTCATCTCCTAACTACTGGCAACCAGCAGGAATCACAACATCGGCAACTGTCTTCTTTGACAATGGCTTGCAAATAATGGCTAACTCGAATAACATCTCACAATTTCGCAAGCTATACTAGCTGACACACATATCCCGGGGAAATGTCAGGTGAAGTGGTAATCATATTGTTAAACACTGTACAATATCTATGTGCTTAATGAAAATGCTTAACTGTCTAACAGTAGCGTGGTCCACTCTATGTCGGTTTTTATGGTTTTATAGTTATGAAGTTTAGGGAGTTTCTGACCCCTCTCAAAAATGATAACCAATATTTATTTTTTTGGTTTTCAAAGCCAGAGACTGGTATAAGTTAACAGGTTTTTCGACCCCCCCCCCCCATTCATGACGGTCATTTCTTGCCATGATATAGTCAAAATTTTACTTTTCACTGATAGTACCTTTATGTTAGTGCACAAACTTAACAGTAATATATAGTTGGAAGAAGAAAGCTCTATGGTAGAGATGGTGAGTGATGAAGAGATGAGATATGAAGCTGGGTTTTATCACATTAAGTCAGGATGAATGTTCTCACCAAGGTTATCCTTTATTGGCTGGAAAGTAGGTGAGCCGGTCCAGCCCGATATCTATACATATGGAAAATTAATGCGCTGTCAAAAACCACAATCGCCCCTTTAATCAATTTGTTTTATTATTTCCCTCCCTCTTGGGTTATTTTCCATCTTTTTGACTTCCTTCTCTCGTCCTACTTATGTTTTCTTTGCCTTTTTGTCTATCGCTCCTTCCTGTGGATCAGTTTCTTTCAGTGAAACGGTTGGCAGGCTGTGGACCGTGTAACGTAAATCCAACCCACTCCTGATTAAATGCGTCTCTCTAGGTTTGGAAAGAGACAAGTTATCTGTAGTGCAATAACCACCACACAAGTGAATTTAGTAACTTACAGCTTTAGTTTGCATATAGAAAATAATGCACATGAAGCACATTTACATTAATATGAAAAATAATAAGCGGGGCCCAAAAGAAAATTGTCCTTAGTAGTATCAATGTCCTTGTTTGTGATTGTGCCACCTGTTCGAGTGATTTCCAAGTCGATGTGTAGTCAAAGTCAGTCTTGTTGAGTTCAGATCAATGTTGGTCTGATCTGTCAAGAGTGCACTCCTTATACGTGTGTTCGAGTTGGTACCAGTTATGTGGCTGACACGATCCTACCACAGAGCAGAGAGTTCATCAACCGCGTCAGTGGCAATGTAGATCCGGGTTCCAGGGACTCCAGCTGGGTGGCTCGCCATCTGCTGGAATCTCTGGATCATCCTTACGGATCTTCTCACTCAATGGAAGACCTGACCGAGGCATGTGATGTGCAACTAATAATTACGATGAACGGCACTTCTGTCAAATCTTGGGGCTTCTGAAGGGAAACCATTTAACTATTATCCGATATCTGCTCGACTTCAATACCCGTTTTGACTTAGTTTCCACTGTTTCGCAAAATTTTTCTCAAGTTCAAGGTTGTAAGTGAGGCAACTAGTTGGTGCTCAACATGGAGACTCGAAGGAATTCTCCTTCTGCATCACAAAAACCCTTGTGCTCGTAAAGTGCACTGCAAACTTCCGGTTATAACTTCCCTGTAAACTTCCGTTTGATTTATTAAGGGGTGTGAATGGGTGAAACAGAAAAGTAACAGAAATAAAGGCCTTAACTTAGAATTTAAGTTAATAGTTAAATTATCCAAAGGAAATTGAATCAAGTGCAACTGGACTTGGTTATATATCCGTGAAGATGTTTCGCCTCTCATCCAAGAGGCTTCATCAGTTTGTGCCTTTCTGACTAGACCAAGCTAGTCAGCTTGTCAGGGCAGCAATAATGAAAATAACAGTAATCTAAATAACACTGAAGCACAGATTATGGATGCATGCAGAGATGGAGGACAGACAGAACCAGTGAGAGACAGTCAGACAGCTGAGGCTGAGAGTCAGGTCTCTGCAACAGGTGAGTCACACTATGAAAACGCTAAAAATGAAGATGAGAAAATGTTAGAGGATGATAGCCTATCAGTTTATTGATATTGTGTCACAGGATGATCAGCAGTAGGGATGGGTATCGTTAGGATTTTATCGATACTACTACTCTTATCGGTACTGCTTATCGGTTCGGTACTTTATCGATACTCTTATCGGTTCTTTTTGATTATTATGCAAGAAAAAAAGACACTTAATTAAGAACAGAATCGACATTGCTTTATTATTCAGTTATATAACTTTATATAAATATAAACAAATATTATTTATTCAGCAGCAACAGCAGCAGCAATGTTTTAAATGCGTCTGAATTATAGACTTTATAATCAACATTCAACAACAACAACAAATAAGATGAGAAAATAAAAGTAGATAAAGATAAAGAAAAAAAATATTAAAAATAATTTTTTACAGCAAAAGGCTAACGGAAGTTCAAACAAACAAGAACCTAGAACATTATCCTAACAGTTCTTCTGCAGAAAAATCAACATATCTGCCTTCTCCGGCAGGAGTCGTGATCTCTCCTGACTTATAGTGTCCCCGGCTATTAGCCTAGCTAACTCCGTATCTATGGTTTATATATTTGTAGCTAAACAATTAGCTAAGCAATTATATTTTATTTATTGGCCTATTCGTAATAATTCGTTATTAGCCTAGCTAACTCCGTATCTATGGCTTATATATTTGTAGCTAAACAATTAGCTAAGCAATTATATTTTATTTATTGGCCTATTCGTAATAATTCGTTATTAGGCTAGCTAACTCCGTATCTATGGCTCATACGGCTTACCTGCAGTGGATGTGGACGGAACACTACGAGCAAAGCAGTGGAAAACGCCGCATTTCTGCAGATTAATACCATGTTTCGACAAAAGATGTTTCGACAGATTGCTTGTATTGCCACCCTTACTGGCAAATGATTTGTTGCACTTGTGGCAACGAGCGTTGTTGTCATCGACTTTTGAAAAATATACCCAAACTTTTGAACGTTTAGTTCTCTCCGCCATGATGAGCCCTTGAGCAGAGCTGTCTGTGCGTGTGTGAGCGAGTGTGTGGAGCACAGCACAGCCCCGCCCCTCGCGCAGTAAGAGAGAGAGACAGAGAGATGGAGAAAACGGCAAACAAGATTATGTTCACGACGTTTAAATTCCTCGAAAAACACAATTGCCACAATATAAATCTCACTCCATGATTTCTCGAGTACCTACCGACTACCGATAGCAGAACCGAAAACGTCGGATCTTAAAAATGCTCCGGTTTTTACTAATTTAGAACCGGTTCCCGTTTAGAACCGGGTTTCGGGGGGCATCCCTAATCAGCAGTCATATTCATTAAAGGAGATTATGATTTCCTTATGAAATGTATGGCAGACAGTCTGTGGAAATAACAGATTTCTTCTCTAATGTGGACAGTTATGTTAACTCGGTTATGAAGATTAGAAAAACGGTTGGATATGAAGAGCTTAGTAAACGGAAGAGGTTTCGTCTAAAGAAGATTCTGACTTTGGGAAGAAAGACAAGGAAAGGTTCCTTTAAATGGACAAAATTAAAAATGGGTGATGCCCAAAAGGTGTTTTCTTCTTGGAAAGGTTTCACTGTCTTCTTTTCTTTCTTTTTTTATAGAAAGTTTGCGGGTAGAAAGTTTAAATATAAATGGAGGCCGGGATGGAGATAAGCGAGGTATGGTAGCTGAGCTGAGCAGGGCTAAAAACTTAGACATGCTCTCTTCTTACAGGAGACACAGCTCAGTAGACAGTGAGATAGAGTGGGGAATGAGGTAGATGGGCCAGTTTTTTTTTTTTGAGCCATGGTACCAACCTTGGTGCGGGTGTAGCTGTTCTCTTCTCACAGCGCCTGTTTTAACAAATGTTTTGACATGTGAAGTGGAGCAGGGCAGAATCAAAGTAGTTCAGGCAACAGTCAAGAATTACCTTTTGTTTTCATAAATGTGTATGCTTATAATACCGGCAATGATCGTTTGAGATTAACAAACTTAAACAGTTCAATAGTAGCTCAATAATAGTAGCGAGAGGAGACTGGAATTGCACTACACATCCTACAGTTGACAGAAACTCAGAGGAGCCTCATCCACCGCCAGCACTGCTGTCCAGTGTAGTCGCAGAAAATGACCTGACAGATGTTTGGTGGAAATGTAATCTAGCAGTTTGGCAGTGCACGTGGGTGAAAGCTGTCGATGGAAGTGTGAGGGCAGCCAGGTTGGATAGGATTTATTTAAATCAAACATATAACAGGTTAATTAAATCCACAATATCACCCGTTGGATTTTCAGATCATTCAGTAGTGGCAGAATTGTCCTTACCAGTTCAATTTCGACACTATCCCGACTGGCGCTTCAATGTACGGTTAACACACGATAAAGCTTTCTGTCAGTTCTTCTGACTTATGGAGGCTGAGGAAGAAAGATTTGGAAACTTGGCTTGGTGGTGGGAGGTAGGAAAAACAAATTAGGATTTCATGTCAGCAATACAAAAAACATTTGCTACAGAGAAAAGAATTAGAATTAGAAAATGAAGCGATTATTGGAAATGATGGCAATAGCAGGACCTGGGAGAGTAGGAGGAAGGCTTTAGGTAGGTTTTTACATGAGAAAACAAAGGGTACAATCAAGGATAATCCCCCCCTTTTTTTTTTCTCTCCCCAATTGTACCCTGTCATTGACTCTGCTGAAGCTTCCTGCTCCTCTTAACCCCCTCCCTCCTGCTAACACCCCTCCAATCAGCACCTACCAACTGTTCTCACCAGCACACTGTCTCCACCCACTGGCACGCCCCCTGCATTATCTGTCAGCCTATCAGTCTGCCACACGTGCTACTTGTCTGTTCGTTACCCCAGTATATTTTCTGGTCCGTTGGCCCTTGTTTGCCAGATCGTAGTTTGTGCTCCTTGCCTGCTTCGTATCCCGCCTGATTATATGTATTGCCTTTTTTATCAGCAGTCACTCTTTTGCCCAACTCCTGCCTCTGCTCAGTGATTCTGCGTGTGGGTCATCTCTGTTCTGTGACATACCCTGCCAATCACCCTACTCTTCCGAGCCGTCCCGGTTGCTGCTCCACCCCCTCTGCCGATGCGGGCAGGGCTGCAGACTACCACATGTCTCCTCCGATACGCCAGCTGCTTCTTTTCACCTGACAGTGAGGAGTTTCACCAGGGGGACGTGGCATGTGGGAGGATCCTGCTGTATTCCCCCCAGTCCCCCCCAAACAAGCACCCTGACTGATCAGAGGAGGACCCATACCCACATCCGGCTTCCTTCCCACAGACAGCCAATTGTGTCTGTAGAGACGCCCGACCAAGCCGTAGGTAACACAGGGATTCGAACCGGAGATCCCTGTGTTGGTAGGCAACGGAATAGACCGCTACACTACCCGGACGCCTTATAATCTGTTTTTGATATGAGACATTATTGATATATCTAAGCTCCATGAGCTGGACATTGGCCGTCTTTCTATAGATCAAGAGAAGGCTTTTGATAGAGTTGATCATTGTTATTTGTTCAAAACACTTGAAGGTTTTGGTTTTGGAGAACATTTTATTTAATGTATGTTCACTAAATTGTTCCTAGGGGTGTGTGTTGGTGGGCCCTGTGATGGACTGGCGGCTTGTCCAGGGTGTCTCCCCGCCTGCCGCCCAGTGATTGCTCGGATAGGCTCCAGCATCCCCTGAGTAAGGATAAGCGGTTTTGATAAATGATGGATGGAAGTTGTATTGTGGAGCCAGTGTTCTGTTAAGGGCAGGCGCTGGATTCAGCCGACCTGTCTCTGTTCAGAGAGATGTAAGACAGGGTTGTTCCTTATCTGGAATGCTGTATTCCCTGTATTCCCTCAGATAAAGAACTGTTTCTGTAGTCTGTTAAATCCCAGATGAGGGAAAACAAGAAAAGGGGGGCTACACTGATGAAAAGATGTACAAGTTAAAAAAAGTGGTTCTGAAAATCAAACAAGAGATACAGTGTGAAGAGTCAGAAGCAGTATAAGA
The DNA here is from genome assembly GCF_029633865.1 of Lampris incognitus. Taxonomy (NCBI): domain Eukaryota; kingdom Metazoa; phylum Chordata; class Actinopteri; order Lampriformes; family Lampridae; genus Lampris; species Lampris incognitus. Next base: position 33,049,175 of record NC_079212.1, read on the forward strand.
CAAATTAGTTCCTGTTTATGTTGTTTTTTCTAACATCAGTCTCGATGGTCAACTTCAAAATCTCTACACTTTAATTTAAGTGGAGCGAGACATGAGAAAGAGAACATGTCTTTTTGAACTTGTAAAGCTAATGCTCACTGATGTCTAGAGCTGTGAACGAATGCCAAAAATAGGCCTCGAACGAATAACGAATATTACACACTGAGGTTCGAATGGCATTCGAATACCTTGAATTTGCATATCACCCCCAAAAATCAATACAGAGAGAGTAAGTCTATTGTAGCCCGTGTTTTTATTAACAGCATATTTATGACAACATACAACTCCAGCACATTGTCCGCACATATTAGTCCAAAAACTGTTGTTGAGCACCCCTAAACATAAAATAAATCTGACTAGGAAAAGGCCAGATGATGTTAACTAGGGCCTACTCTAAGTAACATACAAGTAAAATAAATCTGACTAGGAAAAGGCCAGATGGTGTTAACGAATTTACCGTAAGTAACATAGGCATAGTAAATTATCCATGACCCACGGGGCTTAAAAAAATAAAATCAAGAGTCCTACTCACTGTAGTAGTATAAGAAGTTGTGCTAATAGTGGTTTGCGAGAAAAACCAAAGCGTCCACGTGTTCAGACTCGAGAGCGCTCCTTTTTTTGGTGACTATGTTTCCCGCATCAGAAAAGACACGCTCAGAGCGCACGGATGTCCCTGGCACGGCGAGGTATCTCTGAGCCATCTTCCCGAGGTGTGGATATATTCTCTCTTCGATTTTCCCATTAACAGCCCAAAACCCAAAGAATTTCCATACGTAACTTCTCAGATGTTGTGGAGTATGAATGACTCTCGCAGGAGATGTGCTAGTGCTAGCGCTAGCGCTTGGGTCACAGCCAACGTTCTTTTCGGATTCCGCCATTTCCTGTGTTCTATGAGCCCGCCCGCTCGGCGTGGGAACTGACAAGAGCTTTATAATTTCCGGTTTTACTACGGATGTAGGCTATGCTTATTTTCATAAAATACGTTTCACGAAACCATCATTTATTTCCATTTAAACGTGTGTGCATTAATAATAATAATATTAATAAGGGGGAAAACTATATTAAAAAAATTTATTACAAAAAATCGAATTTCATATTTTCATATTCAAATTCGAATATTATTACCATAATTCGAATGTACATTCGAATTTCAAATGCTATCTGACAGGCCTACTGATGTCATGTTTGTCCAAGAAACGCATGGCGATATCATGAATGACACTGACTGGAAGGAGAGGGATAGTGAAGTTATTTTAAGTCATTTAAGTAAAACTAGTGGAGGAGTGGCACTCCTCTTTTCCAAAAACTTTCTACCATAATCTTATGTGATAGAGGAAATAGTGAGAGAGAGATTGATGGTAGTTAGTGCCAAATATGAGTCTTTTACTTTGGTTTTTGTAAATGTATATGCTCCAAATGTAGGGCCTGACAGACTTCAGTTTTTAGCTGACCTCAGTGTGGTTTTGAATCAGTGTGGGCCTGAAGAGGTTTTAATTCTGGGAGGGGATTTTAACTGCACAGAAAATGATAATATAGACAGGAATCATATTTTGAACCTCATGCTGCCTCCAGACATGCGATCAAGCAGTTAACAGTAACTCAGTTTAGTTGTGTGGAGAGTGATGCATGAGGAAATTAGACGGTACACCGGGGTTCATAGTACAGAAGTCTTTTACTATGGCATGTGATTAGATCGTTTTTATTCTTTTAGGCATTTTAGAATGTTTAAAGAATGCAGGGTTGTGCCCATCACTCAGTGGTGACATGCAATGTTTTTATAGCAAAAATAGACAGTACAGCTGGGTTCATAGTAGAGAAGAGTCCTTTACAATGGCACAATTAGATTGTTTTTATTCTTTTAGGCATCATTTTAGTATTTTTAAAGAGTGCAGGATTATGCCATTAGGTTTTTCAGATCACTCAATGATGATATGCAATGTCTTTATTGCAAAAGTCTGCTTATTGGCATTTAACACTGCTCTGTTACTAGATGCACATTTTAAAGAAACTTTTTTTTTTTGGAAAATTTTAACTAGGAAAAATGAGTTTACATTGTTGCAACAGGGTTGGGATTTTGGGAAGGTACAGATTTAAACGGCTTTGTCAACAGTACACTCTCAATGTCTCTCGTGACATTACCAAATCTATGAGGGATCTAGAGATTGAAATAGTGGAGCTGCAGAGTTCTGCAGGGTCCACAGAAAACTGGGGCTGCTTTGATGATCTCAAGTCTAAAAAAGCCTTGCTGGATGACATGCTGAACATTAAGGCAAAGGGGGGTTAGTCCGGTCTCGCTTTCAGAGTGCTGCTCTGATGGACTCACCTTCAAAGTTTTTCTTCAGCCTAGAAAAGGAAGAATGGACAGAGGAGGTTCATCCACACTCTGAAATCGACAACAGGAAAGCTGCTGACTAAGGACAGTGAGATCCAGAAGAGAGCTGTGGATTTTTACTCTCGTGTACAGCAGTGAGTACACTGAGGTTGAAAGGGCGTTTGATTCCATCTGCAGTGGGCTGCCCAGAATCTCAGAGGAGACCAACAAGGAGTGGGGGGGGGGGGGGGGTTCTCTGACTACAGAGGAGCTGTCTACAGCGTTGCAGAGCATGCAGGAGGGGAAGGCCCCTGGGATTGATGGACTCTTGCCGGAGTTCTACAAGGCTTTGGACTGAACTGTGTGATGACATCACTGAAGTCTTCACCGAGTGCCTTAATGACTTGCCTTTGCCCCAAAGCTGCAGGAGAGCAGTTCTGATGTTGTTGGTGGGAAAAAAAGGCAACCTACAAGATTTAAAGAACTGGTGTCTGGTCTCCCTTCTGTGTGCAGATTATAAACTGCTTTCCAGAGTCCTGTCCAACAGACTGAAGGTGATGGATCAGGTCATCCACCGGACCCAAACCTACTATGTGCCCGGCAGGTCCATTGTTGACAATGTGTCACTAATTTGGGATTTTTTTGGAAGTCTGTGTCATTGTGCTTTGATGCTGGTCTGGTTTCTTTGGATCAGTAAAAGGCATTTCACTGGGTTGAGCACCAATACCTTTGGAAAGTGTTAGAAAGGTTTGGCCTCAGCCCTGGACTTATTGCCAAGATTAAGGTTTTGTATGAAGATATTGAGTGTACTGAAATTTAAGGTGTTTTGTGGAAATCTTTCAAAGCATCTGGAGGTATAAGACAAGGCTGCTCTGTGCGCTTTCAATCGAACTCGTTACACAGTTTTCGCTCTTATATTGGTGGTCTGCTTTTACCCGGTTTTAACACACGAGTTTTTTTAAATTTGCGTATACATACAATATTGTTGTCAATGTAAAGGATCAAGATGATGTAAATTTGGTTGGGAAAAATTGTGACAAGTTTTGGGAATCTCTCAGCTACTAAAATAAATTAGGCAAAAATTGAAGTTTTAGCAGTTGGAAGGTGGTCTGCAGGTCTCCCTCAGCTGCCAGCAGGGATAAATTGGAAGAGGGGAGGTTTCAAGTACCTAGGAGTGTTTTAGGTGATGACCAGACAGTTTGGAAAAACTGGGAGGGGGTGGTGGAAAAAGTGGAGGGGAGATTACAAAAGTGGAGATGACTTGATGCCACAGATGTCTTACAGAGTAAGCATTTTACTTGTTAATAATTTGGCTGCCTCCACCCTCTGGTACAAGCTAACATATATGGAACCCCCCACTGGATTGCTACAAAAAGTACAGTCTATTCTGGTTAACTTTTTTTGGGATAAACTGCACTGGGTACCACAGAGTGTACTATACCTACCAAAAGAGGAGGGAGGGTAGAGTTTTAGTTCATCTAGAGAGCAGAGTATAGCAGCTTTTAGATTACAGTTCATACAGCGTTACCTCGCAGGGACTGATGTGCTGTGGAGACCTCTCATGAGCATTATTTTAAAGAAGGTACAGGGTTTGGGTTTAGACACCTCTTTGTTTTTAACAGACTGTTTTTAAGAGTGCATGACCTACCACTGTTCTATCAAGGACTGGTTAGAGCCTGGACTGGTACAGATTGGAGCCTACAGTATCTGTTTTGGCTCCTGGAAGAGCCTCTAATCCATGGGGCAAGGCTGGACGTTCAGGTTGACAGCAAACCTGGTTTCAACCGGAGCTATGCTCAGCTGGAACGGTTAAATTGAAGGACATAGTGGATGCTGCAGGTCTGAAGCTTCATGACACAGGCAATGACTTCACTGCTGGGCTTGAGGTCAAGCCGACATACTAGGGGCATTCTGAACGCATGATTAAAAGACTCAGCATTGAGGAACTGGACATGCTGCAGGACTATGCCATTTGGGACTGAGACTCCCAATAATGGAGATCCTTTCTCCGAGTAGTTGGGTCTCCAAATGGACCAGACTGGATTAACGGGACCTTTGCTGGTCTCTAATTTGGCTACTAAAATGGACCTTTACATGTTAGATGGGAAGGTCATGTACAAGTGTTGTGTTGTAGCCATGAAAAAAAAACACTGTATGGAGAACAAAGTTAAATGTGGCAGATGATTGTAGGCCAGTGTGGAGGGTGCTATATAAAGCCCCACTGAACAAAAGGTCAGGTGACCTGCAGCGGAGGACAGGGACCACTGGCAGTCAATACTTTAATTTAGAAAATAAATCAAACTGTTTCTGTCAAGTGTCCTTTCTGTCAGTCGCCAGAGACAAATTTTCATTGTTACTTGGAATGTGAAAGACTTCATGTGCTTTTTGAAGTTCTACAAACCATATTCTCGCACTGTAATGAAAAATTAAATTAAATTGTTTATCTTTGGCACTTAGTACAAGAGGAAGGATGCAGAAAATGGCAGCTTTTAAATTTTGTAGTGGAACAAGCTAAGCTATCAATTTATTAATTTTTAGCTTTTTCTGGAGGGTTTATAGGTATGAATAGAACAGTTTTACTTCTTTGAGACAATGGTGGCACTGTGGGAAGGTTAAATTCAAGCGGCTCTGCCAGCAATACACTGAATGTCATGCGAAACATTACTAGATCATTGAGTGCTCTAGAGATTAAGATAGTGGAACTCCAAGATTCAATTGAGTCCACAGGAAATTGGGGGCATATTGAAGCACTCAAATAAAAAAAAAAGCTTTGTTAGCTGACCTACAAGGCACTAAAGCTCAGGGAGCACTGGTTCACTCACAATTCCAGAGCATCAACTAGATGCATGCTCCATCCAAGTTTTTCTTTGGATTGGATAAGAAGAATGGACAGAGCAGGTACATCCACAACTTAAGGTCAGCTGATGGAGAAGAACTCATAGAATCTCATGAAATCCAAAGACGGGCAGTGCAGTTCTACTCTGAGCTGTATAAAACGGAGTATGTGGAGAGTGAATGGCTGTTTGTGTGAGGGTTTGCCCACAGTGTCAAGAGATGACCATCTCGAGCTGGAAGACACACTGGTATTGGAAGAGCTGTATGAAGCCCTGCAGGGGATGGATGGAGGAAAAACCCTGGGCATTGACGGTCTTCCTATGGAGCTTTATATGACCTTCTGGGGACTGGGATGAACTTGGTCAAGACCTTATGGAGGTTTTCAATGAGAGTTTTGAAAATCTGACTCTGCCTTTGAGCTGCAGGAGAGCAGTCATTACTCTGCTGCCGAAGAAAGAAGACCTTCAGGACATTAAAAACTGGCAACCAGTCTCCCTCCTCTGCTCAGATTACAAAACCTTGTCCAAAGCACTGGCTAACCAGTTGAAACCAGTGATGGATGAAGTGTAATTCACCTGGACCAGACTTACTGTGTGCCTGGTAGGTCCATCATAGACAATTTGTCTTTAATCAGGGATGTTTTGAATGTCTCTAGTTCTTTGGGCACAGACTTCGGTGTCATTAGACCAAGAAAAAGCATTTGACAGGGTTGAGCAACTTTTATCTCTGGAAGGTTTTGAAGTGGTTTGGTCTCAGCCTGCGTCTCATTGCTTATGATCAAGGTTTTGTACCAAGACATTCAGAGTGTATTGACGATAAATGGGGGCTGAGTGTTCCCTTCACAGTACACAGAGGTGTAAGATAGGGCTGCTCTCTATCTGCAATGCTCTTTGCATTATTTATTGAACCCTTGTTACACAAAATGAGGTCCTGTATTGGTCTGGTTTTACCAGGTTTTAATACTGCTCTTGTTTTATCTGCTTGTGGCTGATGTCATGGTCCTGATTGGAAACCAATCTGACATTGATATTGTTGATAAAATTGTGTTTGAATTTGGTCTTATTTCTGCTGGAAAGGTGACCTGGAGAAAAAGTGACGCACTGGCAGTTGGAAACTGGTCTGATGGTCTTCCAGTTTTAAATTTGTCTTTGCCTGATTTTTTTTACAAGGGAGTTTTTAAGGCTTGGCACCTTTTCAAAAAGAGCCGTTTGGAGCCATCAGTCTCCCTGTACTGGTTACTGGAGGAACCTCTGATTGGTGGATCCATAATGGACATACAGGACAGTGGAACACCAGGCCTCCATCACACACACACAGCTCTACTAGTGCTACAGCTCTCAGACGATTAGTGGATGTAGCTGGACCTGGATTTATGAACACCGAAGCTGTGGCTGCACTGATTTGGATTGAAATCTGTTCGCTGTGTGAGAACAATTTTAAATAGCTGGACTGCAAAATTAATAGAAGCAGATAATCCATCCATCCATCCATTATCCGAACCACTTATCCTGCTCTCAGGGTCACGGGGATGCTGGAGCTTGTCCCTGCAGTCACTGGGCGGCAGGCGAGGAGACACCCTTGGACAGGCCGCCAGGCCATCACACAGGGCCGACACACACACACACACGAACACACATTCATACATAGGGGCAATTTAGTATGGTCGATTGACCTTGCCTATATGTATTTGGATTGTGAGAGGAAACCGGAGCACCTGGAGGAAACCCACGCAGGCATGGGGAGAATATACAAACTCCACACCGGAACGACCACCAAGGTTGGACCGCACAAAACAACTGTGCCACTGACACATCACCCGAAATATGGTGAGAGGGAGATTTTATTTATATATATAACTTTAATTGCATTTATCTTATGCAATGTAATTACATCACATAAACAGCCACAAACTTGTACTCCATCTCCTAATAGATAGATCCAGATAATGAACTGTTGAAAATGCTTTGGGGAGGTGAGGAGTTTCCAGATGAGGAGGATCTGTTTCCAGATTTTGGACTGTTAACAAATTTAGACTGTTGTTCTGGTTTATTGTTGGATGTCAAACAGGGAAAGACTTAGGTCCGCATACTGTGAAGGGAAAATCAGTCTACAGATGTTGTGTAAAAGTTTTAAATGAAAAGTTGAATGGTAAAATAGATACAGTTTGGAAGGAAAAACTTGGCATCAGCAACACTATGAAGCCAGTTTAAAGAGTCCTGTATAAACTGCCTTTAAACAAGCGAACAGGTGACTTACAGTGGAGAATATTACATGGAGCTGTTGCAGTGAATTATTGTATCTGTAATTAATCATACTGTTTCTAATGAATGTCCTTTCTGTGGCAGAAACTGTTTTTCATTGTTTTTTTTTAGACTGGAAGACTTGGGGAACCTGTTGGTGTTTTAGATTTGTTTACTTTTAATGAAGTGTGGCCTAAAACGGCTTTTATTTTCAGAGCAGGATACAAAAAAAATAATGCAACAAAGTGACAACTTTTAAACTTACTTGCAGGCAAAGCCAAACTCTCTCTCTCTCTCTCTCTCTCTCTCTCTCTCTCTCTCTCTCTCTCTCTCTCTCTCTCTCTCTCTCTTTCTCTCTAGATATATATATATATATATATATATATCACCAGAAAGAAGAAGATAGAAGGGAAGAAATAGTCCCTGTGTTCACCTCTTGTAAAAGCCAGAGTTTTGATTGATTTTAAAATTCATAAAGTAATGAATAGCATGGTTGTGTTTGTACATCAGTGGTGTTATAATGTCATTTGTTCACTGATGGATGATAAATTAATATTTAGTAATGTTTTCAAATAATGTTATTTCTATATCTTAACAGTCTGGTTCTATCATTTCTTTGTTTCAAAGTTGCTGTGACTTTGTGAAATTTTAATTTAAAAAAATTCTCTCTCTCTCTCTCTCTCTTTGTCCTTTCTGCAGGGCAGTAGAAACAATTTTTCATCATTTTATGGAATGTGGGCGATTTGAAAACCTGTTTGATTTAAATACATTGTTTGAACCACTCAGTGACACATTTTCTGAAACTGTTTTGTTTTATGAGCTGGATTACAATAAGACACAAGTGTGAATATCAGCTGTTGGGGGAGACTCTCTATTCTACATTATCGAAATATCCATTTATGTTATGAACAGGAAAAACAAAATGGAGGACAGAACAGGGATGGAAGTCATAACCTTTTATCCATTTCACTTTCATTTCATCAACAGTGCTATAACAGTTAGTTTTAATTTGTTTCAGGATGAAATGGTCTGGTGGCCTGTCCAGGGTGTCTCCCCGCCTGCCGCCCAATGACTGCTGGGATAGGCTCCAGCATCCCCGCGACCCTGAGAGCAGGATACGCGGTTTGGTAATGGATGGATGAAATAGTCTTTACAAGTGTTTTTGGTCGAAATCTGCTTTAAATGTGTGTCTTAATTTGTTGTTGCTCAAGTGTAGATACCTATTTACGGTATATGTACAGATATATTTTTGTTTCTAATGTAAACGAAAAAAATGTGCTTTTGAAAATCAAGTCTCTGTCTCTCTGGCTCTTCTCCCTATCTCTCCTCTCCTCTCTCTCCCTCTGTGTGTGTGTGTGTGTGTGTGTGTGTGTGTGTGTGTGTCTCTCTCTCTCTCTCTCTCTCTCTCTCTCTCTCTCTCTCTCTCTCTCTCGCTCTCTCTCTCTCTCTCTGAATGTTGGTTGTGTGTGGGTTGTGGCAGGAAGAATGGAGAGAAATGAGACGGATGGCTGATTATAAAAGAGGCTAAGGGGTCCAGGGGTTGTCCCATAGCAAGATGACAAATACCCCCTTTGTAGTGGTGTGCGTGCGTGTGTATGTACATGCGTGTGTGCGTGCACGCATGTTTGAGATGGAGAGGTATGTATGGCTATGAGAAAGAGAGCAAATGTGTGTGCACATGTGTGTTCCTGTGTGTGTTTTGATGGCAAACAGATCCAAGAGGGAAGACCACAGGGATAACTCAACAGTGAATTTGCAGGACTCTTGTGCAGATCTATAAATCTGTGTGTGTGCGTGTCAGTGTTACCAAGGGACTGACAGAGGAATGTATCCAGCAGCCCTGGTTGTCTATAAACCCACTGGAGAAATGGATCAAACACTTGATAGAGGACTGCTATAATAAAAACTCTATGCATAAAAATAGTTAAGACACAACAGATAAAAGTAGATGCCTATTGGATTGGTTTAAAGAATGTTGTAATGGAAATTTAACTGACAATGAAAAATGTTTAAAAAGCTTCAATTATTGACAAATCATGGGTGCATATTGTGATAATAATAATAGAAACACTGATAATAAGGTAACCCACTTATTGTATAAAAGAAAGAATGCCAGTCGTGTTTTGCTGGCAAAATACCCAAAAAGGGGCTGAAAGCAGTTTGATAAGGTCAAGTTATTCCAGTTTTTTCACTGTTAAAATGGAAATTTTCATCAGGCGAATGATAACCTGACAGAAATTAAAACTCGCAGACAATCCTATTGAGCTGGATGGGAATAAGCATGCAGCCTTAACAGCACTCATTTTCCTTTGGAGATGCTATCGTGATTCTGCGCCCCAAAGAAACGAGGGGGGGGGATTGACCCCAGGTAACTGTCACTGTCGGACTGTGGATACATCATTTTGCTTAAAGCGACAGGACAGTTTCACAGCCAGGGTTCTGACAGCACTGAGCCTACCCAAAAGCCGGACCCTGTGTTCAGCTGTGAAATACGACGTAGGAAAATCCATGCAATATATTTTCCTGTTCCTGCCTCCACACTTGCCGATGAGGGCACTTGTAGGCAAGGTGGAGGCTGACAGGGAAGGTGAGGGAGGATTTAAAAGACTGAGAATGACGAAGATCAGGTTTAAAGGGGGGACATTCAACCTTAAGAGCAAACAATTATTCCCTGTGACTTTAGACAGTCGGGGTTGAGATATATGAACATGGCCATTTTTCCTTTCCAAAGTTTGAAACCTGAGAATAAAAGGATCCATGAACCGAGTACCAGAGAGAAGATAAGTAAAATGTTGCTGTTGCAAGACAACTGTCTGTAGAAAAGTGGGCTGTTTAGGAATGCGTGAAATAAATTTCATAATTATTCCAAATACTGCCATCTAACTAACTTAACACTCATGCATACATAAAGTACACACACACCCACATCCTTGTCTTGCTGTATTTGTGAGGGGCCCTCATAGACTTACATTCATTCCTGAGCCCTTAACCTAATCCTAAATTTAACTTTAACCTTAAAACCCAACCGACAAAATGTCACCACCAGCATAAAGACTTTCTAATATGGAAAAAGGAATTACACACACATGAATATATACTATATATAGCAAAAACCTAATTAAATTGAATTACATTTGTCTATGGAGACTCATTTCCCTGCCGACCATGTTTTGCAGCGTTCAGAATCTCTTATCAAATATGAGCACAAGTAGTTTTTTGTTTGAGCGCTTTTCTGTTAAAGTCCCAATACTGAAGACTGATGTGCAAACAAGCATCCTTTTTGGTGCTTCCTGTTACTCTCGTATTTAAGACAATAGCTAATTTACACCTTTATATTTTCTCATTGTGATGGGTTCTGTTGAGTAGGACTGTCCCGGGAGAGTGATGGCACACTTACTGATGCATTGTGGGTCTTCAGCGGTCAGATGAAGAGTAAGGTAGGTAGTGAGGAGTCTGAAGAGGAAGCAAAGTTGTTGTGGTTAAAAAGAAGATATGGCAGCTGAAGGACATATAAGATCTTTGCTAAGTGCAGACATAGCAGCTACGTCAGCTTGGTGTCATATTGAATGGATCTCTGGGATTTGGAGTTCTTAAATGTTTTTTATGCATTTTTTTCCATTAAAATGTTGAAATTAATGTTTTCAAACTTATGGCACGTGCCAGGATGAGACCAAGGGTTGCAGGGAGGTTTCATCAAAGGCAGAGGAATATAGTTCATTATGATCAGAAATTTCAAAATGTGTCCACTTCTCTGCCTCTCCATCTCCCTCTTCCTCGGTACCCTCTCTCACTTTGTCATACCTTTCCTCTATCTCACCCCTCACTCCGTTACTCTGCTCCGCTCTCTGTCACTCCCTTTCCCGCTACCTAATAATCTGCCTCTTTTTTTCTTTTGCATCCCATTCATATCCCTGTATAGTCTCTCCCTCTCTCTCTTTCGCTCTCTCTCTCCATCTCCTCTCCCCTTCCCTGCTCCACCACTGAGAGATGACAGCTTGGCAGGCGGTGTGACAGGCCCACTGTTATCTGCTCCTAGGTGACTACTGGTATGACGTGTGTGTGTGTGTGTGTGTGTGTGTGTGTGTGTGTGTGTGTGAGTGTGAGAGAGAGAGAGAGAGAGAGAGAGAGAGAGAGAGAGAGAGAGAGAGAGAGAGAGAGAGAGAGAGAGAGAGGAACAAAAAGTCTTCACCATGGAGTCATGCAGGCAGGTTACCTTTCATAGGACTCATTCCACAGAGACACGTGGCCATCACACAGCAACACCTGACGTGAACCTGAGACTAAGCCACTTGGCGGAGGCAGTAGGGTTGTAGTGTGATGACATGGCATTAGCCGATGTGACCATGGCAAACGGTGGTGCAACCTGCAGTCACATGCATGCAAGCACTTGTGTCACAGTTCGGCCAGTTCAATTCACCTGCTCACTAAATAGCACTTAGACAATTGTATACCGTGTATGGTAAGACATTTATATATTACCTTATTTACAGCTAGAAAATATGATAATGGAGTTCAGCCTTGCAGCAAATCTAACCTAATTCAGAACACACTTCATGTGCAATGTCCAGAGCGAGAGAGAGAGAGAGAGAGACTGACTGACTGGCATAGCGCCAATCTAACTGAACTTTACAACAAAGAGTCGACAGTAAAACTCCTGATTATAGAAACAGATTGTTTCTTCATGACTAATGGCAATACCTATCTCCAGTATTAAGAACTGGTGTGTGTGTGTGTGTGTGTGTGTGTCTCCCCATGTCCATAATGGATGTGTCTTCACTTTAGAGTCAGTGGGGTTAATCCTTAACTTTTAGGACGAGAATACACAGACCTATCACCACTGTAACTTTTGCACACACACACACACACACACACTGGCACGAAGTCATGGCTGTTTTCTAAAACCTTTCCTGCTATCATGTACATTCTGTTTCGAACATGGCTCGCCCTGCAACCTTCCTGCCGTCTTCTTCTGTCCCCTCACAAGCCAGATGAGTCTGACGAAGGGTCCCTTGTGTCTTTTTGTTTCACCTGTTTTTTTTTTTATTCATCATTTTCGAATATTTATAAAGCCATTTTGCGCTGTGCGTATTTTATTATTAATGAATTTGTGTGTGTGTGTGTGCGTGTGCGTGTGTGTGTCAGTGCATGTCCAGTGACGGTCTGGCCATCTTGGAAAGGTGAGTAATGTCAGAAGGACTGATCTGAATGTTCTTTTCTTATTTTGATCATGAAAAAATCCAAAGAAACTCAAACTGATTTAGTTTTTGATTATTTTCTTTCCCAACATAACTCATTCCAGCAGTCCAAACCATTTTATACATCAGTCCTGAATACAGTGTCGTTTTACTGGAGGTTTTGTATTATGTATTGTATTATTACATAGTGTGGCTGAATGTCTGGTCCATGTGTTTGTGCTAAATGTGCTTTACTTTACTGGAGGAGCGTGCGCGTCATAATGTTCCTCCAGTCTGAAACTGTTCGTCTTTGGCATAAAAGTCAGTGATGATTTAATGTGTGTGTGTGCGTGTGCGTGCGCGCGCGTGCTCTGAACTGAATTTCTGCATTTCATGGGGTATGTATGGTTTTTATTTCGGTTTCTTTTTGTTACCCACAAAATGGGTGTGTGTTGGGTTTAGATATAGGTCTAGGTTATGATGCAAATGCCGGGGCCGTTTTTTGATCCCAGTCCTTCGCTGTGTACTCCCCAACATGGCTTTTGTGATTGGTGAAAACCCCTGCTTCCTTTCTTTTCTATTGCTTTCTATGTCTGATGACACCGCAAGTTTTGTCACTTTAAGTAGAATTTCAGTTTCATTTGACATATTGTAGACACACACTCGAGATCTTTGACGAACAACTGTAAACATCACTAAACACACACACACACATATAAGTGGGCACCTCTGTGTGGACTAATGTAATTAATTATTGAACAGATGAAACACCCCACTGACTGTTTCTGGCATTGTTCTCTGTTTCTGTTAGGTTGGGCTAAGTCTGGATCTGGATTGGGAGGCCGACACACAAAAGAGGCACCTCTTTGTGCCTGTGGTGGTTTTTATTATGCGAGTTCACCACCAATTCATATCTCTTGTATGTGCAAATCCATTCGGCGAACAATAACGGCATCGCTGCATATTGAGCTGTGTACTGAACCAAAACTCAAGAAGATGATACCTCGAACTTAGGTACATCTGGCAGTAGGAGGGGCAGTGACAGATTGTGTGTGTGTGTGTGTGTGTGTGTGTGTGTGTGCGCGCGTGTGTGCGCGCATGTTTAGCTATCCTTGTGTGCACCAAATGTCCACACATGGATAGCAAAACCTGACAGGACGTACCTTGTGTGGACGTGGACCTTTCAGAGGTCTGCACAAGGAAAAGGGTCTATTTTAGGGTTAGGAGTTGGTTTTAGGGTTACGGTTAGGGTAAGGGTTAGGGTTAGGCATGTAGTTTGCGTGGGTAAACGTTAGCGTTAAGGGCTGCGAAATGAATGTAGTCAATGAGGGGTCCGCACAAGGATAGTGAAACACGACTGTGTGTGTGTGTGTGTGTGTGTGTGTGTGTGTGTGTGTGTGTGAGAGAGAGAGAGAGAGAGAGAGACCCTGTCCATATGTCATGGTAAATGCTGTTAGAAATGCTCTACTCCCAACCTGTCAGGTATCATTAGAGGGGGGAATACTGTTCTCTGTGGTCAGTGACCTGGATACCAGAGAGACACACACACACACACACACACACACACACACACACACACACTCACTTGAGACACAGCGCAAAAGCCCCATGATTTACTTTACTCATTGTCCACAGCTGCCCAACTCTCCCATTACACTCCCTCTCCTTCTTCCTCTCTCTTTAGCATACTCCCTACCTTTCCCTCACTGCCCTTACCCCTTCCTATGTCTCACTTTCTCTCCTCTTCTCTCTCTCTCTCTCACACACACTAACACACACTCACACACACACACCGTCCGTCTCTGTAGGCCTAAACAACTATCATGAAGATGCCTGTGAGTAAAGTACATAGACACATACTGCTCCAAGTTGGAGTAAATCTGTGACTAGGGAAGCAGGGAGTCTCTCTCGCTCTCATTCCCTGCCCCATCCATCCTCGGTTGTCACCTCTCACGTACACACACTATCCTTTCTTTCTCACTCGCCTCGTCTGTGCAATAAACAGCTGTTGAAATGCATATTCTCTAACCACCCCTGTGTTCAGGTCAACCCGGACATTTGTTCAAAGGAGTGATTTGTGATTTAATAGGGGGTTTCTCTCCTCTCTCTCTCTTTTGCCAGCACATTTGGTTTCCCCAACTCAAACCCTATTCACCAGCGGGGTCAACTGTGTGAGGTGGTTCTGATTTATATTGTGGCGCACACAAGTACCAGTGTAACAGATGAAAAGGAAGCTGTAATGGCCCGGTGACTTAGTCAGCTGCATTAAATCAAGCGTGCCTCAGGTATTTTAAGTATTTCAACTCTGACACATGTGAGTGTATGGGAACAAGGCCTTTCACCACTCTTTCACCACTTAGCATAGCTATAGCCTATAGCCCTAGCAAGACAAAGTGAATTAGACTGTATGTTTGTCGTCCATCACATCAGTAGAGTGAATATTGTGTGTGTGTGTGTGTGTGTGTGAGATGTATAGCTCTGGGGTCTGAAATGGAGATCCCCATGCTCCAATGTCATTTTATACTTTGGGACCAAAATTAGACATTGTGCGTGCGCCCACGGCCATACACGTGTGTGTGTGTGTGTGTGTGTGTGTGTGTGTGTGTGTGTGTGTGTGTGTGTGTGTGTGTGTGTGTGTGTGTGTGTGTGTATGGTACACACTGTGGCTGTCAGTGACTTGGTGTTTTTTTTGTGTGCATTAGTTGTTTTCCCACAATGTGTGTGAGAGATTTTAACTGTGTTGTACTGTTTTTGTACACGCCTTTGTGTTTTATATACATGCAAGTGTTTGTATAAGTGGTGTGTGTCTGCATATATGTTTGTGTGTGTGTGTGTGTGTGTGTGTGAGAATTCCAGCCGTCATTTAATCCATACAGCCTCAGGTTCTGCAGCTCCCACCCGATGAGTCCACTCCACCCTTCATCAGCCAATCACATTCCACATTCCTCCACCTTCTCAGTATGTCCGAGGACCCGAGGTGCCAGGGCCATAGGGCGTCGCCATGGTGCTCAGGTGATGAGGTCGCCTCCCGGTAGTAACATGACTGGATAAGAGCTGATAGGGTAAGATAACAGGAGAGGGCAGGGGGGAGGGAGAGAGAGAGAATTAAGATTAAAGAAAGGAAGAGGCTCATTTTCTCTAACACAGGAGATGAAAATCAAGACTCGTTTTTTTCTCTGCTGGTTGTTCGCTTGTTTTGTGTGTGTCAGTGTGCCTGTCTACAGACACATGGGGCTTGTAAACATCACATACCACCAGTAGCTTCACAGTCACTACTAGTGACAGGGGAAAGTGAGCTTGTCAAAGGAGTGCTGACTCAGAGGGCTGTTTCTGAGGCTCATGTCAGACTAGGCCCAAGTTGCAGACGTGTAGCGAACGATGCACCTTGTATAAAACCCACATTATCACCACGCTGTGTTTGGTTTCGCAAATACCATGAAACACATTTCAGAGTCGGGAAAATAATTTACGAGTACTGATTTACCATCAATCCACATGTTTCCCAAACTCAAATGATCGCAGGGGAACACCGGATCCTGTAGATCATAATACCCAAAACCTTTAGATAGTAGTAGGTTTTATCAAGATGGTAGAAGATCTTAAGTAAGACAAAGTCTAGAAAACATTAGAGACACCCTCTTGGTACCGAGTAGCACCCGATGTTGCCGAATCCACATCTGAAATCTCTTGAAGCTTTAAAATGTTTATTTAAAAAAAAAAAATTGTGATGACTCGGGGGGATTTAACAGAAAACCAATAAAGGATCACAGCTTTAACCTGGATTCACATGATCCGACTATTTAATTCAATCAACAGGTCTAACTAATGTTTTTACGGTCCGTTACTTGAAAAAATGAAATATTTTTTGGTGTTTATTTCTAGTTTATTTGTATTTTATCCGGACCTTTTTTGCAAACGATCTCTGCATGAAGACCTTTGTCCCATAGTTTATTGTGCAACTATTAAAAATCTGGTATCTGTTTCACTAAAACAGGAGTCGTATTAATTTCAGTTCAGAAATATTCATCAAATGTTGATATTCATTTGTTAGTAAACTTTTTTTTTGTTTGTTCTGAGGCAGACGAAACAAATTTGCAATGTTTGAGGTTTTGGGGTATTTTATTTTCCTGCTAGGCTGCAGGTAATATATCTGGCTGAGTCGTTCAGACAAGAGGGTCTGACGCTCACATGACAGGAATGAACAGGAGTTAATCCTCTGTCATGTAAAAGAAAGATATACATGACAGTCAATGGTTCCTGCACCACGTATGTAGGTATCTGTGTGGGCATGTGTGAGTTTGCATCTGGGTCCTGTTTTATTCTGATCTGGTCTTATCTCGTCTTCTGTTCTAATCTATTCTATTCTATTCTGTGTCTAATATGCTCGTAAATGAAGTCTGTTTGCTGATTTACTAGCTGTGTCTGTTTTATGGTACACCTAATTTCTGATAGTAATCGGGGATGTTCTGTGTCTGGAGATTTATACTCTTATCACTGGTTCACTATGCAAACACTGACTATGTCTATATTATCTCTCTTCATTGGATTTCTCTTTCTCTCTCCCTCTCTCTCCTTCCACATGCCTATCCCCTGCTTTCCCCAGCGCTCTCTCTCTTTCTTCTTCCCCCTTCTCGTTTCTCCTCTGCTCTGTGAATTTACAACAAAGGTTATCTTGGAGGCAACATGTGTTTTCATGTATCGACTTCTTCTCCCCTTTCATGTGGAGCGCAGGCTATGAACAAGGCGGCGGTCATTTATTTATGACCGGCTTGTTTTCCCTCTCACCACGCACTAATGCAGACCCATGCACATATACACGCGCACACATGGATACAGACAAAGGTGTGCAAACACTAGGACGGACACACACACATGTTTGCAGAGAGACAGAGCAGATGGACGGGGTGGAGAGAGAAGGAGAATGGCGTTAAGTGATGGATGACCAGTCCTGTCAGAGCCAATACAGACACACACACACACACACACACACACACACACACACACACACACACACACACACACACACACACACACAGAGTGTATGATTCTGAATAAGATGTTATATTCCTAATCATCTACTCTGTGCGTCATGCTTTCCATCTCTAAATTAGCATGCTGTCAATGTCCTACACAGAGCATCTGTCTTTTTGTTGGACTTATTCTCTAATGTCCCTACTTGAGTTATTTAGTTTTTTTTTTTTTTTTTTACTCTGCGACCAAGCAAAAAAATTGAAAAAAGGATAGTAATGTGGGGTGTTTTTTTTGTGGATCTTTTTCTCCCCAATTGTATACGGCCAATTACCCCACTCTTCTGAGCTGTCCCGGTCGCTGCTCCACCCCTTCTGCCGATCTGGGAGGGCTGCAGACTACCCCATGTCTCCTCCGATACATGTGGAGTCACCAGCCACTTCTTTTCACCTGACAGAGAGGAGTTTCACCAGGGGGAAGTAGTGCGTGGGAGGATCAGGCTATTCCCCCCTGTTCTCCCCCCACACAGGTGCCTCGACCGACCCAATGAGGTGCTAGTGCAGCGACCAGGACACATACCCACATCTGGCTTCCTGCCCGCAGACACGGCCAATTGTGTCTGTAGGGACGCCCGACCAAGCCGGAGGACTAAGCACTGGGATTTGAATCGGCGATCCCTGTGTTGGTAGGCAACAGAATAAGCTACCCGGACGCAGTGACCTGTTTTTAAGAAGCTTAAGTTTCAGTGGGAAGCTTGTTTCAGTGTCAATATCTATGTATCTGCCTGTCTGTCTGTCTCTTGAAATTGTTAAATCGGGAAATTCACCTGATTTACATTTTTGTTTCATTGCTTTTTTATGACTATTCAAGGGTTTTCTTAAAAATAGGAACATTTGCCGGGAAATGGGACTACTATACACGAATAAATGCTGAAATAACTGTAAATGGAAAAAGCTAGCACCCTGGATGTATAGTGGGACAGTTAGACGACATCAGTGGATGGTTATCTTTAAAGAGCAGGGTAACCAACTGGACAGATTTGCTTCAAAATACTTTATAAATGTGGGCGATGTATTGCTGTTGACCTGTTAAAATGTGTTGAACCATGTATAGAACTGATTTGCAGAGTTGGACCGTTTTTGGGTATTTTTCCCGTTTTCCTTTCTTGATTTTTTTTGGCCGGCTTCCTTGGTGACGTCACCGTCTTCCTTTCGGTGCCACACCCCCAGAGTCTGAAACCAGTGGACGCTGCAGATTTTTTAAAGGTTTGTTTTATATACTTCACAACATTTTTAATCATACAGAATTGGCTGGGTGGTTACCGATATGTTTTCCTGGGGTATAGGTATCCCAAAATACAGATTTGAGCTCAGTTACCTGCCACTTTAGGCTCAGTAGTCCAGTGGTTAGCACTGTTGCCTCACATTTAGAAGGGCCTGGGTTTGAACCCCAGTCTGTGTGGAGTTTGCATGTTCTCCTTGTGTCTGCTTGGGTTTCGCCCGGGTGCTCCGGTTTCCCCCGACCATCAAAAAGACAGGCATGTGTTAGGGTTAATACTCCTGCCTGTGCCCCTGAGCAAGGCAATGGAAAGAAGAACTGGAGTTGGTCCCCGGGCGCTGCAGCTGCCCACTGCTCCTATACAATAGGATGGGTTAAATGCAGAGAACGGATGTCATTGTAACCGAACAACTGTACAATGACAAAAATAAAGTAACTGCTGGGATAGGCTCCAGCATCCCCACGACCCTGAGAGCAGGATAAGCGGTTAAGATAATGGCTGGATTGAAGTGGCTTTCTTTCTTTATGTTGCTGTGGTTAATAACTTAATCAAACGCAGGTATCCAAAAGTTTGTCAGAGAGGTGCTATCATTATAATGAGATCATGGTTTTATTCAGGAAAACAAAAGATAAGAACAATATAAAGAAGAGTGCTGAGGTGGAGAGGTTGCCTTGGGGGACTAGGAGGAGAAGGCCGCTATATTGATACACGCTGGTCAGGTTGAGTTTATAGTCCTGCAGCTGTTTTATTGTATTTGGAAGTTTTAAGTGATTGTGACCCTGATTATTTATTGTGATTGGGTTAAAAATCCTCCTCCTATCTCCAACATCACGCCAAGAGCGGATGAAACGACCCAGATGAATCTCTCTCAGGGGGTGTAATCAGGGACAGGAAAAGATGGAGGGGGCTCATTATGAAGTTAAGCCTGTGTTACTGGAAGCGAGGTGTGCAACATCAGTTCAATCACGCTGCATAACTCCAAAGTTAATGCTTTTGACACGATTTCCCAGAAAACAAGTTGTTGCAGACAGGTTCAACCGCTGGCCGCTGAGGGTCCGCAGGTGAGTTATCTTGGGGGTCGTCTCACAGTGCTGTGGTGCTCGAAGGTTGTCTGGGTCAATGATAACAATAATAACGTGATATGCCATTGATTCCTCCGGGGACGTTTCTCTTCTCTCGCTCCCCTGCACAGCAAGGTCTCTGAACGGTGTCGGATAAACGCCTCCTCCGGAGCCGGTGGGGATCAGTGTCGACATGGAGCTTGAACCCCGTGTCCCCCGGCTGACAGGCTATTCACATTCTCACTCCTTGATAACTATACAAAAGATAACATTAATTATAATAGCCTTGAGTGCAGGATAAGCGGTTTGGATAATGGATGGATGGATAATAAAAATGATTATGCTGTAGCGGTTTCAAATAGTATAGAAAAGCTCACTAAGTCACTGAAGAGCAAAATAAACTAAAACGAACAAACTAAAACAGCTGTTCAAGTGAAGAAAATGATTGACTTCATTAAGTGTGATGCATTACGGGCCGTTCACATGGTCGCGTCTAACAGGCGTGGGAGACGCCAGCCGTGCCGCTTTTATCCGAGGTGCTTGGGAGGTTGCGCGCCTGGCGTTACTACGCAACCAAAAGTTGCGAAGCAAGTTATCGCGACACGAAATGTGACGTCCATCCATCCATCCATTACCCAAACTGCTTATGCTGCTCTCAGGGTCGCGGGATGCGGGAGCCTATCCCAGCAGTCATTGGGTAGCAGGCGGAGAGACACCCTGGACAGGGTGACAATTGGTCCAAAATACAAGCGGTCTACGGTGGTCTGTTGACACGGTAATTCAGCAAATGAGCTTCACTGACTAAACTACCCTAAGAAAAAGTCAAAACGAAGATAAATGTATTTCCAGCACCGTAAATCCCTCTCAGTGGCTTTACTGCTAGATTTGTCCTTGGACAGAAAGTGTGAAGCAAGTCTTGTGGGGCTGATTGGTTAATTCTTGTCACATGACCTGCGGTGAGATTTTTCCCATTTCGACGCGCCCGGAAAAACGAGCGCGAGTGCGCGCCGCGGCGGCGTCGCTCTCGCTCTCCATTCAAAGTAGTAATTTGTGCGCTCAAAAGACACGTGAACGGCCCTTTAAACAGCTAGTATTGGAAATAAAATTCAAAAACACTCAAAGTAAGATGAGCAGAAACTAGAACAAGGAGATGAAGAGCAAAAGTGATCATTATTAAAAGGTTCGGTAGTAAAAGTGCTTTTTATAGAGCACTTTTAAAGACAACGTTGGTTTTGTATTATGCAGCTCTGTTGCATTAGGCCATAGTCATGTGTGGTCAGAAGCTGTGATTAAATCCCCTCAGATAATTATCATACATCATTTATATCCGACCAATCTAATTTGGTTAAAGTCTGTTTCAAACCAGAATAAGTCCAACTGGCATCACAGCCATGCAGAAAATTCAGATAAAAAGACACTTCTTGAAGGACTAATATCAAAGTAGTGGCCAAATAATCTGAAAGTGGTTTTAAACATAAGATCCAAATAACTTTGGACCACATGCTGTTACTTTTAACGAAATTCTTTGATATTGTCTTGTGTTGGTCTTTGGCAGAAATGTGAGATGCAACAGAAAAATTCGAGAGCTCACACACATGACCATGAGATGTATAGGTCCAACATGCAGCCATGCCGAAAAGCCCTGTAGTGTGCTTCCAGCCTCTGGAATCAATCTGATCTCATCTCCCTTGAGGTATTACGGCTGGATTTGATAAACATATTTAGATAAGAGCAGCCATGTACCCCAGAGTCATGGCCAGTTTGAGTGTGAGCATTTCTGTGTGTGTATGTGTGTGTAAGTGTTTGACAAATGCATTTGGCATTGGTAATGCACAATGCTAATTTTGTTCATACCACATGTGAGCGTGTGTGTGTGTGTGTATGCATACATATAAAAGGAAAAATCACTGATAACACTGTCCATAGGGAATACATCTCTGTATCCGTTTATGATCACATTCTTTCCTATGCCACTCATAACACCCTCCTACCCCATCCCTTCACATTTCTCCATCGTTTCCTTTTACGCTGGTAAAATCAGCATTTACTTTGTGTTACGGACCCAGGAAGGACCCACTCACACACAGGATGATATGGCAGCACTTGGTTTAATGAACATGGGCAGGCAGAGGTCACAACACCTGGAAGTCCGTCTGATATGTGATCAAACAGAGCGGGAGCAGGCCAGCGGGTGAACAGGTTTAGATCCAGTTCAGGGGACCGGGAAGCTGGTCTAACAGGTTACCAGGAGGCCGGCAGACAAGCGACAGGCAGCAAGCCAGGAGCCCAAACATCAGGCAGGTCGGGCAAAAAAGTTCACAAGGAGAAAGCGCGGGAAAGCTAGGTGGCAAAACACACAAGACAGTCTGGCAGGGAGGGACACAGGGAAACCAGGGGAGTGTAAATGCAGAGGAGCTCATCAGGGAAAGGGGCACAGGTGTGGGAAACCCAGGGCTGATGGGTGGCAAAAGTAGGGGCGGCAACTGAAATGACAAGACAGGTGAGAATTAACCAAAAAAAAAAAAAAAAACCAAACAAGAAATGAAAGAAGGTAAGATGAGTGACTGAACTGGGAATAGTCAGCCGTAGCACTTTATTTCTTTCTTCTCTCAGTCTGTCTGTTGTCTGACTTTCTTTACCTTTAATTCTGTATTTTGACAGTTCCCATCTCTCACTCGCTAGCTGGCTTTTACACTTTCTGTCCTTCTGTCTTTTCATTTCACCCTGTCTAAAATACCCGCAAACCCCCCCCCTCTCTCTCGCCCTCTCTCTCTCCCCCGCAGACGTGCAGGGTGATGCTGATTACCCGTGTCCAACCAAAGTGTGCTCAAAGAGGGTTGCTGCAGCCTGCAGGTAGAAGTGAGTAATTGGTTCCAGACCTGCATACTGTGTCTGCGTGTGTGCACGTGTGCATGTGTGTGCGCGCATGCATATGCATGCATCGGCACACATTCAGCCAAAAGCCCAAGTCTACCAGCAGTCATGACAGAGGCTGATCTAATCCTCTGTAATCATGATCTGATCATCCGCTTTTTGAGTCATCTTCTCTTCTCTTCTCTTCTCTTCTCTTCTCTTCTCTTCTCTTCTCTTCTCTTCTCTTCTCTTCTCTTTCTTTCGTTCTGAAAACAGAAGTTTTAGCAATACTTCTCTTTCTTTCGCCATGCTGTTTGGTGAACCCCTGTATTCAGCGTACCACATTTCCACACAGACATGGTTTTGTAAGCATGTGTGACCCCAACTGCAATCAGAGCCGTAACCTTGACTGTGTTAATTGCATTCTCCCCCTATTGAGCGACACAGGACCGTAACATTGGATTTCAAACCTGCCATTTAGGGAGGTGTGTCTGACTTGACCCTCAGCGTCAAGCTGAGCTCTGGTCCCTGTATTGAGCCGTGACCTCTAGTCCTGCGGATGCACACACGTCTCAACGACATTCATCACGTCCCCGCTCGAAAAACCACATGTCCCTCCTCCACACCTCCCTCCATCCCTTCGCTCTCAGCTGCCCCCTTTTTTGTTTTTCTTCTCCTCCTCATCCTGTGCTTCCTCTGTCATGCACCTTTCTCTCGTTCTTTCACCCTTTCTTTCTCATGCTCTTGCCAACCCATCGTCTTCCCACCCAAAGAACCTTTCCCTCTCTTTTTTCGTCTCGTCTCCTCTGTCTTCACTATCATCTCCAACTCTTTCCAGTTCTCCTCTTCCCTACTCTTCTCTCCTTCTCTCATTTCCTTCCTTTGCCCTCCTTTCAACAACACCCAACCTCTCTCTGGTTGTCCTCTGCTGCACTCTCCCTTCTCCACTTCTATTCTCCCATTCAACCCCCCCCTACCCCTGCCTTTTAGCTTCAACTCTCACCCCCCCCTCCCCCCATGCACATCCCTTACTCCACCACAGTGGGATGATGGAGTGATAAATCAGAGGGAGAAGTGAAGTTGGATGATGTGGAGAGTGAAACGTGATGTTGGTCGTGGCCTGGGCGAGCATACTTCCTCTGGATTCAATAAGTTGTCCACAATAGTGTCTCTCTCACGCTGTCTGATTCAGTCTATCTCTGTCTTTCTCTCTCCACTTGTCTGTTCATCTGGCGTTCTCTCACTCTGTGTGTGTGGTTTTTTTCCTCTGTCCCTTCTACTTGTCATCTCTCAATTCCTTTCACTCGTTATCTCTTAGCCTCTTCCTCAATTTCTCTCTCCCTCTCTCTCTCTCTCTCTCTCTCTCTCTCTCTCTCTCTCTCTCTCTCGCTCTCTCTCTCTCTCTCTCTCTCAGCCTCAACTCCTCTGTGCATTCTGTGGATCTGTAAAACCCCCCGTTGCTCGGAGTGATGACAGCTGAACTCACGGTGGAGGATCAACATCTGAAACATGGACTGACTGTGGTAAAAAATACTTTGTAATCTGAGTACATGTATTCTAATAACACCAACACAGCTCAAAAAAAAGGCATTACTCGGGACGTCAGGAGTAGCCACACCATCTCATCTGGTCTGATTATCTCTGCCAGGCTAAGGTCAAGGTCATAGTAAGTATAACTCTACGGTGGCACCTAGATCATTACTCCACCTTTCCATTCATTGGTGCAGTCACACGTCTTTATCGGTGCGCTTTTGGCTTTTCTAAATAGATGTAATGACCCAGCTGTTACTTGTACATGAACATTAAAACCGCTGACAGCTAACTCTGCAGTTACAGGTAAAGACTGGAAAAATAACACGATGGGCTGAGAAAATGATCATGCTTGTGTGGAGTCACTTCTGCAATGACGACGATGACCGTTAAAAGAAAGAGGAAGAATTGGAGGAGCATATTACGTTGATGATGATTGTTGCACCCTTGACTGATGAGTAGAAAATTCCATGTATATCCAATATTGTGGACAAATCTTATGAAATCAAAATATTACCCGAAGCCGATTTCTTCTAGTAATCGGGGTATTGGTGTGCAAGTAAACATAATCAAAAGGGGTTTTGATCATTTCTGAATTTTCTGAAGAGATCCTCCCATCTATTTGAACTTAGCTGACAGCACACAGTATGTCACATTATGTATGTCACATTATTGTGTTACACTATATCATACATTACTTTGCCAATCCGACAGCAGTATAAGTACATGAGAAATATCCTTGGCAAATCTTCAATCATTTACTTGAGTTCACCTTTTTTTTTTACCCCCCCACCCTTTTCTCCCCAATTGTTCCTGGCCAATTACCCCACTCTTCCAAGCCGTCCCGGTCGCTGCTCCATCCCCTCTGCCGATCAGGAGAGAGCTGACGACTACCACATGCCTCCTGCGATATATGTGGTGTCGCCAGCCGCTTATTTTCACCTGACAGTGAGGAGTTTTGCCAGGGGGACATAGCGCATGGGAGGATCACGCTATACCCCCCCCCCCAGAACAGGTGCTCCAACCGACCAGAGGAGGCGCTAGTGCAGCGACCAGGACACATGCCCATATCTGGCTTCCCGCCCGCAGACACAGCCAATTGGGTGTCTGTAGGGACGCCCGACCAAGTCGGAGGTAACACGAGGATTTGAACCGGTGATCCCCGTGTTGGTAGACAACGGAATAAACCACTACGCTACCCGGACACCCCGAGTTTACCTTTGAGAGAAGAATACTCGTGGCTATGCACCTTTTGGACCCAATGACCCTTTATGTGTTTGGCCTATGGTAAATTCAACTTGCAGGGCACACACACACACACACACGCACACTAATCAAAGATGTCTGCCACAAAAGACCCTGGAGAGGAAAAAGGTGTACCACTGAGTTCATAAAGCCAAACACAAGCTCCGTCATAAATCAGACAAGTTAATCTCAAATGTTGTATGTGGGGCTACAATCCTATAAAAAAAACCACACCCTTCCCAACCCCTCCCTGGGGCACGCCTGTGTAACTACATAGGGATTACTGTGTTTCTGTGGGAGTGATTTATTTCCAAACATCAGACTGGAAATTACCTCTACTCACAACCTGCGTGTCTGACATACCTGCAGGCTTAAGGCTGAAGTAGGTGGTGTAAATCTTTTGGCTAAAATTTAAAGTGTGTGTGTGTGTGTGTGTGTGTGTGTGTGTGTGTGTGTGTGTGTGTGTGTGTGTGTGTGTGTGTGTGTGCAGCCACAGTTGTGCAGGTTTTTTTTTTTTAATAATCTGTAGACCTTACAGACTGAGCGGTGAGGCTATCCTCCTCCTCCCATACACAAACAAACAGTGGGGAGGTTTTGGGGTCCTCCTGCTCGGTTGTATACCCAATTGCTGGAAAAGAGCTTAATGGGAAATACCAGACCAACTTCCAACTTTCAAAATATACTGTTCCTGTGGTCTTGAACATGAGTGGGTCAGTTGTGTTTTTTTCTCATATGAGGACTCGATCCCAAATCCACAAAGCTGAGAAAAAAAACAGGATAAACTTCGAACATCATCAGTATGAACTGCAACGGAGAGACGCGCTGCTGAGCCCAAGCGGGAGGAGGATTTTAAAAGAAAGAAGACTAGAATCGCATTATCACAGCTGTTGGTTTCAGACTTGGTGATTTCCACAACCGCATCCTGGAGGCTGTTACGGCCTTTTACACCCACCATATTCACATGCACTTGGAAATTTGGGGTCTTTGGGGTGTTTGATATACAAAATATTAACATTTGAAAACATTAAGTTGAATAAAGTACAAGTCTTTTCCAGCCCATTCTCTATGGAGACGTACGTTTGCAGTAAATCACCTTAGCATCAAGCGTACATGGATGTTGTGTCTGACGGCTGGATGAATTCAACAAGATGTAAAGCTACAGTCCTGAAGATTTACATGCAGATCAACCCTTTTTGATGCTCTCTACTCCTCACCTGTTTAAGACTGAAGCTGAGCTATGTATGGACCCAGGTCCAACCATGCAGACCTGGCTTATAACGATAACCTGGCGTGTGTGGCTGTTGCGCGTGGTGTGGTTATCCTTGTCAAAGCCAGGAAGATGCCGAACAGTACACCAGCCGATCGAAGAGAGGAGGAGGACAACAGCTGTCTAAGCGTAAGCCGGTGGTGATTCGGTATGTGGCGGGAGTGTTGGAACAGTTGAGACATGCATTCTCCAAACATCGTATCGCGTCTCAGTTGCTTTCAAACCCCAAAACACGCTGCGCCAGAAGTTGATCCACCCCAAGGATCGGGTCCCCCGGCACAAACAGAGCAACATAGTGTATGCTGTTAAGTACCAGGAGAATTGCCATGACTTGTTCACCAGGGGAACTAAACAGACACTGACAAAGAGGATGGCACAACACAGGAGAGCTAACACATCAGGCCAGGGCTCCACAGTCTACACCCATCTACAGGCCAGCGGCCACTCTTTCAAGGATGAGGATGTGCACGTCCTTGATAGGGAGGAACACTGGTGTGAATGGGGAGTCAGAGGCCATCTATGTGAAGAGGGAACGACCATCCCTGAACCGGGGGGGGGGGCTAAGAGTACTAAGAGTATATCTGTTGCCATCTTACAGTGATGTGATTGCAACCATTCCCAAATCCTTTGTGAATAGTACACATGGCCATTGTAACTCTAATTGCATATGAAACTGATCAGATTTCGGTCGTTATGCCACTGTATTGTTTCAGGGTGGGGATACCTGCAGTCAGTTGAGACTGAGGAGGGCACTTAGATGAGTGATGAAACGTTTCTCTCAATAAATGTTGTGTCCAGATGAACTGATTCAACTTCCTGTGGTATAACCTGGCGATTCTTTCATTGTCTCCTATGTTCATTCTTCATACAGGGGACACTCATCTGGGGAACAACTGCAACTGATTTGCCTTCAGCAAGGCACCTAAATCCCCAAATGCTCTGGTCGAGCTGCTGTGTGACCAACAATATAGCAAACAGTGGTTTCAGTAGGCTATTTACAGGTGAGACGATCCACCCAGCTCATGTGACCACTCCCTACGCCATTCTTCTATAAGCAAGGGTAAGTACATCTCTGACCTTTTTTTTTTTTTTTTGGAAAAGTTGAATCGACGTACATATCCTCTAAAGCAGGGGTGCCCAACTCTAGGCCTCGAGGGCCGCAGTGTCTGCGGGTATTTGTTCCAACCATGCACTACACCACCTGATTTAACTAATTAGCTGGACACCCCTGCTCTAAAGGTAATTCCCTGCTTGACATTCACACGTATACACTCATTCACACATGGCTCATTATGAGTTGGACACTGAGCAGCTCTATTAGAGGCCGTTTACCTAAACGAACTTCGGCAGTGGGAGGGTTTGTTTTTCTTTCATATGTATCACACGGGTGCCATGACGCCTCAAGGGTTCACACTGTCACCTCCCAGCAACAAGGTGCTGGGTTCAGTTCTGGCTCATTGGTGTGGAGTTACATGTTCTCCATGTTAATGTGATTTTCTCCTGGTTTTCTACCACAATCCAAAGACATGTATGTTAGGGGAACTGGAGTCTCTAAATTGCCAGTAGGTTTGATTGGTGTGTGTGTGTGTGTGTGTGTGTGTGTGTGTGTGTGTGTGTGTGTGTGTGTGTGTGTGTGTGTGTGTGTGTGTGTGTGTCCTGTGATGAATTGGTGACCCATCGCAGGTGTCTCCCTGCCTTACACCCAACCCCTGCTGGGACAGACTCCAGACTCCTGCAGTTGGCTTAAGCAGCTATAGATGATAAATGCATAGATGGATGGGCTCCTCACACAGTCTCTCTCTCTCTCTCTCTCTCTCTCTCTCTCTCTCTCTCTCTCTCTCTCTCTCTCTCTCTCTCTCTCGCTCTCTCTCTCTCTCACACACACTCACTCACCATCTAATCCTTCTCACAGTCACTATCTCATCTATTTATGGGTAAATGCTTTTTTTTAAACCTCTTAATACCTTAAACTTACATTACACTGCATTCCTATGTATGGATTTAATACTTAAATAAAGCTTGATTGATTGAAAAACACGCTTCTTATTGTCTGACCAGAGCATAAAATGACCCAGCCTCATCTGCACCTGCTGCAGCATGTCAAGTTTGGCCATAAATATATCTGTGTCGGGACTCTAACCATCTGCCCCGTCCCTACCAACCACAGTGTGAGGCTGAAGGCAGGGCTCACTTCTGTGGGAGCCGTGGAGTTGGTCTGTAGCATGGATTCTGCCTTTAAGCCCAGTCATGGGAAACCTTAAAGTCATGGCAGACACCCCGCGAGCGGACAAAATCAGAGTTGTGATCTCAACACGTGTGTGTGTGTGTGTGTGTGTGTGTGTGTGTGTGTGTGTGTGTGTGTGTGTGTGTGTGTGTGTGTGTGTGTGTGTGTGTGTGTGTGTGTGTGTGTGTGTGTGTGTGTGTGTGTGTGAAAGATAGAGGGTGTGACCAAAACAAAGTGAGACTCTGATGCGTTTATGCATGTGTGTTTGCATGAGTGTGTGTGACACAGAACGGGAGCGATGGACAGGGAGACAGACAGAAGCAGGGGGAGCTTCCCACTATGTATGAACGTATGCCTGTGTGAGTGTGTGAGTCCGGTCTGGTTCATTTTTAACACGCATTCCTGCCGTGTTTTGTGTATTGACTGTGGGGCTGTGTAGGAATGCAGGATTTGAAGTGCTGTGGACCGTCCGGGGCTACTGTGTCATGCTAGCTATTCAAGGAGAGACAACAGGACTGTGTTTGCATGTGTGTTTGATGGATGGCTTCTCTGGCAGAAAGATTTGTCACTCAGCAGGGAAGAGCATGAGTAGCGCGCACACACACACACACAGCAGGGAAAAGTATGTATAATGAGGATGATCTATGGTATATTTATATGTGTGTGTGTGTGTGTGTGTGTGTGTGTGTGTGCGCGTGTGGTGTGTGTGCACATGCATGCTAGTGCGTTTATGTGCATGTGGTGTGTGTGCATGAATATGTGACTAGGTGTTTGTGTATAATGGTTATTTAAATTGCATGTCAATAGTGCGTCTGTTAATGTATTTAGGTGTAGCTGCTTGTCTGCTTAAGTTTGTGTTTTGGGGTTTTTTTGTGTATTACGGTGTATATTTTTGTATGTGAGTAGGTGGGAGGACTACTGCATGGACATACATGCTTGTTTGTTTCTTTTTTTACTCAGTGTGTGTACTCTATAGCTTTGTATTACTCAGTGTGTGTACTCTAGCTTTGTATTACTCAGTGTGTGTACTCTATAGGTTTGTATTATTTAGTGCGTGTACTCTATAGGTTTGTATTACTCAGTGTGTGTACTCTATAGGTTTGTATTACTCAGTGTGTGTACTCTATAGCTTTGTATGTGTGCCTCTCGTGTGCAGATGTATGTACATGTGTTGGTCTGTCTTTCTGTCTGTAAGTGTGTGGCACTTCTTTTTTAGTGACCTATAAGTGTGCCTGAAAGAGTGAGTTTCCTTCTTTTGTGTGTGTGTGTGTGTGTGTGTTTGTGTGTGTGTGTGTGTGTGTGTGTGTGTGTGTGTGTGTGTGTGTGTGCGCGTGTGTAGGTTAGGTCCTTATTTGTAGTGACAGTGGCGTATGGTGGAGGAATGGCCATTTAACGCTTGTCAACACACTGCTGGCCATGTGAAGAATACTCTCAATGGGAAAAGTCACCGAGTGCGCAAACATGAGAACATGGCCTTGACTTTTTTAAGTATGTGTATCTGGGATTTGTGTGCAGTCATTTGTACCTGTGTTGCACAACCATCAGAGTGTGTGTGTGGTGTGTGCGCATGTGTGTCGGTGTCAGTTGTAATTGTAGTGATGGATCTGAGTATCCTCAGCCTAAAGGTGGGGATTACATCCACTGACCTTGAGGTGAAGACACATCCATTACAGATACACACACACACACACACACACACACACACACACACACACACACACACACACACACACACACACACACACACACACACACACACACACACACACTTGGAACAAGGGAAGTCTCTGGAAAGCTTATATTGAGAGAGCTGGTGGTCTGACTCTGAAGTCAGCCTCGTGGTATAAACACCATTAAATCATCACATGATCTCATCAGCACACACACACATGCACTTACACAATCAAACACAGATCCACACACACACACACACACACACACACACACACACACACACGCCCAAACTTAGAACTACACACACAAACACAAATTTAGAATTATGCATGCACACACATAGAAATACAACTACACATTAACAGAAACAACTGATGTAAGATGGCAGGAACGGAATACACACACACACACACACACACACACACACACACACACACACACACATACACACAAACACCCTCACTCACATCTGCCCAAACTGAAGAGATTTAAAGCCACAAAAAGATTGGCAGAGAAAGAAAAAGGGACAGACCTAGACAGAGAATGTACCATAGAACATAGTGACATAGACAAAGAGAAATAGGGAAAGATAGATAGATAGATAGATAGATAGATAGATAGATAGATAGATAGATAGATAGTGACATAAAGAGAGAGCAAGGATCAAAGTTTACTTTAGATCGACTCCCAGAAGAAGAAAGAGGGACAAAAACAGAGAAACACTGACAGAGAGGCTCTCCAAGAAGGGGGGAGAGGGATGAGAGAGAGGAGAGAGAGACAGGGGCTCTCAGTAGTCTCATCATCACCTGAGCAGCATAAAGGAATTTTCAAAAGGGTGGTAGGGTGTGGGGTAAGGGGGTGGTGGGGTAAGAGAGGAGGACGCAGGGTGTATGGGGAAGAGGAGAGGAGGGGGGGGTGAATGAAGTTGAGAGAAGAGTGAACAAGAGGGGGTGGCTGTTGGGAAAAGGGTGAGAAGAGAGAAAGAGAGGGCAGAGAGCAAGGAAGTTTAAAAAAAATCCCATGGATGAATATGAAGGAGGGATGAGAGGAGTGTGACCAGAGCGCATAAAAAAAAAAACAAAACTTGACAACGCCACGCTGGGAATTTCACCCGGAGAATGAATACACAATGAATGCACAAGTTCTTTGGCAAGGAAACGGAGCAGCAACACGAGTTTCAAGTTCCAAAACAGAGTACATTTTATTTAAATTCAAAAGAGTCAATAGACGATGCTTTGGTTGGTAAAGGTTGCGATACGGGCCAGATTAAAATTGTTTCTTTATTACAAAATCTACTCCTGTATTTTCACAATGTGTGTCTGATGTGTGGTGTGGGTCTGTGTGAGAGTCTATAAATGGCCAAACTAAAGCACTTGGGGCCTTGATTCTTTTTGGAGGTTATTGGGGATGATCAGGGGCACCTATAAAAAATAGCAGAAAATTAAAATATAATTATAATTATGCGTAATTATGCAAAATATGCAATTTTCTAAAAATGGCTAAAAACCACTTTTCTCGGCATTTCAGATGATTATGAGCATCTTTGATTTTTTCACCTATATAAAACATTTTTTCTGGGACAAAAATGTTTTGGCATTATGCAAAATATATGCATTTTTGCAAAAATGCACTTATGATCCTAATTTTTTTTGGAGGTGGTAGGTATTGTTCCAGAGAGGACCAGAAAAATAGCAGAAAATTAAAATAATTATAATAATTATGCATAATTATGCAAAATATGCATTTTCTAAAAATGGCTAAAAACCACTTTTCTCGGCATTTCAGATGATTCTGAGCATTTGGGGGGAGGGAGTTGGAGTGGGGGGGGGTTTAGGGGCAGGGGGAAGGCGGTTAGCTGGCAGGATGAAGAGGAGGGAGATTTAGACGGGTGGATAACCAAACCGCTACATTGTAGCGGGGTTCTTGTAGTATATTCTATAATTTCAAAATATTACTACATTGACAATATTACCAGCAACAGGGGAGGGTGCCAGGGAAACCCCCAGGGGGAGGGGGGGTAAGGGGCAAGGTTCCAGAGTGCTTCACCACCACCAGTACTGTGAGAAACAAACGCACAGTCGCTTACACTCACACTACAAGATAAAAGGAAGAAAAAGTAAAACACAAACACACGGAGTTAGGGAGACACAGTGAAATAGCTTGCGATAGAAGCACGATAAAAAGGGAAACCTCCACCCAGTAACTTGCAAAAATTTGGCAACCCAACCATCCTTTCACCTGACAAAAAAACAAAACAAGAAACCCAACAATATAACCCCCCCCCCCATTTACCAGCACTACGGTTGGTTTACAAGGAAATAAAATGTAAAATAAAAGCCCTCCTTCACAACAAGCAGCCTAGGCGAATGTTCAGGCCCTCGCTTAACAAATGATGAACAGGAGCAAATCGTCAATAACCGAGAAGAATAAGGAGGCTAGGTAGGCAAGCCCTTCAACTAGAATGTAACCAAAATCCAATACAAAAAAACAGCAATGGCCATTGAGCTCCTCCTTCGCCAGGTCCAGCAGAACTAGGTCATACAGGAGGCCGACACCACGTACCTCGTTTCTTGGAGCTACGAGTTATGATGACCAAGCAGTTGGCTCTCGTGTGATTATCCGGCACACACCGTACTCTGCTCCCTTCACGTAGTGCTGCACAAGCGTAACAGGGGAAAGCTAACGGTACCTCCAGCTAGCTCTGCTCTGACTGCAAATGGCACCTTAGTTGGCTGGAAGTCCTCGGGACGTTACACGTTACAATAGCATTCCCGTGACATCCCGGGGACATCTAGTAGACTTTCCCCTAACGTTCCGGTAACGGGACGTTCCCTGAACGTCACGAAATGTCCCCGGGACAGTGCTGCAATTTGGAGAGGACTTTCCCCTAACATCCCTGTAATGTTCTTGGGACGTTCCCTGAACGTCACGCAATAACATCCCTGGGACATCACAGGGACATCCAGAGGACTTTCCCCTAATGTTCCTGTAATGTCCTTGGGATGTTCCCTGAATGTTGTGAAATAACGTCCCGGGGACGTCCAGACAACTTTCCTCTCACATTCCTGTAATGTTCTCGGAATGTTACACGGACGTCCCGCAATAACATCCCCGTGATGTCCCCGGGATGTCTGGAGGACTTTCCCCTAACGTTCCTATAATGTCCGTGGGACATGACAGGGATGTGCTGCGATAACGTCCCCGGGACGGTACTGTTTTATCTAGAGGACTTTCCCCTAACATTCTTGTAATGTCCTCGGGATGTTCCCTGAACGTCACAAAACAACGTCCTCGGGACATCACGGGGATGTCCAGAGGACTTTTCCCCTAACGTCCCTATAATGTCCTTGGGACATGACACAGATGTCTCGCAATAACGTCATCCTTGGGACATCTGGTAGACTTTCCCCTAACATTCCTGTAATGTCCTCAGGACATTCCCTGAACATCGTGAAATAACATCCCCGGGACGGTGCTGCAACGTCTAGAGGACTTTCCCCTAATGTCCTTGTAAGGTCCTCAGGACGTTCCCTGGACATCGCATAATAACATCCCCGGGACGTCACAGGAATGTCCAGAGGATTTTTCCCTAACGTTCCTGTAATGTCCTTGGGACGTTACAGGGATGTGCCGTGATAACGTCCCCGGGACAATGTTGTAACGTCTACAGGACTTTCCCCTAATGACCCTGTAATGTTTTCGGGACGTTCCCTGAACGTCATGAAATAACGTCCCTGTGATGTCCCCAGGACGTCTAGTCGACTTTCCCCTAATGTCCCTGTAATGTCCCTGGGATGCACAATAACGTCCCCGTGATGTCCCAGGTACATCTGGAAAACTTTCCCCTAACGTTCCTATAATGTCCTTGGGATGTTACAGGGACGTCCTGCGATAACGTCCCCGGGATGGTGCTGTAACGTCTAGAGGACTTTCCCCTAATGTCCCTATAATGTCCTCGGGATGTGACACAGATGTCCCGCAATAATGTCCCCGGGACGTCTAGTAGACTTTCTCTAATGTCCCTGTAATGTCCTCAGGACGCTCTTAGAACATTGTACAATACCGTCACGGGGACGTCTAGAGGACTTTACCCTGATGTCCCGCGACAACGTCCTCGTGACGTAATGAAAACCCTACACAATGATATGTATCGGACGTTCGAAGAGGACCTTTAGGGGACGTGCAGGGGATTTTTTATTTTTGCTGGGATCGCTTTCTTTGACATTTCTCATATATGTACACTCACTGGCCACTTTATTAGGTACACATTGCTAGTACCGGGTTGGACCCTCTTTTGCCTTCAGAACTGCCTTAATCCTTCGTGGCATAGATTCAACAAGGTACTGGAAACATTCCTCAGAGAGTTTGGTCCATATTGACATGATAGCATCATGCAGTTGCTGCAGATTTGTCGGCTGCACATCCATGATGCGAATATCCCGGTCCACCACATCCCAAAGGTGCTCTATTGGGTTGAGATCTGGTGACTGTGGAGGCCATTTGAGTACAGTGAACTCATTGTCATGTTCAAGAAACCAGTCTGAGATGATTCGAGCTTAATGACATGGCGCGTTATCCTGCTGGAAGTAGCCATCAGAAGATGGGAACACTGTGGTCATAAAGGGATGGACATGGTCAGCAACAATACTCAGGTAGGCTGTGGCATTGACACGATGCTCAATTGGTACTAAGGGGCCCAAAGTGTGCCAAGAAAATATCCCCCACACCATTACACCACCACCACCAGCCTGAACCGTTGATACAAGGCAGGATGGATCCATGCTTTCATGTTGTTGACGCCAAATTCTGACCCTACCATCCGAATATCGCAGCAGAAATCGAGACTCGTCAGACCAGGCAACGTTTTTCCAATCTTCTATTGTCCAATTTTGGTGAGCCTGTGCGAATTGTAGCCTCAGTTTCCTGTTCTTAGCTGACAGGTGTGGCACCCGGTGTGGTCTTCTGCTGCTGTAGCCCATCTGCCTCAAGGTTCGACGTGTTGTGCGTTCAGAGATGCTCTTCTGCATACCTCGGTTGTAATGAGTGGTTATTTGAGTTACTGTTGCCTTTCTATCAGCTCGAACCAGTCTGGCCATTCTCCTCTGACCTCTAGCATCAACAAGGCATTTTCGCCCACAGAACTGCCGCTCACTGGATATTTTCTCTTTTTCGGGCTATTCTCTGAAAACCCTAGAGATGGTTATGCGTGAAAATCCCAGTAGATCAGCAGTTTCTGAAATACTCAGACCAGCCCGTCTGGCACCAACAACCATGCCACGTTCAAAGTCACTTAAATCACCTTTCTTCCCCATTCTGATGCTCGGTTTGAACTGCAGCAGATCGTCTTGACCATGTCTACATGCCTAAATGCATTGAGTTGCTGCCATGTGATTGGCTGATTAGAAATTTGCTTTAACGAGCAGTTGGACAGGTGTGCCTAATAAAGTGGCCGGTGAGTGTATATATATATATATATATATATATATATTTATTTATTTTACATGGATAACCTAAACTCATCTTTTTCTGATATGTTAATATCATTATTCTTATGGGTAAATATCATATTCACTGTGGTAAATGGAGAAATGGTAAGCTTTTGTTTGGTTTATAAATGATTTCAAATGATTTTTCTCATCTCTTAAAAGAATGTATTCTAACAAAATAGCAAGAAAGATTTATGGGGATATATCTCGTTTATTGTTGTTTTAATTTATATCCCCATGGTTTAAGCCTTCTGCCTCTTCTCTGCCCAGTGATTTAGAAATTGTTTATTGATATACTTATATATGTACCTTTTGTAGTTCCCTCCTATTTTATGAATTCCGTCCACTTTTTTTATAATGGACATAATGTGTTATGTTATATGGCTTACGTTTCCTCTACGAGTTGACACACATTTTGAATGTGTGTGCAAAATAAATTACAGGAGAGTGCTCCACCCATTGCAGGAGGAACATAGTATATGATGTGTGTGTCAAGCTGAGGAAGAGGAGGGTGAGAGAGGTCAAATGGAAGAGGCAAAGAGAAAAGAGGGAAGGCCGCAGTAAAACGGTTGTAAATCCCAACAAGTGAGAGTGTTCAGTTTGCTGAGGGGATGAGTGGCTGGCTGTGCCAACGGGGCTGTGGCACCAAAGCGTTGCCCGTGGCCACATTTACGTGGTTATAATGGGAAATTCGATGTGACATGCAAATCCAAGTTTGTTAGGGGCTCTCAGATAGGCCTGGCTGATAAAATGATAACTATGTACCGTTGATGGACACCTTCCTTTGTCCCCAGTGCCATTCAGTTGTTAAATGGTAGATGGTATTCATCTGTTGTCTGCAGAGCGCTTGTTTCCATGGTCTGTATATCTCAACTCCTTTGGTTCTCCTTGCCTGCTGTGTCCTGTTGTTTGTTGTTGTCCATCAGTGATGTATCAATTCTGCCTTGGTGTTTTGGTAAGGAAAGGTAAGGAAATTGTTGATAAGAAGGACAGGTCAGCTCGCCAGTCTGACAGGGTTTTAAAAAAAATTTAAAAAAAAATTTTTTTTAAATCTGACCAATTTGAGGAGACCGCTGTGTGTAAACTGCAGGAAAACCGTCCCGACAAAGATTGGGAATGCAACATTTTTTGTCCTGTTCTTTATTAAAAATAAATCATTAAAAATGATCAAAATACTGACTGAAATTAAATGTTTTATAGTGATAAAAACTCAACCCAGCCACTGAGGATGCACAAGCCAGTGTATCCTTAGTGCCGGTCCCAAGCCCGAACAAATGGGGAAGGTTGCGTCAGGAAGGGCATCCGGCGTAAAATCTTTGCCAAATCTAAATAAGACTTACCGGATGATCCGCTGTGGCGACCCCTAACGGGAGCAGCCGAAAGTAGTAGTAGTAGTAGATAGTGATAAAAACTCGAAACAGGAGGAAAATCAGACTTCACCAATTAAACATTAATGAAAGTTCAGATCTGATAGACAAACAAGTAATCTAATAAAAGACAAGCCCCCCCCCCAACACACATGCCATTCTGGTCTATTTTGAGCAATTTATGCACTATTGACTGTCGGTCAGAGGGAGACTGTGTCGGGGAGAATGGGGAGAGAGGATCTGGGCATTAGAAAAAGAAGACGAGATGGAGGGACATGGATGAAAAATGGGGGAGGGAGAGGAGGTGAAGATGGGCTGAATGAGGGAGAAGGTGGATGAGAGAGGGAGGAGGAGACGGAGAGAAATGGGACACTTCCTGGAGGCCCTGCAATCACTAGTATCTCATTATTTTTCTCCGTTGATACCAAGGGCCCTCCCTCCATCTCTCTATTCCTTTATTAACCTCTCCTTTTTTCTGTCCACATTCCGCCCTTTCCTCCATCTTTAAATTGCCTCCCCTTCCCGCCACTTCAATCCCTATTTACACTTGCTCTTTATCACCATTCTGTCCGTTCATTGGTGTTCTCCCTTTTCTCTCTCCTCTTCGTTCTTTTCTTTCTCCTTTTCTCCCCACCCATCACCCAGCCTCTTTATCTCCATCCCTCATCTCGCAAGTCCCATGAAGGCCTCCTTTTCTCTCTCTCTCTTTCTGTGGTGTGGGGGTTTGCTTGGCAGAGTGAGGGTTTTTTTTTTTAATTTCTCTTTTTTCGACGTTTCGTACTATGTTATGCTATTGTGGTGTGTATTTCGATTGGTTAGGTTTTTATTTTGTCAGGTTTTGGTGGTTTTTGTGTATTTTTGTGTCGGCCAGCGCCTTCGCTGCTCGGCGTCATGGATTTCTCCAAGCTAACAAGGAAACATGGATTTAAGATCTGTCCAGTTTCCCTTGTTCGGTGGAGGAGTGTGGGTTAGCGGTGGCAGAGGTTGTCGGGCCATCCATCCATCCATTTTCCAAGCCGCTTATCCTAATTAGGGTTGTGGGACAGTGGAGCCTATCCAAGCATTCATTGGGCAGAGGGCAGGGAAACACCCTGGACAGGTCGCCAGTCCATCTCAGGGCTGACACATTCACACCAGAGGGGAACCCTTAGGGACTTCTAGGACTTCAGAGAAGGCCCGACATATCAGCATTTTAAATGCTATATTTAAAATCTTTCATTTAATAATAATTCTCTCTTCTAATTCTAAATTTAGCCCTAGTTTCTATCACGTTTGCTTCAGTAATTGTAATGTTTTTGGTTTATAATGCATGTGATGCTTCTTGTGTTGTAGTTTGATGTTGTTTTATTTTATTCATTGATGACTGCTCTTGGTTCATTTTGTTGTAAGTGGTTGTGGGTTAAAAGAAAGAAGAAGAAAACCCCGGAAATGTAGAATCGTTTTAGATAGTTACGATTGCCAAGCATAGAAGCTGAATAAGTTAATAAAGGAATTAAACATTACATTGCTGCCTTGGAATTAGATTTAATAACTTTACAGTAATGAAAGGGTTGATCTGTAGGATGACTTTGGAGACCAAGAAGAGGAAGCGAGTGAAGGCAGAACCGAAGATCAAATGGTGGAAGTTGAAGAAGGAAGACTGTTGTGTGGAGTTCAGGGAGGAGTTAAGACAGGCAATGGATGGTAATGAACAGTTGCCGTATGGCTGGGCAACCACTGCAGAAATAGTGAGGGAGACAGCTAGGAAGGTACTTGGTGTGTCATCTGGGCAGAGGAGGGAAGACAAGGAGACTTGGTGGTGGAATGAGGAAGTATAGCAAAGTATACAGAGGACGAGGTTGGCAAAGAAGAAGTGGGATAGTCAGAGAGATGAAGAAAGTCGACAGGAGTACAAGGAGATGCAGCGTAAAGCGAAGAGAGAGGAGGCAAAGACAAAGGAAAAGGCATATGGTGAGTTGTATGACAGGTTAGACACTAAGGAAGGAGAAAAGGACTTGTACAGATTGGCTAGACAGAGGGACCGAGCTGCGAAGGATGTGCAGCAAGTTAGGGCAATCAAGGATAGAGATGGAAATATGCTGACAATCGAGGAGAGTGTGCTGAGAAGGTGGAAGGAGTACTTTGAGGGGCTGATGAATGAAGAAAATGAGAGAGAGAAGGTTGCAGGATGTAGGGATAGTGAATCAAGAAGTTCAGTGGATTAGCAAGGAGGAAGTGAGGGCAGCTATGAAGAGGATGAAGACTGGAAAGGCAGTTGGTCCTGATGACATACCTGTGGAGGCTTGGAGGTGTTTAGGAGAGGTGGCAGTGGAGTTTTTAACTAGATTGTTTAACACAATCTTGGAAAGTGAGAGGATGCCGGAGGAGTGGCGAACAAGCATACTGGTACCGATTTTCAAGAACAAGGGCGATGTGCAGAACTGTAGCAACTACAGAGGTATAAAGTTGATCAGCCACAGCATGAAGATTTGGGAAAGGGTAATGGAAGCTAAGTTAAGATGGGAGGTGACAGTTAGCAAGCAGCAGTATGGTTTCATGCCACGAAAGAGCACCACAGATGCGATGTTTGCTTTGAGAATGTTGATTGAGAAGTATAGAGAAGGCCAGAAAGAGTTGCATTGTGTCTTTGTAGATTTAGAGAGAGCATACGACAGGGTGCCCAGAGAGGAGGTGTGGTATTGTATGAGGAAGTCGGGAGTTACAGAGAAGTATGTAGGAGTGGTGCAGGATATGTATGAGGGAAGTGTGAAAATGGTGAGGTGTGTGCTGTTGGAATGACAGATGGGTCCAAGGTGGAGGTGGGATTACATCAAGGATCGGCTCTGAGCCCTTTCTTGTTTGCAATGGTGATGGACAGGTTGACGGACAAGATCAGGCAGGAGTCTCCATGGACGATGATGTGCACGGATGACATTGTGATCTGTAGCGAGAGTAGGGAGCAGGTTGAGGAGAGCCTGGAGAGGAGTAGGTATGCACTGGAGAGAAGAGGAATGAAAGTCAGTAGGAGCAAGAAGGAATACCTATGCATGAATGAGAGGGAGGACAGTGGAATGGTCAGGATGCAAGGAGTGGAGGTGACGAAGACATATGAGTTTAAATACTTGGGGTCAACTGTTCAAAGAAACGGGAAGTGCAGTAGAGAGGTGAAGAAGAGAGTGCAGGCAGGGTGGAGTGGTGGAGAAGAGTGTTAGGAGTGATTTGCAACAGAAGGGTACCAGCAAGAGTTAAAGGGAAGGTTTACAAGATGGTTGTGAGACCAACTATGTTATATGGTTTGGAGACAGTGGCATTGACGAAAAGACAGGAGGCGGAGCTGGAGGTGGCAGAGTTGAAGATGCTCAGATTTTCACTGGGAGTGACGAAGAAGGATAGGATTATGAACGATTATATTAGAGGGACAGCTCAGGTTCGACGGTTTGGAGACAAAGCAAGAGAGGCAAGATTGAGATGACTTGGACATATGTGGAGGAGAGATGCTGGGTATATTGGGAGAAGGATATTTAACATGAAGCTGCCAGGGAAGAGGAAAAGAGGAAGGCCAAAGAGGAGGTTTATGGATGTGGTGAGGGAAGACATGCAGGTGGCTGATGTGACAGAGGAAGATGCAGAAGACGGGAAGAAATGGAAACGGATGATCCGCTGTGGCGACCCCTAACGGGAGCAGCTGAAAGTAGTAGTAGTAGTAGAAGACAGTAATGGAAGGGTTACTGTCCTGAAACCATGAAAACTGAGTTATCCAATCAGATTTTGTTGTTGTCTCTGGGCAGAGAAAGGGTTAGCTGGCTGGCTCCCTTATTGGTTAGGACTGCTAGAAGTCCTGTGCTTGTGTGTTTATTTAGAAAGTGACAGGTGAATCAGCCAATCAAATTTTGCTGTTGTAGTGGGTGGGACCAAAAAAAAATCATCCTAGGTCTTCTAGAAGTCCAGACCTATTCAACACATAGACAACAGGCTAAGATGGAAGTCTGTTGAGTTGAGTTTCATGTCTAAAAAAGCTTTATCAACCTGAAACGAATATGTTTGTTAAGCTAGCAGGAGTACTGGCCTTATGTGAGGAAGAGAGAAGGTTTCTCCTGTGTCACAAAGTTTTAAGCCAAACAGGTATCTCATGTGTCACAGGAGATGCTGATAGTAAACCCTGCAGCAGTTTGGTGATTTTTAATAAACCTGAACTGAATAAGGAAGAATTTAGGGTGGACTTTTTCCAACCATTGTCCAGTTTTTAATGCCAGGGAGGGTAATCCATTAAAATTGGAAGGGTATCCCTTTCTTTCTTAGGGGGCTAAAAGTAATAATCCTTTA
Source organism: Lampris incognitus (assembly GCF_029633865.1). Taxonomy (NCBI): domain Eukaryota; kingdom Metazoa; phylum Chordata; class Actinopteri; order Lampriformes; family Lampridae; genus Lampris; species Lampris incognitus. Next base: position 33,091,030 of record NC_079212.1, read on the forward strand.
AAAGTGGAGCGGTCCTTGTTCTCGCTCTCTTCATCTTGTTGTTGTAAGCAGGAAGTGTAATCTGCTTCTAGTTTCCCCGAAGGGCTCCTGGGGAGCAGGGGGGGGGGGGTTATAGGCTGCGCACTGAGTGTAAAGATGGACAAACACAATAAGCCTATTGGAAAGAAAATTCAGAAAGAGAGAGAAAGAGAACAAACTAAGAAAACGACAAGAAAGAAATAGAGGAGGGCTATGACTTTTGATGTTTGGTGATGAAACAGTTCACATAGAAAGAGAGAGAGAGAGAGAAAGAAAAAGAAAGAAAGAAGACCTTTCAAGTGGGCAAACAGAGAGCTATTGAATGTGGTAGGAGGATTTGGAAAGGGGGTAACAGAGACGAATCGGACAGGTCTGAATTTTGAGCTGAACCAACGATGTTGTAACACATGATATTGAGTTGGTGGTCAGCAGGAGCAGCGCCATTGTTACAGGCCAGGGAAGAGGTTTAGCCACACACACACACACACACACAATTACATGTGCGCACGCACACTTGATTACACGCACACACGCAGATGCACACACACACACACTTAATTACACACACACACACACCCACAAAACAGGTAACTAAATCCCCCAGTAGGACCCACTGTGGTTTTAACCCTTAACCTTGTGACCCCATCTTAGTTACCACTTAGTTAGCTCAGCCGCCTGTGAAACCATTGGATACTTGTGGTAAAGTTGCAGCCAGGGAGTGATTATACGCGGCTCACTGGGCCTGAATGAAACTCACTGCTCACATTTATTTGTAAACTGTAGAAAGCATGGCATCTTTAGCATGTATTTGGACGGGTTTGGGAACAAGTGAGCAACTCGAAAAAATAAGTTGTAGCAAAATGAATAGATAAATACATACACTACCGTTCAAAAGTTTGGGATCACATTGAAATGTCCATATTTTTGAAGGAAAAGCACTGTACTGTTCAATGAAGATAACTTTAAACTAGTCTTAACTTTAAAGAAATACACTCTATACATTGCTAATGTGGTAAATGACTATTCTAGCTGCAAATGTCTGGTTTTTGGTGCAATATCTACATAGGTGTATAGAGGCCCATTTCAAGCAACTATCACTCCAGTGTTCTAATGGTACAATGTGTTTGCTCATTGGCTCAGAAGGCTAATTGATGATTAGAAAACCCTTGTGCAATCATGTTCACACATCTGAAAACAGTTTAGCTCGTTACAGAAGCTACAAAACTGACCTTCCTTTGAGCAGATTGAGTTTCTGGAGCATCACATTTGTGGGGTCAATTAAACGCTCAAAATGGCCAGAAAAAGAGAACTTTCATCTGAAACTCGACAGTCTATTCTTGTTCTTAGAAATGAAGGCTATTCCATGCGAGAAATTTCTAAGAAATTGAAGATTTCCTACACCGGTGTGTACTACTCCCTTCAGAGGACAGCACAAACAGGCTCTAACCAGAGTAGAAAAAGAAGTGGGAGGCCGCGTTGCACAACTGAGCAAGAAGATAAGTACATTAGAGTCTCTAGTTTGAGAAACAGATGCCTCACAGGTCCCCAACTGGCATCTTCATTAAATAGTACCCGCAAAACACCAGTGTCAACATCTACAGTGAAGAGGCGGCTGCGGGATTCTGGGCTTCAGGGCAGAGTGGCAAAGAAAAAGCCATATCTGAGACTGACCAATAAAAGAAAAAGATTAAGATGGGCAAAAGAACACAGACATTGGACAGAGGAAGACTGGAAAAAAGTGTTGTGGACGGATGAATCCAAGTTTGAGGTGTTTGGGTCACAAAGAAGAACGTTTGTGAGACGCAGAACAAATGAAAAGATGCTGGAAGAATGCCTGACGCCATCTGTTAAGCATGGTGGAGGTAATGTGATGGTCTGGGGTTGCTTTGGTGCTGGTAAGGTGGGAGATTTGTACAGGGTAAAAGGGATTCTGAATAAGGAAGGCTATCACTCCATTTTGCAACGCCATGCCATACCCAGTGGACAGCGCTTGATTGGAGCCAATTTCATCCTACAACAGGACAATGACCCTAAACACACCTCCAAATTGTGCAAGAACTATTTAGAGCAGAAGCAGGCAGCTGGTATTCTATCGGTAATGGAGTGGCCAGCGCAGTCACCAGATCTGAACCCCATTGAGCTGTTGTGGGAGCAGCTTGACCGTATGGTACGCGAGAAGTGCCCATCCAACCAATCCAACTTGTGGGAGCTGCTTCTGGAAGCGTGGGGTGCAATTTCTCCAGATTACCTCAACAAATTAACAGCTAGAATGCCAAAGGTCTGCAATGCTGTAATTGCTGCAAATGGAGGATTCTTTGACGAAAGCAAAGTTTGATGTAAAAAAAATCTTATTTCAAATACAAATCATTATTTCTAACCTTGTCAATGTCTTGACTCTATTTTCTATTCATTTCACAACATATGGTGGTGAATAAGTGTGACTTTTCATGGAAAACACAAAATTGTTTGGGTGATCCCAAACTTTTGAACGGTAGTGTATTTTTATCCTATTTTTCTAAAATGTCGACTGCAACCTCGAATACTAGTCTGCTTACTCTCCCATATAATGTACCACAGTTTGGTTGGTCAGCTGTCATGGAAGATGCTTGATGTCACATTTGGGCACGAAAACCTTAAATGAGCTGTTTTTCACTATACTTTTCCTCATTTTTTTCCCTTACTTTTTTACATTTTAAGATACAACACGATTTGTGTCCAGTATCTGTTGTCTATTGTATGCCTCCAACCCAATGTGTTTCTTCTCTTTAAGGCCAATTTGCTAGATACATAGCAAACTTAAAGAAGATTGAAGGTGATTATATTAAAATAGGTGGAGAATCTGAGGCAATATCCAAGGATGAAGGAGTGAACGAGGGGACGGCTGACTTTGGCGTGCGGTTGATGATTATATTGAGGTTTAGATATGATAAATAAGCTCATAAAACATAAACCGGATGTACGTTTTATGTTGTACGTTTTATGATACTGTGACGTGTATCTTAAATTTATTTAAATATTTATGGTAGCCTTAAATTATGAATGAACTCTATTCTGAAAAATGTGACTAAACATTGGTGGGCATACCCTTATCTACAGTTCTCAATACAAGAAATCATTCAAATTATTGAATAAAATATATTATATATTTGCCGGGAGCCATATCAACATGTACCCTGGCTGTGACGGAAGCTAAGCGGGTGTGGGCTTGGCTAGTACTTGGATGGAAGACCTGGAAAAACTAAGTTGGTGTTGGTGGGCCAGTAGGGGGCAGTCTTCTCTCTGGTCTTAATAAAAACAACAAATATCAAATCCCAATGCCTCAGTGCAGTGACAGGGACACTGTGCTGTAGAAATGCTGTCTTTTGGATGAGACGTTAAAACCGAGGTCCTAACTCACTGTGGTCATTAAAGATCCCATGGCACTTATCACAAAGAGTAGGAGGTTCCCCAGTGTCCTGGCAAAATTCCCAACCTGGCTCTCCATCTGGCCACCTAATCACCCCCCCCCCCATGTAATTGGCTCAATGATTCCTCCCTCTCCACCTCAAGCTGATGTGTGGTGAGTGTTCTGGCGCAAAATGGCTGCCGTGCATCACCCAGGTGGTGCTACACATTGGTGGTGGTTGAGGTGGGTTTCCCCCATTCACTGAGAAATGCTCTGGGTGTCTAGAAGAGCGCTATATAAATGTAGTCCATCACTGTATTAAAGCTACAATCCTGAGGACACTTTTGTTTGACTTACTGGCACCTATGGGGATACTGCATCAATGTTTGCCCACTTGAAGTCAAGTCACCAGTGCTGTTTTGTCAGCTCCTCTTGCGGTCGAACACAAGCCTTGGTCAAACCTGAGTTTTAGCTTGTGATGTTGTGTGTAAGTTGGCAAAGGTCCTCCACGAGCTTCTTCGACCATACGTGCTTTTCGGCTACAAGAACATTGTTTCATCTTTAAACTTCAAACTTCCCATTACCTGCCTTATTCTCCTGGATTTGGCTACGGGAAATGTCCCACCTAGCCGTTAAACTATAAAATTAATGATTATAGGCACATTTACGTCTTGGACATGGGTGAGTGAACTAGCTATAGTCTTAAGTGCACCAGCAACAGCAAGCAGCAAAGGGAGCTATTTTTTCTCATGGATATTTACCGAGTTGCAGCTTTGAAGTCCTTAAAGTCCAAAATGCATTTGTTGGAGGAGAGAGTGGGACACTTTGCTCCTTATTGGGTAGAATGGGCTTAATGCACTCTTCAGATGGCGAACAAAGCTCTAACTGAATTCCTTTTTTATTGTTTCTGAAGCCGCTTTTTTGAAGAAGCAAGTTGAAACAGAGAGGTCGGAGGTAGAGCAGTGTGGTTTCAATGAAGGTCCCGGAGACTGCTGTGAACCCCCCACCCCTGCCTCAACTCTCACTGTGGGCTTTTAAGCACACACTCTACTCTGTGTGTTGGTGTGTGTGTGTCTGTCTGTGCGGGGAACAACTCAAAAGGAGACCCCCCCCCTCACCTTTCAGTCACTGGTTTGAATAAGACCGCATGTGGCCAGCACAGGGCAGCAGGGGTAATGACTAAGGCTGGGCCTGAGTTTACTTTGTGTGTGTGTGTGTGTGTGTGTGGGTAGGTAGGTAGGTAGGTATGCGAAAGGATTAGTGGCTTTGGCTTTGGCCAGGGCTAATCTGTGAGTCCCCAGGGAGTCTGCAAAGCACACCACTGGAGTATGTAGGAATGAATTGCATGGATTTTGTGTGTGTGTGTGTATCTCATTAACATGTATGGGTGTGAGCATGTGTTTTGCCTCTATGTATGTGCACATGTATGAATTCTGAAACTTATTTGAGGTGTCTGTGTATATATACTGCATGTTGTAATGGCTTTCATGAATGCTTAAGATGGTGTGTGTGTGTGTGTGTGTGTGTGTGTGTGTGTGTGTGTGTGTGTGTGTGTGTGTGTGTGTGTGTGTGTGTGTGTGTGTTGTAGACCCACTGCTGAGTGCACCAGACTATATTTCTTCTTGTGACTGCTCTATTGAGCTGTAATGAAGACTTATCATCTCAGGGGGCAAAAAGCATCTGCGGTTGTATTTATGTGTGTGTGTGTGTGTGTGTGTGTGTGTGTGTGTGTGTGTGTGTGTGTGTGTGTGTGTGTGTGTGTGTGTGTGTGTGTGTGTGTGTGTGTGTGTGCATCCTTTTTGTGCCGCTGCGTGTGTGATTATCCAAAGGAGTTGAATCAAGTGCAACTGGACTTGGTATATATCCGTGCCTTTCTGACTAGACCAAGCTAGTCTGACTAGCTTGGTCTAGTCAGAAAGGCACGAACTGAGGAAGCCTCTTGGATGAGAGGCGAAACGTCTTCACGGATATACACCAAGTCCAGTTGCACTCGATTCAACTCCTTTGGATAATCATGACCTGGATGAATGAGAACATTCACAGACATGTGTAATTGTGTGCATTTGTACATGCAAGTCATCACTTTGTTTAACTCTTGTTTGATGAGTACATATGAATATACAGTAAATATGAGCCTTTGTATATTTGTACATACTTTAAGTGTCTCCAAGACACTTTTAGTTTTGTCTCACTTTTGCTTGAGCACAGCATGTACTCTGAGTACATACAAGACATTTTTTACATGCACACGTATGTTGTATGTTTCTAAGTGTGTCCAGAGGTGTGTGTCGTCTCAGTGTGTGTGTGTGGTTCCTGTACGTGGCTCAGTTGCCAGCTGACTCAACACTCAGTAGGCGCGTTTAATTCAGGGTCATTACCGGAGTCATCCGCCTAGCAGGGGGAAAAGATTTTGCACTTTGAAGTCTGGACCAAGTCCAAGTACTTTCAAATGGCTTCGTAGACGCTGGACTCCCAGAGATTCCTGCATTGCTCACCATGGAATAGGCAGGGGCTGCTACCTCACACAGAGCAGCTGCTCGCCTTCTTACAGCGAAGCACTGGCAGCATTTTTTATATGCCCACACATATCCAAGCAAGTAAAGCATAATGGTGGGATTCTCACTCATCCCCCTGGCTCATTTAAACTGTACATATACGTCCATCCATCCATTATCTGACCCGCTTATCCTGCTCTCAGGGTCAGTCTCAGGGTCACGGGAATGCTGGAGCCTATTCCAGGAGTCACTGGGCAGCAGGCGGGGAGACACCCTGGACAGGCCGCCAGGCCATCACATATAATTTACATTGGAAGAAGAAGAAGAAGAAGAGGTGGCAATTAAATAAACAAATGATGTTGAAGTTATATGGCCAGTATTAGGCATCCGGGTAGTGTAGCAGTCTACCAACACGGCAATCTCCAGTTCAAATCCCTGTGTTACCTCCAGCTTGGTCGGGTATACAGACACAATTGGCCATGTCTGCGGGTGGGAAGCTGGATGTGGATATGTGTCCTGGTTGCTGTACTAGCGCCTCCTCTGTTCGGTCCAGGGTGCCTGTTCAGGGGCGGGACTGGGGGGAATAACGTGATCCTCCCATGTGCTACGTCCCCCTGGTGAAACTTCTCACTGTCGAGTAAAAAAAAAAAAGCGGCTGGCAACCCCACATGTATTGGAGGAGGTATGTGGTAGTCTGCAGCTCTCCCCGGATCGGCGGGGGTGGGGAGGGTGGGGTGGAGTAGTGACTGGGATGGCTCGGAAGAGTGGGGTAATTTACTATTTCTGTTTCCTTGTTTTGTTCTCATTGTCTTTGACATGTTTGTATGTACTGTTCTTAGCCTACTCTGTCGTTATAGAGTATACTGGCATTGCCCATGTGTTTGTACATTTAAAGACTTTAATAAAAAAGAAAAAGAAAAGAGTGGGGTAACTGGCCAGATACAATTGGGGAGAAAAAGGGTGGACAAAAATAAATAAATGGTCAGCATCAACAAGATATGGTTCATAAATATTAAAATCAACTCACCATAAAGGGGTTTAGTTCCCAATCTAAATGCATACAGGGTGTGTTGCAGCCCTGGGAGTTTAACTGAGGAGTGGGACAAGGCACCACATGGAAAGGAAAAAGTTAGCCTCAGGTCTAGAGAAGTGTGTGCATCTCATTGTATGTCTTTCGTGTGCAGGTTTGTATGTGTTTGGGTACAGAGCGACCGAAATTTATGGTGCCACTCAAACAAAAACACTAAAGGATATCCTCGCCATAACTCTTAAGAAACAAACTTGAACTTGGATCAACTCACACAGGTTCCCGCAGGGGCGTTGGACCTCTCGCACAGCTGACGTTTGCCTTGTGTATGCTGTAAAATTCTACAGCAGGAAACAGACTTATAGATGGTTTTACAGTAATGGCCATTGTTGAGCGCTGTCATGTGGCAGGTCCACTGCATCTATTTTATCCTGAATAAACACTACAGTGACCACTGGAGCAGAGAATTCTGTAGAACTATTTCTCTCTGGGCCAAAGCAAAACTGCAGCTGTAATTCACTGCTGTGCACGGTGAGTGCAGTAAAACACCACCCGCTGGCAATGATTGATTGTTGTGGTATATGAGAATCAATGTAATTATGTTGAAAGTGCATTCCCCATCCAATCTCATACTCCAGGCACGCTAAGGCAAATACTCGAAGTACTGTTGGGACCGATGCACTTTCATGTCAGTCAGTTCAGAAAATGGGGTTTCCTCCAAATTCTCAAACTGCTGGTCGCTGTGAAAAGGTTCTCATGCAGTACCCAGTCAACAGTGGTGCCATTTAAAAGACTTGAATGGGTCTTTACCTTTTCTGTGTGAAATACTGTTTTATTTCATTGTTTGTTTTTGTATTAGATGATTTATTAAAGGCCCACTTTAGTTATGCTATACCGCTGTAATACAATAAAACATGTTTTCCTATGTCTAAGGGTCCTTTATGTATTGGTTTTGGTCCAAAAATGCATTTTTGCTGTGTTTTTCCCATATTGGTCACGTGAGACTTACAGCACGATGCCGTTCAGAGTGTGTGTACTTTTACTTCGAGGGTCTGTGTGTGTGTGTGTGTGTGTGTGTGTGTGTGTGTGTGTGTGTGTGTGTGTGTGTGTGTTTGTGTGTGATATTGGCTATACAAATAAAATTGACTTGTGTAAGGGGGTAACTTGAGTCTGGAGGTTGGGTGGAGCACCTGCTCGTGTGTGTGTGTGTGTGTGTGTGTGTGTGTGTGTGTGTGTGTGTGTGTGTGTGTGTGTGTGTTATCCATTCATTATACTTTCTACACTCATATTTACAGATGTTTAATTCATCAAGGACTTCTAGAGACTCGTCATATTTGGTATTTAGACAGTGTGAGTACAGACCCGTTAAGGAATAGTAGTAAAGAGTGGCATTGTAGAATAATAACCAAATAGGATCAGAACAGAACTACATCCAAATATTAACAACCACCACATTTAGAAAATAAACAATTACAGAGGAAAAAATTGATAACATTTCTGCCAAATATACTTGAACATGTATAAGCTATTTGCACTGTAATTGTGTTTTATTTCTGATTACCATCCGTTATCAGAGAAATCACAGATGGTCATCCATGCACTAATCGGTAACCTATCCTTCTCTCCTTGCTTTGTGAAAGCACTGACTCACAGTTTTCTGATTTGGCTGGGAAACGCATGCGTTATTGGGTGGCGTGGCGGTCTGTTCCGTTGTCTACCAAAACGGGGATCACCGGTTTGAATCCATGTGTTACCTGCGGCTTGTCGGACATCCCTACAGACACAATTGGCCGTGTCTGCGGTTGAGAAGCCGGATGTGGGTATGTGTCCTGGTCGTTGCACTAGCGCCTCCTCTGGTCGGTCGGGGTGCTTTTTCGGTGGGGAGGGGGAACTGGGGGGAATAGCCTGATCCTCCTATTAGTCCATGGGCCAGAGCCCAAAATTTCCTATTTCGGTACACTCAAGGTGGCAAAACTTACTTATAATTTTTGAAAGGATCCATGTCTGTAGATGATATTTTGGTATGATAACCATTCCTGAGTGGCAGCTGTATCACAGTTATCAGCTCATGAAGTTAACCACCCCCTAAAGTAAATTGCATTTTAGACGCTGGTGCATATCCTGGTTTAGCCTCATGGTCAGGACATTTTTCAATGTTCTATAATATTGTCTTTGGTATCATTTTAAAGGGGACCTTCTTAGCTTTCATTCAAGCCCTGTTGTGGATATTTCTCACAAATATAGAGGTCACTTGAGTTCTTCAACCCGTCAATAACACACATCTTTCTGCAATTTTCGCCTGAACTATATACTTTCTTTTAGCCCTGTGGCATCTAGGAATATCAGGGACACAAAACACAAAAACTGGAATACTCACAGGACTGTAAAGATTCAGGAAATGTATAATATACCCATACTATTTCATTGTGTGAGGTGATTGTGAACCTTAAATTAGAAGGGCATTATTACTAAGAAACTAACTAGACCAAAGCCAGTTAGTCCATGGGTCAGACCAGATATCGATATCACCCAAGGTGACACAACTTCACAGGTGCCATTTTATTTGGTACAGTAACAGAAGTAAAATAATACATGATAACCTTTCCAAATGAGCAGCTATTTCATTTTTCTTTCAGGAAACCTGTTTCTGTGCCTCTCACGATTGTGTATTTGCCCAGATTTTTACAAATATAGCATTTCAACACCCCTGGTACTGATTAGCCTAGCTTAAACTCTGGGACAGTTCTTAGTTGGCCAACAACCAAGGATAACCAGTACTGTGTACTTCCATTCATTGTGCTAAGCTAGGCTAACGTGCAGCCAGATAGCTTTCTACTAAACACATATAGAGGAAACTGGTATCTATCTTCTTGTCTCACTCTGGAGAAGATTGTAAGCTAATTTCCCATAATGTTAGCATGTTCTTTTAATGTATATGTTAATATGATTAGTTAAAGTGGCTACGAGGAACTTTCATCTTGTGTTGATTTTAGCGGCCTCATGTGGACAAAATACAGCTGTTGCATAGCAACTAGGTAATGTATCTATTTGTGGCTATGTAAGATAAATAATGGTAATATGCCACTGGTGAACAAGCAAGTTTTTACCCAATACCAAAGCGCCCACGGGTGGAGTGCATTATCCAGTGTTCTGATGATACAGATAAGCTGGTTTCACTACAAAGTGTCGACTCATGGAGAACTCTGCTCAGGGCAGCTCAGATACGAAATCATGTACCAGTTTTGAAACTGGCAAAAGACATTCCCGAGGGACAGATTCCAGCAATCTACTACCACAGAAAGTGTCGCAGTATCTTCACTATGAAGCAAATTCTTGATGGCCTCCTTGCAAAAGAAAAGAAAAGTTGTGTCTCTGCTGAAGAGAAACAATCTAAGAGAGTAGCTCGACATGCTCCAAGTACATCTAGGACTTATGATGCAGAGTGCATATTTTGTCAGAAAAACAGCAAATATTCCAAGAGACAGAATACGAGAGAAGTACTGGTGCAGTGTCGAGAACTGCGAGCTGATGCAAAGATCAGGAGTGCAGCCACAAAGAAAAGGGACAGCAGAATCCTTGCCATTGTGAGTAGAGACCTTGTAGCAGCTGAAGGGCACTACCACAGGTCATGCTATAGACTTTACACCAAAGAAGAGGTTTCCAAAGGAGAGGTTGCCAGCAATGAAGATGATGATGCTGCAGCCCAGTATGAAGCTGCTGTGAATAAGGCATACAATGAGCTGTTCCTCTTCATCAGTATGGAGCTTTTTGGCAATCCTCAAGTGATGACAATGACTGATCTCTCTTCTAGACTGGTAGCTTCAATGAACTCCCAAGGCATTGCCCAAATCAAGGAATCAACCAAGAAGCACATAAGGCGAAACCTGGAGAGTGAGTTTGCTGGAGCTTTGCAGATATTCCCTGATGAGAAAGGAAAATTCCTCCTCTATCCCGATAACTTGTCCATGAGGGAACTTGCCAAAGAAAATCAGTCTCTCAAAAGGGAGCTGCAGACCCTGAAAAGTGTCCATGCACAAGATGTTATAGCCAAAGCAGCCATCAAATTGAGAGCAGACATTAAAAGTCAAGATGTTCCTCAAACCTGGCCGCCTGAAGTCAAACCAGAAGCAGAATGTCCTACCATTCCAGAGTCGCTCATTATCTTCCTGTACTCTCTACTCACAGGCTCAAATGATGCTGATAATGCATCCCAGAGAGTGCAGTGCCTTCTGCAGTCATTTGGCCATGACATAGTATATGCAGTGACATGTGGAAATACCAAGCCTTCCAAGCACATTGTTCTGCCATTCAGTGTCAAATCGTTGACAGGAAATGTAGAGTTGATAAACATCCTCAACCGACTTGGTCACAGTGTGTCCTATTCATAGATGGAAGAGATCAACACTGCCCTGTGTCTCCAGAAACTCTCATCATCAGGGAGTGGCATTGCCCTTCCAGCTAACATCCATCCTGGCATATTTACAACTTTAGCCTGGGACAATATCGACCGTCTTGAAGAAACTGTCAGTGGTGAAGGAACATCTCACAGAGTCAATGGGATTGCTGTGCAAGCAAAGCCAGTCAACCCACTTCCTGTCCAACCCATGCCCACTGTTCCCAAAACAAAGAAGAGAAGCATTGATGGACCCCCACCAATGTTACCAACTTACAATGCTGGACAACGGGTAGGGCCACCACAAAGCAAAAAGTCAGATGCCGATACTGCAGCCAATACTAAGCTTGCCAGAGAGAAAAACCTTCTTTGGGTCCTAGCACGCATATCACAACAAGAAGAACAGTCAGTCAGCAGCTGGACAGGCTTCAACATCCTGACTCGAGGAGAGATGACGGTCATCCCCGACAATATAGGCTATCTGCCTACCATCAATGCTCCAGCGACACAAATGTCTACTGTCAACAAGGTGCTTAACCAGTCACTGAGCATCATGCAGTGCTTAGGCCTGACGAAGATTGTCTGTGTCTTTGACCAAGCCCTGTATGCGAAGGCTGTCGAGATCACATGGAAACACCATGACAAGTTCCATGATATCATCGTTAGGCTTGGGGTATTCCACACCATCTGCACACTGCTGGCAATAATAGGAAAGCGTTTCCAAGATGCTGGACTCAAAGACCTCTGCATTGAGTCTGGCATGATTGCAGAAGGCTCAATTGCTGGTGTTATGGATGGCTGCAAGTACAACAGGGCAGTGCGACTACACAAGCTCCTGTATGAGGCTCTCATGCGACTGACCTTGAATGGTTTCCTGTCCTGGTTGGAAGAAACTCACAGGAATGACATGGTTCACCTGAATGAGACACTGAAGACCATTGACAGCCTTGGGAAAGAAGTCTCACAACATGCTTTGAAGGAGGTCCTCGAGAACAGCTCTTGTACACGCATCATGGATCTATTTGAAGTCTACCGTGAGTTCCTTAGAGGTGGAAATGGCAGCCTCTCGAACTTCTGGATGTCCTATTTGGACATGGTTGAAATCTTGTTGGGGCTCATCCGAGCATCCAGAGAGGGAGACTGGATGCTACACTTGGCTAGCATTCGAGCAATGATCCCATGGTGCTTTGCTTATGACAGGATGAATTATGCACGCTACCTCCCCTACTACTACGCCCAGATGTCTGAGCTGCCCATCACACACCCAGATGTGTACACAGAATTCATGGAAGGAGGCTTCTCAGTCCAACTGGGCTCCACCAATCCCTTTGGCCGAATCCCTGTTGACCAAGCTATAGAAGAAACGGTGAACAAAGACACCCAAACAGCTGGAGGGACAAAGGGATTCAGCTTGAAGCCACGAGCTGTGACCAAATATTATCTCACAGCTGAGTATAGAAGCATGTACCTCAGACAGCTGAGAGACCTGACAGGTCAAGGCAGGTGCAAATGGTCTCATCCAGATCTACAGAGTCCAAGGATCAAGAGAGATGAAGCAGATGTCCAGTCTCTCATGGACCTTATGGAGAATAACTGGCTCAATCCTATGTCCCCTGATGAGATTGATTTGGTTAGCCTCTCCACTGGCAACATGGCTCCACCCGATGTGACCATAGATCTCTTGAGAGCTCTTGAGAAAGGAGAAGAGGCCTACCAAGCATTCCAGCAAACAAGGTTAGATGCAGACCCACCACCTGTGAAATTCCACGACAAGATGACCAAGCAAAGTCTGAAAACATTCTCCAATGTCAGCACAAAACAAGCTCATGGAAAGAAAGCACAGGATGTGGTTCTGAAGGCAGATAGAAACCTTTTCAGTCACATGATCCTGGTGGCTGAAAGCAGGAAGGTGAATCTGAAGGATGTCCTTGCCTACCCATTGGGCCCACTACCATGGGCACTGGCAAATGCTGATGGGTCCTTACGAAAAACAAACAAGGCTGCACTTGCCAGAGAGCTTGAAAAGAATGTATCTCCTGCAGAAGACATCCCAATCCCATCTACTTCCATCATTGATGGGATGAGCCTGGTCCAAAAAATGAATGGCAACAACAAAACCTTTGCACAGGTGGCAGAGTCAGCCTTGACCCAGGTCCTCCATGAGGGAGCACAGAGTGGGAGGATTGATGTTGTTTTTGATGTCTATCACCAGACTTCGATCAAAGATGCTGAACGACTGAACCGGGGTGGAGACATCACTCTCCAGTACAAGAATCTTGCAGGGGGACACCACGTCCAGCAGTGGAGAAAATTTCTGTGCAGTTCCTCCAACAAGACCAGTCTCATCAAGTTTCTGGTGGAAGAGTGGAAACTCCCACGATACAGAGCTATGCTGCATGGCAAGGTGTTGTACATGACCTGTGAGGAAACCTGCTACAAGTTGACAGAAGATGGGTGTGAGGAAGCAGCAGAACTGCACTCCACACATGAAGAAGCTGACACCCATCTGCTCCTGCATGCATTGCATGCAGCAAATGCGGGCTCAAAGTCAGTTATCATCACAGCTGAGGACACTGATGTCATGGTGCTTCGTCTTGGCTTCCAGAAGGACATCACCTGTCCCATTTACCAGAAGTGTGGAACTCAGAACCGCACACGGTTTGTCGACATCACCAAACTGGCAAGTTCACTTGGAGACAGCATCTGTGACAGCCTAATTGGCTTACATGCCTTCACAGGATGCGACACTGTCAGTGTATTCGCTGGTCGAGGGAAGCTGAATGCCCTGAAGATAGTGAGAAAGCACACTTCCTGCCAAGAGACTTTTAGTCAACTGGGACAGACATGGAATGTGAGTGATGAGCTGTTCCAGAAAATTGAGCAGTTCACCTGTCGGATGTATATGTTGCTAATAGCAGCACTGCTGAGGTGAACAAACTGCGTTACCAGCTCTTCTGCACCAAAAGGGGAGAGGTTGGGTCCAGCCAGCTGCCACCATGTAGAGACTGTCTCTTTATGCATGTTCAACGAGCCAACTATCAGGCAGCAATATGGAAGTGCTGTCTGCAGGCTAACCCTGTAGTGCCAAGCCCTACTGAGTATGGATGGACAGACGATGAAGGCAAGCTGGCCATTTACTGGATGCGCTCCCCACCTGCACCAGATGTGGTCTTGGAAATGCTAACATGCAAGTGTGTGCATTCATGCAAAATGCCAAGCTGCATGTGCCTGTCAAATGGACTTCCATGCACAGACATGTGCAGGTTACAGACCTGCAGTAACCAAAAACAGCAGGATGGTCCAGAACTGGACTTTGAACTTGGGGAGTCAGATGATGAGAGAAACGAGCAGTTTGATGAATGACAGTGTGATGATTCTGATGGTATTACTGTGGTAGTAGTCTATTGATGCACAGGATGTTGATTCTGGACTTGGTTACCCAGAGCTTGATAACAATAATGTAACCATATTCACATATACCCATTACCCTACCCATTACCATTACATATACCCACTAATGATATGGGATTACATGTATCATTGACTAAGTATATGTAAATGTCAATGTTGTTTAAAATATTGAAATAGTTCATTACCTCACTATGGTATTCCTTTTTATCATGTATTTTGATTGTGTATTTAAACAAATGTATAGAGACCAGTTGTGACCTAACTGGCTTTGGTCTAGTTCTCATTTAAGGCTCACAATCACCTCACACAATGAAATAGTATGGGTATATTATACATTTTCTGAATCTTTACAGTCCTGTGAGTATTCCAGTTTTTGTGTTTTGTGTCCCTGATATTCCTAGATGCCACAGGGCTAAAAGAAAGTATATAGTTTAGGCGAAAATTGCAGAAAGATGTGTGTTATTGACGGGTTGAAGAGCTCAAGTGACCTCTATATTTGTGAGAAATATCCACAACAGGGCTTGAATGAAAGCTAAGAAGGTCCCCTTTAAAATGATACCAAAGACAATATTATAGAACATTGAAAAATGTCCTGACCATGAGGCTAAACCAGGATATGCACCAGCGTCTAAAATGCAATTTAGTTTAGCGGGTGGTTAACTTCATGAGCTGATAACTGTGATACAGCTGCCACTCAGGAATGGTTATCATACCAAAATATCATCTACAGACATGGATCCTTTCAAAAATTATAAGTAAGTTTTGCCACCTTGAGTGTACCGAAATATCGTCTGGCCCATGGACTATATGCTAAATCCTCCCTGGCAAAACTCCTCACTGAAAAGAAGCGGCTGGCGACTCCACATGTATCGGAGGAGGCATCTGCAGCCCTCCCCGGATCGGCAGAGGGGGTGGAGCAGCGACCGGGACGGCTCGGAAGAGTGGGGCAATTGGCCGGATACAACTGTTTCAGTAGGCTATCTTATAAAGAATGACACACACACGAGTTGCTCAGTGCAGCCAAGTATATTCAAAGTGATGTAACATGTTCCTGAGCGCGGGTCATGTGTATCTAAGGTAAACTAGTGGATAGCCGATGGCATCGATCTATCTAGACCCGTAACATCCTCCTTTTCCAAGTATAAACACACACATGAAGTTAGTGCAAAATAAAATTACTTTCATATACGAACAACCAATAACAGTGCAACAGCAGTAAATCTCTTCATATCCCATACCAGTGTAATAACCACAGTAGCGTATGATAACATTTCTCCTCTTTTCCCCCTCTCTCCCACATAGCAACCATCAACATTATTCAGATTACATAGTGAGTTTCAGTGGAGGTTTAGACAGCCGTCCAACCCTTGTGTAAGTGTGTCCATCCGAACGCGGAGCGCCAACAGGAGTAGATGGCGCCTTGGGCATGGACCTGATGGGGCTCGGCTCGAACACAGCCTGAGGGGTCTCAATGACAGTTTCTGTAGCTGGATCCCCGTCCGGTGTGTGTGCCGCAGCGGGTTCAACAGGATCGTGCGCGGCTCGTGCAGCTGGCTCAGCCACTCTGAGATCGATCCTGTTACGACGGTACAGGGAGCCATCAATGTCCACAAGATAAGACCTCGGCGCAACCCTGCGGAGACAAGTTCCGACTCTCCAGCGGCCAGTGTTATCACCTGGCAGGGGCTTCATCCGTACGACTTCCCCAATTTCAAGTGCCGGCAATTCACGGGCAGATCTGTCATAGAAGGATTTGGCGAGTTGCTTCCTGTGGCGCAGCTTTTCAGTGACGCCCACGACAACAGCTGGTTCCAGGAGTTTACTTGCCGCCGGGATGGACGTCTTCAACCGGCGGGACATGAGGCGTTGTGCTGGGCTGCTGCCCATGTTTTCCGTAGGTGTATTCCTCCAGTGAAGCACGGCTTTCCAGGGGTCTTCACCATCATGCGCGGCCTTACGCAGAAGATTTTTTACAATCTTCACGGCCGACTCGGCCTTGCCATTCGCTTTCGGGTGTCTGGGAGAGGAGGTCACGTGCTCAAATTCCCACTCAGAAGCGAACCGTGTGAACTGAGCTGTGAACTGAGGGCCGTTGTCTGTAATAACCTTCTCTGGCTGACCATGTCGGGCGAACTGTGCCTTACATCGCTTGATGACTGTCTCTGCAGACATGTCGGGTAGAAGCTCAATCTCCCAAAAATCGGAATAGTGGTCGACTATTAGGAGATAGTCTTTCTGTCTGAAGCTGAATAGGTCCATGCTCAAGACCTGCCATGGCCTGGTTGGTACTTCGTGAGAGAGCATGGTCTCCTTTTGCTGATTGTGGGCGTACACATTGCAGGTCGAGCAGCTGCTTACAAAGTCCTTTATCTCTGACTGCATGTTGGGCCAGTACAATGTCTCTTGAGCGTGTCGGTAGCATGCATCACCCCCTATGTGACTTGAATGTATGCGCGTCAACATTTCTGGGCGGAGTGATTTGGGATGATGACTTTTTGCCCCCGGAACAGAACTCCGTTCTGCACACTGATTTCATCCCTGAAGGGCCAGTACTCCCTAGCGATGAGGGGCGCTTCCTCCTTTACATCTGGCCAGCCCACGAGAACAGTGTTCTTCAGTGCCTGTAAGCATTCATCTCTGTCGGTGTGTAGTCTGATCTGTTCCAGCCGCTGGTTAGTCACATTCAGGTACTCTGCCTGGTTCACGTGCTGTATGTCTTCCTGCTCTTGTTGCAGAGAGCAGATAGCGTGTCGCTGATATGCAGTCCCTCTGCCGGAGCATCCAGCCGTAGCTCTGCTGAGCGTGTCGCTTATGAACATCTCTGGGCCTGGTTTGTAGATTACCCTCAGGTCGTAGTTCTGCAGAGTCATGAGCATGCTCTGGAGTCTCTTGGGCGCATTGAGAAGTGGCTTGCTGAAAATAGAGATCAGAGGCTTATGGTCCGTCTCTGCTGTGATTGGGTCGCGGCCATATATAGGTAATGGTGAAACCTCTGGCAGGCGAAGACGATACTGAGACACTCCTTCTCAATTTGTGCATAGTTTTTTTCGGTGGGGGTAAGAGCCCTCGAGGCAAATGCGATGGGCTGACCTTCCTGCATGAGACAACAACCGAGACCGCTCTGGCTGGCGTCGCTCTGGATTGCGATTGGCTTAGTTACATCATAGTAGCGCAGGACGGGCATGGCTGTCGCCAGCGCCTTAAGCTCATGAACCGCCGCCTCGTGCTTAGGCAGCCAGTGCCAGGGTGTGTCCTTGTCCAACAGGCGTCGCAACGGCTCGCAGACAGTAGATAGATGAGGCATGAACTTGGCTAAATAGTTAGTGAAGCCAATGAGACGCTGCACGCCCTTGGCATCTGTTGGGTTCGGCATGTCAATAATGGCTCTCACCTTCTCTGGATCGGGCTTCAGTCCAGCAGATGAGAGAATGTGGCCATGAAACTGCACCTCAGCCACCTTGAACTGCAACTTCTTCAGGCCGAGGCGAAGCTTGACCTCGCGGCAGCGTTCCATCAACGCCGCAAGCTTGACGTCGTGGTCGTCCCCAGCCTCCTTGTCTGTGTCCCCGCAGCCGACGACCAGGATATCGTCTGCAATGGGCTCAACGCCCTTCAGACCGGCGAGGAGCTCGTGCTGCTTGCGCTGATATACCTCGGGCGCCACCGATACTCCAAATGGTAGCTTGAGCCACCGCTTCCTCCCCCAGGGGGTCCAGAACGTGGTCATGAGGCTACTCTCATAGTCCAGTTTGCATTGCAGGAATGCATCCCGAGCGTCCACTAACGTGAAGACTCTGGCCTTGGGCAATTTATACAAAATGTCCTCCAAGGTAGGCATGATGTAGTGAGAGCGCTTTAGGGCTTTGTTCAATGGTTTAGGGTCAATGCATATTCTCAGCTTCTCCGGTTTTTTAACAATCACCATGTTGCTGATCCAATCTGTAGGATCTGTGACAGGCGCAAGGTGGCCGTCAGCCTCGTACTTGTCCAGCTGGGCTTTGACTGCTGCTTTCATTGCGATCGGGACATTGCGAGGGGCACTCTGTACTGCAGCAACACTAGGATCAAGGTCAAAATGGACCTCCCCAGGCACGGATTCCACAGGGGAGTTGAACACGTCACTGTATCTGTTGATAAGCTGTTCTTTAGTTAGGGCTCCTGGTTGTGTGTGTTCCATTTTGAGCAAATCCTCTGGAATTGTGAAATGCATGAGCCCTAAGCATTCACAGGTGGAGCCTGACAGAAGAGGATGTTGGCTGGTCCTCACTATTTCGAATGAGAGCTTGTGTGTTTGGCCTCTCACAGTACAGTCAGTCTCAAAGGTGCCCATAGAGCTCAGTGTTTCCCCCGAATACAGCTTCAGTCTGGTGTCACTCGGGCGGAGAGGTGTGTTTGGGGCCAGCCTTTTCTTGTCTTGAAAGCCCATTACATTGCAGGTGGCTCCAGAGTCCAGCTGACATTGTTGTGGCTTGTCGTGGAGTTTCAGAGTCACAAACCACTTCTTTCCTTTGGTGTGCACTGCGCCGATTGACTCAAACATGTACAGATCATCTGCATCATTACTATGCTCTGGGGGTTCTTCTGTGTATTCCACACAGTTTACCTTGCCCTCAGCATGCCCCTTTTTGCTCTTTAAGCACACTTTAGAAAAGTGATTAAGTGTCCCACATGACCTACATTGTTTCCCGAAGGCCGGGCAATGCTCTCTGCCCCTTGAATGCGAGCTGCCACAATATTTGCAATTGCCTGCATCTCCTGCTGTTCTGGGTGGATTGCTCTGTTTCCATTGGTTTTGTCTGGGTTGCCTAGCAACGGCATGCACTGCCTCCGGCTGCGGTGTTGTTGCAAACTCCATTGCTCTCATACGGATGTCAGTTTGCTCTGCTGCGCGACACATGTCAATAGCTGTGACCATGTTCAAATCCTTCTCTCTCAACAGCCTGCGCCTAACGGCCTTGCTTGCAACTCCCAGGACTATCTTATCACGGATCATTTCATCTTTCAACTGTCCATACTCACAGGTTGCTGCCCTCTCTCTCAGTCTCGTCACAAAGGTATCAAACGATTCTCCTTCCTCCTGCTTGCAACTCCCGAAAATGTACCTCTCGTATATTGTGTTTTTTGCTGGCTTGAAGTATTTCCCCAACTCTCTCAGTATGGCGTCAGAATCCCCTTGATCATCTTCTGAGAGGTTCAGATTGTGGCGGTAAATATGCCTGCATTCACTTCCCATCACACTTCTTAGAGTAGCCGCTTGTATTTTCTTGTCCTTGCCAAGTATGCCCGTGACGAGGACGTAGTCTTCATATTCGGCCCGAAAAATGTCCCAATTGACACTCCAATCGCCTGTGAAGCTCATCGGGGACGGTGGTGGAATATTCACGTTAGCTGCCATTGTATGTGATGCTATCGGCGCCGGTAATGCTAGCGTTAGCTCCTCTGTGACAACGTCTTCAGCAGAAGTACTTTGCTCTGAATCGGAATCCTCCGACATGTGACCTACTCAGGCCTACAAACTTAAACATGCGAGCTAGTGAAATAAGAAATAAGTTCTCCGACTTCTGGCACCATGTTTCAGTAGGCTATCTTATAAAGAATGACACACACACGAGTTGCTCAGTGCAGCCAAGTATATTCAAAGTGATGTAACATGTTCCTGAGCGCGGGTCATGTGTATCTAAGGTAAACTAGTGGATAGCCGATGGCATCGATCTATCTAGACCCGTAACAACAACTGGGGAGAAAAGTATGGCACACTCTCAGTGGAAGGAACAGCGTTTCTACACACCTCCCTCTCCACTACAAACACA
Organism: Lampris incognitus; assembly: GCF_029633865.1. Taxonomy (NCBI): domain Eukaryota; kingdom Metazoa; phylum Chordata; class Actinopteri; order Lampriformes; family Lampridae; genus Lampris; species Lampris incognitus. The sequence goes on from NC_079212.1 coordinate 33,111,569, forward strand.
ACTTGAACACCATCTAAAACGAACAGGTCTGTCCACTCACGGGAGCTGGGAATGCCTTCTTCGGACCACTGAGAGGAGACGTCCTCGCGGGGGTCCCGAACCGGCTCGGGGCTGCAGTGACGGTAAGCATACCTGCCAGTTTACTCGCCTCTGTTTTCATATCAGTTCCGTGTTTGGTTTTCTCTTCATTTCGCGTTGTGCTACTGCAGTGGCACTTTCCGGTTGTGTGCTTGTCGCGGCTGTGTACAATAACAATTGACCCTTCGCTAAGCCCCGCCCTAGAACAGCCACTGTCCAATCCTACGTTAGTAACCGTTACTAAGCAGGGGAGGCCTGGCAAGCTATCGAGGAAATGCCGAAGCGGTGCGCTTACGGTATCTGCAAATCAGACAGCAGATATCCTAAAAGTTTGGAGGGTGGGGTCGTATTTTGGGCTTTTCCTAAGCGTAAAACACAAGAGGAAAAATGTCGAATGTGGATCAAACAGTGTGGAAGACCTCACTCACAGCTGAATCCATCGAGGATAAACAAAAACACATTTGTTTGCTCCAAGGTAAGCTTGCTAACGTTAGCTAGCCTAGCCTAGCTAGGTTGGCTAACGTGACAGTCAACTGGTCTCCGCTTTCGATCCTGTCTAGTCTTTGCGACCACCACCAATGATACGGGCACAGCCTTTATTTTACCACCTCTTGGTTTGTGCCATTGTTGTGGCAAACTTGTGCAGGACTTAGCTGATTCTTCTGTTCTTGCCTTTATAAGATCCAGTGTATGGATCAAGCCCACCATGTGTGAGCAATATCCTGGTGCACTTTAAACAAACGGGAAAGTGCATGTGAGCTCCCCTGATCCAGCTGGCTAGCCTGTCTAGCTAAAACATAGCCTAATGTTAGCTAGATCTGAAAGCTAGCTAGTAGGCTATATGGACTCAACTAAATGTCAGCTTAAAATACCACTTAAAATACAACTATCTATATTGTCTTACGCTGCTGTGCACGAGCATTGTTGTTCATTTATCTCCTTGTCCTTAATGTGAATAGTTAAGACGTGGAGTGCCTGGGTCTTATATTGGGACCTGTAGGCTTTAGCCTCGATTTTAATTTCCCCTTCATTCACACGCTGACAAATTATATCATGGATGTAGCTTTCAAATGCATATTGCAAGCCTTTCTGTCTACTTCTCTCTGATATCTCCTTGCTTTTCCAGAAATTGGATGTAAATTCACCTGGAATATCTGTCACTGACATGACAGTAAACACCATGTTTAAATTTCGCGGACGGACAATAGCGTGCCAGGCGTAGCAACAGTAACCAAGGGGGGCGGGGCTTAGCGAAGGGTCAATTGGGGGCTCGTCCGGGATATGCAGACAGCGTAGTCGAGCTATAAAGAAGCTAACGCGATTAGCATGCCTTATTAGCCGACCAGTTAGTTAGCTACTCATAAGCAGAAGCGCTGTCGGGGTTCAGGTGGGGTTGGCTTTACGTCGGCCTGGCAGTAGGAAATTTTGGTTTCCACCTGCAATGATAACTCGATCAAACATTCTGCTCGTGAATAAATAGCGATAGCTCAGATAAACATCTAATCACCAAGACAGGTCTGTCGCCAATGGCCTTTGTGGTATTTATTCTATTAGGAGCTGTATTAACGTGGAGAAATTAGTGTGGGGTTTCTTTTGAATCCCAGTGTATGTTAGTGTGGTGTTTATATTTTAAATCCAGTGTGTGTCGGCCCTGTGATGGCCCGGCGGCCAGTCCAGGCTGTCTCCTCGCCTGCAGCCCAATGATTGCTGGGATAGGCTCCAGCAGGATAAGCGGTTTGGATAATGGATGGAATGGATGGAATCCAAAAATTAAAAACACTCCATTTTGACCAGACGTTTAGACGCTTTCTTGATTTGAAAAGCGGACTGTGTGAACGAAAACAAATTTCTTGGAAATGTTTGGTGTTTTTGGCTGCCTGGATGTGAATAATATGTATAATCTGTCATAAATGATACTCAGCTTCAGTTACGTGCATCGTACATGTAGGCTAAACATAAGCTAACACACCCTCTGACATCGGCACTTTGAGGCAAAACACACATGACTGATGCATTATTTGAAAGTTCTTCACTTGAAATTCTCCACTGGATTGGTTCTTGGAGTAAACTGGTGGTTTTTCAACCACAACCCCGAAAGTGCAGTCTGGTGTCCCGTACCACTATCAGGTCTATGTAACGATGTGAATGCTCACCTTGGATGGAGCATGGCACAGGAAGTGTGACTTCATATTTCCTGTACTGTTAAATGCAGCCCTGAGGAGTGTCTCGCAGGAACCGAAAGGATTTCAGTTGTCAGATGAAGAAGCGGGTTTAATGTCCAACCAAGGTCACTTGATTAAGGAAGGTCTAGGTAGCAACTACAAACTTGAAAACTACGAGGCTAGCAAGAGGTACCTTTTGGTGGGATCTGCCATTGTCACTGATGTATATTTGTAATAGAGTTTTATTTTTTGCATTTTTTATTTCTCCTTAAGTGGACAGTAGATTGGAGGAGAGAGAGAAATAACAGCATGAAGACAGAGGTTGTGTCCTGGAGCCTAAAACCACAAAGTCCCTCAGGACATTATATACATCCATGCCTACTGAGGCAATAAGTCTCCTTTGTTTGTTTATTTGTTTGTTTGTTTTAACTATAGTGAGCAGCCTTTTCATACTGTCATCTTTTTATAGTGGAAAAGAGACATCAAAATAAAAATAAAAAAATCCCTGTGTATAGAGCAAGAATTCTCTATACACATGATTTGAATTAACCCTATTAAGTGCGGTCTCCATTTTGTTTACTTCCACAAAATGTATCCATATCGGTTAATCACTATCAGACTTGCATTTAATGAGCTGACTGGTGTCAGCATTGTGGTTCAGCGTTGCATGCAGGAGACAGCGTCATTGGGAAAAGCCTGTGGCGGCTCTGTAATGAGAGGGGAGGTCTGGGCTGGGGGTGCAGGCCTTCACTTGGTCATCACATGGATGCGAGTTGCATGTGTGTGTGTTTATGGATATGCTTGTGTATATAATATGAATGTAACCTCAGGCATTTGGCATCCATACGACCTCCATATGACTATCTATCTAGTTACCTTAATCTCCCCTAGTGTTTAACTCTGCAGTCACTTCACGATATCCTTCTACTTCCTCTACACCAGCATAGGTCTGAGCCTCTGAGGGATGAAATGGACTCTCGTTCACAAGAGGCGGCCTTTATGATTTCTGACTTTGACTTATGTTCATTGTGCTAAGAACGCCTGGCCTAAGGTTGAGGTGTGGGTTTTGACGGATTAAAGTGGTGGTCTGTGCTCCATTGGTGGGAGAACAGAAGCAGGATCAAAAGAGGTGTTGAAACCACTGAAAAACAAGCCAGTGTTTAGACTGCTGAAACCAGCCATTAAAAATGCAGTTGTGTTTATGCGGGTAAAAACCACTCATTAAATCACACATTTGGGTTTTTGATGGGTATAAACCAACCATCAATTACCACAGTGAAGCCTGTCATGTTATAACCGCCCATTAAAAACACATGTATGTGTATTAGTAGAGGTTAAACCAAGCAGTTTAACTGCAGCAGCAGTCGCCTCACAGGCCAAGCTGAGCTTTCTCCCGGTTGTCTTTGTGATAATGCTGCCGTCACAACATGGCCACCAAGACCCCACCACATTAATTTGCATTTGTATTGCAGACAAACTAAACTGAGATTTAACTAAATGTATCTGTATTTGCGTTGTCCAATTTTTATTGTACTCTATGTGTGAACTTGGGTTTAAAACTGATTGTAAGGTCTCACATTTTGTCTTTTGGCATTCAACATTCACATTTAATTTCAGTGTTATTTGAAGTCAAGCTTCAACATGCAGCACTTTTTAAAATTCTAACTCACATTTAAGAATTTGCATTCAAATCAATTTGGACCAAAAAAAAATCTAATTAATACAATTAAATGTTCCGGCAAAACAAATTCAAGTCTTTACAATTTGAATTCAGTTTCTGCCGTTACTGATTTTTGCACCTAGATGGGGATGGTTCAACTTTTCTTTCTCTTGTCTGTATATTGCTTAATACCCTCTCCACCTCTTCCTGTCGCCCCCGTTCTCTCCCACACCTCTGTCCCCACCTCTGTCATGCCATTCCTTGTGCCCCTCACGCGTCGCAGTCTTTTCTCCATGTGTCGGTTAATTGGTGGTAGTCACGGGTTTAAATTCAGTTGGTGACTCTTGTTCGCTTGTATTACGCTTTTGCAGAGCCTATATGATGCAGCCACTGAACCGGACACTTGTGTCCAGACTCACCTGGTTTTTTCTCCTTGTTTTTTTGTTTTGTTTTGTTTTTTTCATTATCGCGTTTGGTTGTGTGTGTGTGTGTGTGTGTGTGTGTGTGTGTGTGTGTGTGCGTGCGTGCGTGCGTGCGTGCGCGCGCGCGCATCCGCGGCTAATCTCGCATACTACCGCAGTCATGACTACTGCACAATGAGGAGCCTCTCGTGGCTGCGGCGATTACAAACCTCTGAAAAACGTTTGTTCTCGCCATCGCTGCTCCCTTTCTCCATTGGCTCTCTAGTTCGCTCGACCAACTCTGCTCGCTGTCGCTGACCGATCCAAGTCAACGGTGTGCGTGCGCCACTCACATCTACAATTTACTAAGATCGGGCAGCGACATGATCAAAAGTAATTAAAACAACCTTAATAATCCAAATAAAAAAAATGCAAACCTAATGAAGGAACGACTTCCTCTAAGTTTCAGTCAAAACAGGAAGTGCTGCATATTGTTGTCGCTGCCCGAGCTGAGTCGACCGTAGACGTGCGTCGCACATGCACGAGCGTAAACGGGTTACCCAGCTTTATTATATTATGAAAATAAAGACAGGGTTCAGGTTAGACTCGGTCGCTTTCGTGAGGGTCCGTCTAGGTAGAAGGCTGTGCATCCACAGACTGACGGGCAAAATGTTTTTATTGGGTGGATTTTTTTTTAGCTTGAACGCAGCATATTTAAAAAAAAATTTTTTTCATATTTACCAGTCAATCAGCTTGGACGCTGCACAAAAGCTGTGTAAAGCAGGAAGAAACACTGGTTTCTCTGTCTGTGTGTGCGTGTATCTGTCCGCTGCTAATCTGGGCCTGGCAGCGCAGGGTACACAGACATGACTGTATGATTAAGGACCTCTTGTTCATTCAAAACCTTTGAAAAACCCAGTTTTATACCACAAGTGAGTGCTAACTCCTCAGCTGGTTTGTATCTGAGCACTGAAGAAGGGGGCGATACAGCTGGCGAGGATCTGCACTCTACTGAGTGCACTCTTCTAGTTCATCTTTGTTTACAGTTTTCCATTTTGTTGTCCGTTCCTACTTTTGTTAACACATTTGGAGGTTTAAAAGTATACAATGTAGATAAAATGACTTTATTCGACCTGGCTGAGTTATCTGTTTCAGTTATCAGGATGCCCTACTTTGTCAGAGTTTGTTCATCTTTGACCCGTGTTTGATGCCCCCCCCCCCATACACACACATTCCTCTCTCACTCTCTCTCCATCCTGACCTTGATTCTTCTGCACTCTACTCTTCTACACCATCCTTGAGATTGGTTTTTATGCCAGACCCCCCCCCCACACACACACACAATGCTCTCTGTGTTTTACATCCATTTGCACGTTCCTCCTCCTTCGGTTTGCTCCCCCCACCTCCCTCTTTTCTTTCCACGTCTCTTCCTCTCACCCATTTACTCTTCACCTCCCTTCATCTCGTCCTCCCTCCCTTCTTTCAGCCCCTATTTCCTCTTAAATTCTTCCTTCCTTTCCCCTTGGTTTCTCCTTTCTCTTCTATCGCTCTCTCTCCTCTCACTCCTCCTCTCTCTTCCACTCTCCACTCAGCGTTTACCTCTTTTTGCCTTTTTCCTCCTCTCCTGTTCTCCGCCCACCTCTCTCTCCATTCCTTTCTCCGCCCTTCTGCCCAGATATGTCCCTGCTGCTCTATAAACATTGTGACCAATGTGGCTCAGGTGTGCTCATAATCCAGAAGAGGTGCAATAAAGTCTGTGTGTGTGTGTGTGTGTGTGTGTGTGTGTGTGTGTGTGTGTGTGTGTGTGTGTGTGTGTGTGTGTGTGTGTGTATGTGTGCGCGTGTGTGCGCGTGTGTGTGCATGTCCACATGCATGTGTGTGTAAATGTAACTGAGGCAAAGGGCGCAGTAAAGGTAATTGGACTGGACACACACTTTAAATCATTGAAGGCTTGGGATCTCACACTGGGAATAGATTTCTCTCTCTCTCTCTCTCTCTCTCTCTTTGTTTCTCTCACTCTCCCACACACACACACACACACACACACACACACACACACACACACACACACACACACACACACGTGGGGCGTATCTAAGTGCTTAAACAGATTGGTGCCATGGTGCAGGGAACATGGTCAGGTGGATGTCAAGGCACGAAAGAGAAACGAGAGCGAGATGAGTGGAGGGTGGGAGGCAGAGAGGGAGAGAATCACTCCATGAAACAATGAACAACATTTATGAGGAATAGATGGCATGACACAAAACGGGATTCCCAGACAAAAATTAAAAAAAAGAAAAGAAATCAAATCTGATAACAGGAAGAGACTGAAAGTTGTGGATCGAGGCCCACGCCCCTCACCCTTCAACCTCCCATTGTGATAGAGAGAGAGAGAGACCGCAAGGCACCGGGAGAAAACTGTGAATGTGCTGGAAGCAGGGATGTAAACTGTCAGAGAAGAAGAGAAAAACATATTCACAGGGCGAAAACATGAACATTTGACTCGTTCTCTTCCTATACAGTCAAGAGTAAGAGCGAGGTTAGAGAGTTGGTGTTCAATGGAAGTATCATGGACAGATTATCTTTTGCCAGGCCAAGCGATGGTACAGTGTGGCCATCATCAGTAATATGACAGAAAGAGAGAAAGAAAGAGTCCGCTCTTAAATCATCCACACTTACTGAAAATAAACTGCACTGCAAGAGAGAAACTGTGATAACCAGACTTAACAGAGAAAGATAGAAAATAAGCAAAAAGACCACATCCAATTATCCCTCTTTGTCAAGAGACGGATCAAGCAAGACGAACGTGGTGGAAAAAAAACGACAAAGTTTATTTAGAAATATCACCACATGAGACAAAACATGAAAAAAAACAGCAGCAAACCAAACCTCTATTAAAGACGGAAAGAGAGCGGTTGTGAAATAAGCGACCCTGAGAGCAGGATAAGCGGTTCGGATAATGGATGGATGGATTTAAAATTCATATAATTCATATTAATTGAATATGCAGGACAACATGAATTCATAGTCCGTTCAGTTAGGATGTACAGACTGTAGTGGAGAGGAAGACACTGCTGGATAACTTACAGCGCTGTGGATGACCTGATGGTGGACCGTACACCACAGCGTAGTGAGAAAACACACAAACCCGGCAGTGAATCAGACCTAAAAGAGCAAAGGACAGATTAAGTGTAAAGGAGATATTTAAAAAAAAAATGTTTCCTACCCAGTTAAACCGTTTCACCCTGCACACTCCTCCTGACCCCCCCTGGTGCCTGCCGGTCAGCACTGCGGTGTCAGTGTGAATACTAATGTGTGGGCCACAGTGTGTTATGGGTACAGTGATGCAGGGCATTACAGGCTTAATGTCCTTGGTAGATACTAAGTATGTATGATCTGAGGACGATGTGGACAGGACTGCCTCCACTCAACCGTATAGCAGTGGTAGAAAGAAAGGAGATGTGTATGTGTGTGTGTGTGTGTGTGTGTGTGTGTGTGTGTGTGTGTGTGTGTGTGTGTGTGTGTGTGTGTGTGTGTGTGTGTGTAAGTCACTCTCCTCCTGAATGTGAAACCATATATATGTGCGAGTGTTTGTATGTACAAGTCTCAGGAGTGTGTGTGTGTGTGTGTCTGTTTTAAATTGTGTATGTGTTTCTATTTGCACATCTATGTGTGTGCATGTTTGTGTGCGTTTGCATGTGAGTGTGCATGCACCTGTGCGTGCGTGTGTTCGTTCCTTTCCCAGTCTGCTCTCAGACATGCAGACAGCACTGGAGGACATTAGGGGAGGAGAAGAATGACAGAGTGAGACAGACTAATAAGAAAAGGAGGAAGATTAAAGATGAGTACGGAAAGGAGAACCAGGCTGAGGAAGGAAACGAGGGAACCCAGTAGTGTCTGGAAGTCTGCCCGCGATGACGGAGTGGGGGAGGCAGGCAAGGTCAGAGAAAGACAAGGAGAGATGAGGGAAGAGCCCCTTCAGAGACGGAGACAGAAAAAAGACAGAGACAGAAAGACATGGACAGTACAGGAAGCGACCAGAAAATGCTACCATGAAAAAGGAAGGAAGTCAGGCAGGGACCATAAAGGAGAGAGAGAGAGAGAGAGAGAGAGAGAGAGAGAGAGAGAGAGAGAGAGAGAGAGAGAGAGAGAGAGAGAGAGAGAGAGAGAGAGAGAGAGAGAGAGAGAGAGAGAGAGAGATTTAAAGGAGAGGAGTTTGAAAGAGAGATCAGGAAAGAGGGAGGGAGAGTACAACACAAGAGAGTCAGATGGATTCAGAAGGATAAGAGGGATAGAGGAAGGGTTAGAGAAAAGAAAGGGATAGTTTGAGAGAGAAGGAGGGAAAATCTGGAAGGTTTTCCTTTTCACTATGAATCAAAATGTCAGCTTCAACCGCAGTCGTCTACTGTTCCTGTTGAGTGCTTTGCTCGGATGACGTGTGGCAATGATGACAGTGAAACACATTGAGCACCAGGAGGGAAATGGGGAAAACCCAAAGATGATGCTGTTTACAAGAGGTCAGAGCATGGACACGTGAGTCAGGGCAGTCTTTCAGTCCCCTACACATGTCTGTAGTTGATGTTTGGTTGAAATGCGCAATTGGGGGGGCGTCCAAGTAGCATAACAGTCTACTCCGTTGTCTACCAACATGGGGAACGCTGGTTCAAATCCCCATGTTACTTCCGGCTTGGTTGGGCATCCCTACAGACACAATTGGCCGTGCCTGTGGGTGGGAAGCTGGGTGTGGGTATGTATCCTGATCGCTGCACTAGCACCTCCTCTGGTTGGTTGAGGTGCCTGTTCAGGGGCGTGGGGGAACGGGAGAATAGCGTGATCCTCCCATGCGCTCCTTCCCCCCTGGTGAAACTCCTCACTATCAGGTGAAAAGAAGCGGCTGGTGACTCCACATGTATCGGAGGAGGCATGTGGCAGTCTGCAGCCCTCCCCGGATCAGCAGAGGGGGTGCAGCAGCGACCGGGATAGCTCAGAGAGCGGGGTGATTGGCCAGGTACAGCTGGGGGAGAATCAATTATCAATTGGTGGTCTATGAACCACCTGATCTCCCTTATAGCCATACGAGGTGGTCCACCATGGCTAAGGCGTGGCACTGCTTACATTTACAACTGAGATGTTCTTACATGTACGGATAACTCTGTCACAGATATTCATAGATATTCTAGTATTTTATTTTCTACTTTAGTGTTGTGTCCATGTTCTGTTTGTTCATTCTGTTGAACATCGGCAGCAATAAAAACCTTGAGCTTAAAACTTGGATTTGACCCAACACTGCCAAGGTCAGGGATCCAATTCCCAGCATGGAGGACATTGATGTAGTCTTGGCTCTGCTGAGGCGTTTTGGATTGAATAAACCTCAACCCGATGGCGGCAAGTGTATCTGTGCGTGTGTGTGCGTGTGTGTGTGCGTGTATGCATGTGCGTGTGTGTATGTATGCGTGTTACCAAGGGGTTATCTGAGTCTCTGATGGAAATTACACCGATGTTGGGCTGAGTCACCCGCAGGGAGCCATGGGGCAGCTGCTGGATGAGAAGCAGGAACAGGAAATCACACATTAGCCACAATCATCTCTCTCACACACACACACACACACACACACACACACACACACACACACACACACACACACACACACACACACATCACACGTCAAATCCTCGGTTTATCAGCTCACCCTCTGATCCCTCCATCCGTCCAGATAGAGCTGGAACTCCTATTAATTTCCCATCAGCCCCGGAGGGCGAGGAAGGAGGGGGGCCAGAGAGAGATGAATTGAGAGTTACAGGAAGTGAGTGAGATAGAGAAATAGAGGGCTAGGAAAAATGAAAGTGTAAGAGAAAAAAGAAAGACCTCCAAAGTTAGACAGAGACGGGGGACTGTGAAGAAAAGCCTTGACAGAGTGAGCGTGTCTCAGACAGGGTTTACGTGGAGTAGAGGAGTTCTGCAAAGAGAGAAAAACAAAGCGGATGGAGGAAATACAGAAACAGGAGATGTTTATTTGGACAAGGGGAGGAAACCAGGGCACCCATATGGAGAATAAACAGAAAAAGCTTATAAGAATTTCCCATTGCCGCCAATAGTAAATCTTTATGTTTAACATGTATTGCATGTCTTATAGACTTATATACTGTGATTTACTCATGACAGTGGCCACTTTCTCATTTTCCTCATACAACTTAATTATAAGAATTAAGCATGACTCAATTAAACATTATGCATGTTCCTTATAAGGAAAGTGCATGGGAAATTATGTTTTCCATATATGTTCCATATAATGTATGTAGTTTTTAATGATATGTCTCAGTTATAAATACATATGCTTTTTATATGTGAATATATACCATTATATAATTTTTGTGTGTACAGTGTATCTAATTTAAAGGAAACTATGCTTTCTTTATTTTTTTTTACAAGATTGTTATACGTCAGTCAATTAAAATTACCATAGCAGTATAAAAATATATATGCTTTTCATGTATGAGTTTATACCATTTCATATGAGTTTCTGTAGTCAAACACATCTGAATCACATATGGAAGTGACATGACTTCATTTGTCCTTATACTGATAGTGTGTGATCTTGGTAAACTCGATAAATAAAAAAATAAAAAATAAAAACGGAGTGTAAAACTGGTGAGGCCTGTTTGAAGGTGTGTTGGGTCATTCAAAGCCTGTACAGTCAGATGGTCCTCTGGCCCTGCTGTGGGCCGGAGGCCTTTGCACGCCCAATTTTCAGTAGGCCTGTGCATAACTGTCATTATTGAGCTAAACACTTCTGAAAATATCTGAAAACTTATTGACGGATGCGAAAACAATGGTAAGTGACATCTTCAGTGTTGTGTAAACTCAGTGGACCAAATGTGAGGTTTGTATTCATTTTCTACTGTGTAAAACTTTTGGATGAAAAATTCAGACTTGGCGGTCAAAGGCTTAAAATCTCTCTCTGGCTTTAAATTGTCACCAGCTGCCTCGACAGAAGCTCTTTGTGGTTTCCTTTCGGCTGGAACTTGCAGTGGATTCATTTGCCATGTCTACATCAAGCGGGTAAGATAGTTGGAGGTATGGTGATTTGTCTCTACTTGCCTCAGACATAGTTAAATCTTCACTGTTATGCTTAAAACAGGAGGGGAAAACAGATGCTCCCTTTTCTCCTCCCATCTAGCCAACCCATAGTTGGCAACCTACTCCCCATAAAAAGTCCTTTCTTGCACAATGTATATGAATGTGGAGAGCTGTGGGGCTGGGAGATGAGAGAGGAGGTCCAGGTGTTGACCTGTATGAGGCCACCAGCAGCAGATATGAATCCAGAGGTAAGGACATAATTACAACCAATTACTGGAACAGCCAGTGTTAGTGGTTGGCCATTCATTCAGAAGAACTGCTATGGAGAGATGCGTGTTTAAAACTAGCTACAAATGCCGTACCCAAGTAGAGCATCTCTTAAACGATAGAGAGATGAGTATCTAAGAACACAGTAATGTTGTATATCTGATGGTAGGCTGCTGTGGACTGGCCCATGCTTTCCTTTGTTCCTCGATGGCCTTCATGGTTTATTAGACTGTTTAATCTATTGTACCAGCTAAATGCCTAAAATTAGTGAGTTCATTCATTTCCCCAACACAAACACAATCACTCACACACCATTCACACATGAGGTTTGTGGCTATTCAGAGTCTGCAGTTCACGAGTCTGGGCTGCAGCTGCAGCACCTGGAGCCAACACCGAGGGGCTGGGATTAATCCCATGACCCTCGTGCAGTGAGGCAACATTATCCTTTCTATTCAGCCAGTGTGCTGCCCGCTGCCTCAGAAATCCAATGTAGCTCTGGCAGCACGCACATGCCTTTTCAGTAAAGCTGTGACCTGCCAGCCAGAAATGACTCATGGGCTGTAATGGGCACGCTCCCTGACTCCATCTATCAGCAGATGAAGACGGCGGGAGCATTAAATTGGAGAAGGACGGACGGAGATGCTCGGCTGAGTTTCAGTGAAGCAGAAAGACTTTTATAACGCACTTTTATATAAGAAAGACTTTTATGTAAGAGCGTTTAGGAGCAGGGGTAGGGTAGAGAGGTAATTGTGAGAGGTGGGGGGGTGTTGTGGAGTGCAACAGATGGAGATATGACATGGGAAGGAGGAATACGAGGAGACATGCAGAGTGGGCAGGTAGTGAGATGCTTGGATAAAGATATTTGCTACTAAATACTTTTTAATAGACTACTTTTATGACCTCGGGTTGGACTGAAAGGAGAGGGGGGTCGAAAGAAAGAAGTGTAGGGGATAGAGGAATGCATGGATGACAGATGGACAGATGAATAGATGAGGAGAGAGGGGAGGAGAAAAATGACCTGTGATAGAAAGACAACTACAGACGCCCACACACACACACACACACACACACACACACACACACACACACACACACACACACACACACTAAAAAGGCTAATAAGGCGTTGGCAGTGCTGTCAAACATGTCTGGCCTGCCATGATTGAAATAGGCTTAGCGCATTAACACCTCCTTTTACTGACAGATAGCAAGAGAGAGAGAGAGAGAGAGAGATTGACACATTCAAATACACTAACACAAACGTATAATGTGTGTTGGCATTGCCCACAAACACAAAAACTTGTACAAACCTCCTCACAATCCCAACATTGACTCTAACCGCCTTCCAAAACACACTCTCTTTATGCACCTCTTTATCGCTCTCTCTTTCACACACACACACACACACGCATATTGGGCTATACAAATAAAATTGACTTGACTTGACTTCACACACACACACACACACACACACCAACTCTTCGTCTCGCCTGAGCGGAAAAGTTAGTTAAGATGTTTTACAGCCTCTGATTATTTTGTTAACCCGTAATGATGATGGATTGACCGAGATTTAATGGAAGGAAATTTAATGTCTCGTAAATTTAAAGGTGGCACCTTGATTTTTCCTTGTTTGAAAACCATTACACAGAGAGAGTTAACGGGACATATAACAGACTGCCTTTAATGTCTGCAATAGCTCTGTAGCTAAAGCAGGGCTGCTATTTGTTATTCGACGAAAAATAGTAAATTTTAAAACAAATGTTGTAATTTGGACTTTTGATTTATTTTTAACCGGAAGTGATATGTTACCTTTGTACAGCTTTTTAATTTTTCCATATGTTTCCTAGTATGACTTTGTTAGATATCGGTTGCTGACATTGGGTTTCCAGAAAAATGTAAGTCAGAACACATGAAATAATATTCTTGTAAATCCAATTACCTTCTTACTTCTAATTTCCAGACATCCAGGAATGAAGGTAAAACCAGTGCTGATTCCCGGGTTGCCGAGCTGCCGAGGAATTCATGATAAAATATTTTATTAACGACAGAGACAGAAGTGTCTCAGTGTTAAATCCATTTTTTCCCCTTATGCATAATAATAACTAGGGTTGGGGGGGTACTTGTATTCCATTACAATTAAAAAGTACCTGTTGAAAAATATATTCAGTAATTTACTCTAAGTATCACAATATTAATCTAATATTAATCTAATCTGTAATCGGATTACTTTTGGATTACCTCAATACCAAATATGAAAAAGACAAAAGAAAAGATAGCAATAACATGCCTTTTACTTAAGAGCATTTTGTAAGAAAACAGAACAATGTAACCTTAGAAAGGACAAAGAGGGCACCAAGCTTTTAAGCATCAAGACGTGTGGCAAAATTGCAAGTGAATTTCACCTCGGGACACTGAACACTATTCGTGCTGCCGGAAATAAGGTAACAAGCGAGGAGAACGCTGCAGTAAATAACGAGAAGGGTCCCCTTTCCACTTTTATATGGCGTTTGGTAATGTACATCCCCTTTTTTTACCCAAATTTTTTTTTCTACGGAGCCGTAGTAGGGACAAGGTGAGAGGGAAGAAAAAAAGAAGAGGGAAGAAAAAAAAATATTATGTGGCAGTTTTGCGTTCCTTCGCAATTCTTTTGCGTGCCCTCACCAGGGAAGAAGAAGAGGAAGAAGAAGAAGAAGAAGAAGAAGAAGAAGAAGAAGAAGAAGAAGAAGAAGAAGAAGAAGAAGAAGAAGAAGAAGAAGAAGAAGCAGCAGCAGCTGACTTCCGGCTAGTTCCTGGCTTTGCTGGAGGAGCTCGTTGGGTTATTCGCTATGAAAGTTCAGTCTGTTTTCCTCATTCAGCGTTAGGTAGGCGGTGTTCATTTTAACGATTTATTTGTTTATTCATTTAACTATTTGTGTGAAGTCGCTTTGGATAAAGTGTCTTCTAAATGTTAATGTACGTGTCTCTTAAATTTTGCAACACTGCTTTCGATAGCCGGCTCACTATTCTGTTAGCAATGCTTTGATTTAACACGTGCAAAGCGAAGGTTATGTTCTTTCTTTCTAATCAAGATAATCTGGAAATATGGAGGAGGATTTAGAGCATCTCCTGCGGTCAAGGGAAGTCACAGAAGAGAGCATACAATTAATGAAGAGGGACAAGGTACGCTTTTCACCTGTTTTAATGCAACACCGAGTAAATCAATATGTAGCAGGGCTCAACAAAACGCTGGAAGGACAGATTTTTACTTGTATTATTTCCACTGTCGTTGTAGCCAAAATAATGTAACGTGCACGGATAAATTCACTCGCTTAGCCCTTCGTTAAGGCGTCGGATCCTTCAGTCGGCTGGTTAACGTTGTCGCCCGCGGTGTAGGAAATACGGGTTCGCGCCTCGGCTGTGGCGGTTCCCGGGCTGCCCCGCCAATTCGCTACAATACGTTTTTTTGAGTGATTTGTTTCCATGTTGCTTGTTAATTCAATTGTCAATTTCAGTAATGTTTTATAATGGCTCATTAACTTAATCAAACACAGGTCATTTTGTTGATATTCACATAAAACTATCACATTTTAATAGATGAGTCAATAGAGCCAGTCATCTCTGCCATTTCATGTTGGATAGAAAGACCCAGGTGTAAGGGTGTTTTTCATTCAGGCACCTGCACTATCAATCATGTGACCTTTGATCACATGAGTGACTTTTTTCTGTTAATCTATGAAATGAAATAGGTTCTACTCGTTCATCTCTGCAGATTGACAAGTTGGTGCTCTCTCTAGTGACAGATGACCGAATGAAAACTTATATTCCATTTTATGGCGACCGAATTGCCACAAATATGTTCTGCCAAAAAAACAGAAGCGTCCACTGCAAACAAAGAGAGTTTTTTTACAAAGTCTCCGTGACAAAATTGAATGGGGGAAAAGGGGAACGAAGGCTGCAGGGGCTGCCTTGTTTGCCTGAGATGGCACAGCCACAGAATAAGTCAGCCCTAAGAACATCCCGGAAGATCCAAATTGGCTGGCTACACTTTACTGGAGATGGGTACCAGCAAGTCAGAACAAAGAACGGAGGAGGAACCCGCCATGCAATAGTTGAAAAATGGACAGCTGTTGCAGACATTAAAGGGATGGGAAAGGACCTTTTTCCCCAAATGGTGACTCAAGAAAAGGCCCAGCAACTGACTTCACATTTGATGTTTGTGATTTCCAAAGAAATCAAATGAACCTTTTTTTAATAAAATAAATGGCTTTTTTTCCCCATAAATAACAATTTCCCTGATGGAGGCACACACATTGTGGTATTAATTCAAAAAATACAAGGCTTGAAAGGCTCATGTAAAGGGAAATATACAGTAGGCTAGACAACTGCCTACAGTAAATAGACCTGTTAGAGTACTGTGTCTCTAGAAAACAGACATGTAGCTGCGTAATGTCTCATTTAAGAGCTTTATTGGCAAACTAAAGCAACACGCAAAATAAATTCAATGAACATAATTTACTATTGTGCAAATGCACAGTGTACTCTTTATTTCTCAACAAAATTATATTATTTGATTTAATAATCAATGTACAATTTTAGGACTTAGGCTATGTGGCCTTGGTACCCCGGGGAAACTCCCCTGGTAAACCACCCAGTTTTCAGGTGAAGGAGAAGGGAGGAATATGGAGGGACTGCCTGCATATTTCTCCCTTCTCTGGTTGTGAGCATAAATCACACTTTGTATCGGTTCAGCAAGGAACGTATCACTTCCTTCTAAAATACAGGATGACTGTATTTTAAGGGACAGGTGGCCATATAAACAAGCATGAGACCGTCCAGACCCACGGGGCACCCACCAAATGTGAAGTCAATCGGATGAACGGTTGTCGAGAAAATCAAAGGACAGACAGACAGACAGACAGAGAGTCCTTGAATTTTAGTTACAATTATTCCGAGGAATTTTTAATATATCAAAGACTAACGAGCATGCATTTAGTGGGACTAGAAGGGATATTTGTGAGTGAGTGACCACAATTTGCGACGCATAGCTCATGGTGGCAGTTGTGCAGCTCTGTGGGAAAAACATTTATTTTTGTATTACTTTTAAAATGTAATCCTGAAAAATAATCCCCGTTTTTAAAAATTATATCGGTAATCTGGCTCCAGCATCCCCGCAACCCTGAGAGCAGAATAAGCGGTTTGGGTAATGGATGGATGGATGGATATCAGTAATCTGATTACGTCTTTTTTTCTGTAACTGTATTGGAATAGTTACATTCTGTATCTTGATTACATAACACCCGTTACTATATTCTCTTACTCCCCAAGCCTGATAATAGCACTGTTAATATCCATAATAAATTAGCATATTTTTTAGTGAAAGAAGTGTGTGTATCTCAAGGGAATAATGAAAATGTATTAGGACTGTGCATTTACTCATTGGGGAGTGTTAAAAGTGTTTGTACAAGCATGTGTATGTGAGTGTTTGTGTGTGTGCATTTGTATGTGTTGACCTGTATATGGGTACATGCACAGGTGTGTGCATTTGTCATCTGCAGGGGTGAAAGTGGTAAATTAAATTAAGCCACATGTGTGATATATCCCCAGTGTCCTATAAAACACACACACACACACACACTGGGATTGCCCTTTCCATTTCCCAACAGAACTGAATATTGCCACGCACTGCATGTCACTCAACAATCATCATTCTACGGAGTCAAATACACTTGCCCAAACATGTATTCTCCCACCCAGAAATCCCCAACCACAATTGACCACAAAAACTTGCACACAAGTTCCTCACACTTCTGAACATTAACCCTCACTGCTCCCCCATACTCGCATCTTCTCTTTGTCTCTCTCTCTCTCTCTTTGTATGTCTCCATCTCGCTCTCTCCTCCCATCTACTACGTTTGACAGTGATGATGGATGTATTTCAGACTGGAGGGAATAAACAAATAAATGCTGGGCACCATGAGCTCTGGGTCAGTGGGTTATGGACCATGTCAATGAGTGTGTGTGTGTGTGTGTGTGTGTGTGTGTGTGTGTGTGTGTGTGTGTGTGTGTGTGTGTGTGTGTGTGTGTGTGTGTGTGTGTGTGTGTGTGTGTGTGTGTGTGTGTGTGTGTGTGTGTGTGTGTGTGTGCGTGCGCGCGCGCGCGCGCGCGCATGCATGCATGTCTGTGTCTTTTAATGGCATCATTGCCCTGATCAGCCATTTCAGGGGTCATGACCTCCAGTCTGGGTTGTGACCCTGGCGTGCTGTTGGAACCACAGAAGTCATCACATTGTGCTTTGCAGAGTGGGTGCGCATGACCAGATTTTCTTCTTTTGATTATTATTTTCCAAGTTTTCCTCTGGGCTTTATCGGAGGCGAAATGGCAGAAAAAACTAGTAAGACAGTTTTATACACCGGTTACTAATGGGCTGTCATGGCAGGCCTAATACATGCAGATACCTTATTCAGCATCCACCCATACACTATTTCTCACTAGATCTGAACTTGGATGGACACATGGAAGATTCTAGGTTAGTGCCTTAAAAGCCGCCTTTGATAAAAAAAACGCCACACCCAATGACTGATTTCTTTGATTCAGAATTTATTTGAAAAAACTTTCAAATGCAACAGGAAAATCTCCTGGTGGTACTGGTGCAGAGGCATCTTTGACTGCATGCCACTCTTGAACGAGCGGCATGCAGTCAGCTCTCCTCCCTTCTCTTAGAAATTTCACTTAGTTTTAGTCAGTCTGGGTTTAAAAATGGCCACTCTTGCATTTGCTGACGCAATCCACTCAGCCATAGCTGCCTCCAAGTCACAAGTTGACATCCTTGACCTATCTGCTGAGTTTTTCACAGATAAACCAGATTCTGTTGTCGACACTGTCAAACCTGGCATGGCACTAAAGTGGATCCAATCATACCTGATGTAGTGAACATACTGAGTTACATGGAGAGGTCTGGTGTCCACCTCCACAGTTGTATTTCAGTGTGTAAAAATTCATAGCTAAAATTTTTTACAGGCTTCTTCAAAGGCTCTGAGGTCTGAAAATTTGTTTATCTGTATCCTCTGTATCCTTTATATTCACCCTTTGTATACTGTGTTCTGGAGAGTAAAGAGGAGAGAGGTGGATGGAGAGAGAGGTGTTAGGGTTTGCACCCGACCCCAAGAGCACAAACACAGAAGGCACAATATAGCGGGACCAACAGGCTAATTTATTGAAGAGAAAACTCAGGAAGTCCACTTTCACCAGGAAACGCGAAGTCCACCTTTAAGCCGGGAACCGTGGAGTCGCCCTTTAATCCGGGAACAGTGGAGTCGGCCCTTAATCCAGGCAGGAGGGGGGGGGTAAACAGGAGGATACCAAAGGAGAACGGAAAATCACAGCAACGCTGGAGTGAAGAAATCCTCTTCGTAAACGGAAAGCAGCGCACAGGGGAAGGGGAGCAACGAGGAAGGTCCAACAGAGAAATCTCCAGGGAAGATCCAGGTAAGTAAACAAACTTCGATGAGCAGGACAAGCACAAGTACTCTCCCAGGGAACGGCACGAACTGGCAACAAGCTGAGAGTGACACAGCCAGATATAGGGAGGTGATTGCCAACAGGTGAGTGGAGGGGTAACGAGGAAACAGGCATCAGGTGGAGTTGGCAGAGCTCCGGGTACGCTTACACTGCAGAGCGGGGAGACGTTGAGCCTTGGCCAAGGTTACACTGCAGAGCGGGTGTGGAGCGGCGAGACGTAACAGTACCCCCCCCCCTCTACGGGAGCCACCTGGCGACTGACCTGGCGCCCCCGGGTGGGCACGGTAGAAGTCGGCGAGGAGAGAGGGATCCATAATGAGCTTCCGCGAAATCCAACTGCGCTCCTCAGGTCCATAACCTGCCCAGTCCGCGAGATACTGGAACCCGCGGCCGCAGCGCCGGACTTTAAGCAGCCGGCGGACCTTCCATTGAGGATGACCATCTACAAATTCCGGAGGCGGAGGCTCAGGAACCGGGGGCATAAGAGGACTGCTGGAGACGGGCTTAACTCGAGAGACGTGGAAGACAGGATGAATGTGCATGGAGGAAGGCAGCTTCAGCCGAACAGCTGCCGGGCTCAGGACTTTCTGGACTTCAAAAGGACCAATGAAGCGGGGCGAGAGTTTCTTGTCGGTTGTCTGGAGGGGAACGTCCTTCGTGGACAGCCAGACCCTCTGTCCCTTCTTGTACTCCGGCGCAGGGGTACGTCGCCGGTCAGCCCCTCTGCGAGCGCGCTCCCCAGCCTTGAGCAGTGCTGTCCGGATGGTCCTCCAGACACGCTGACAGCGTCGCAAGTGGAGCTGTACGGAGGGAACGGCCACTTCATCCTGCTGTGGGTCGAACAGGGGAGGTTGATACCCCAGGGATGCCTCGAATGGAGAAAGTCCAGATGCAGAGCTGACCAGGGAATTGGTGGCGTACTCTACCCACGGTAGGTAGTCACTCCAGGTGGAGGGCTTGCTGTTACATACACAACGCAACGCTGTCTCCATGCTCTGGTTTGCCCTCTCGGTCTGACCATTTGTTTGGGGGTGGTAGCCCGAAGACAGACTTACTGTGGCTCCGATGCCTTTACAAAATGCACGCCACACTTGTGAGGTGAACTGAGGACCTCTATCGGAGACTACATCTGATGGCAGGCCATGAAGCCGGAAGACATGTTGCATCAAGAGGTCCGCGGTCTCAGCAGCCGAAGGAAGTTTGGGAAGGGCTATCAGATGGACGCCCTTGCTGAAACGGTCTATGACGGTGAGAACCACAGTGTTTCCCCGGGAAGGTGGTAGTCCGGAAACGAAATCCAAAGCCACGTGAGACCAGGGGCGGCTAGGAATAGGGAGTGGCTGCAACAGACCAGATGGCGCCTGGTGAGAGGCCTTGCTGCGGGCGCAAACAGTGCAGGCCGCTACAAAGCTCTTGACATCCTCCCGCATAGTTGGCCACCAGAAGCGCCGAGCGATGAACGACTGGGTACGACTAACTCCTGGGTGACAGGAGAAACGACTGCTATGACCCCACTGAAGAACTCGAGACCGAACAGCATCTGGGACGAAGAGGCGACGGGGTGGCACGTTACTCGGAGCGGGTTGAGCACGTTGGGCAGTGCGAACAGCCGACTCAAGACCAAAAGTGACCACACCGACCACTCTAGCCGCAGGGAGGATGGGTTCAGGCTCTTCAAACGCGCCTTCCTTCGGGTGTAGCCGAGACAGGATGTCAGCCTTTACGTTGCGTGTCCCAGGACGGTAAGTCAGAACATAGTTGAAACGACTAAGGAAGCCAGCCCACCGAGCCTGACGACTGTTGAGACGTTTGGCTGCCCTCAGGTGAGTCAAGTTCTTGTGGTCCGTCCAGATGAGAAACGGGTGCTCAGCGCCCTCGAGCCAGTGGCGCCATTCCTCCCGAGCAGCCACTACAGCCAGTAACTCCCGGTTTCCAACGTCATAATTCTGCTCGGCCGGCAGAAATCGGCGGGAGAAAAAGGCGCAAGGATGGAGTTTCTGGTCCTCAGCCGACCGCTGGGAGAGCACCCCCCCCTACGCCTGAATCCGAGGCATCAACCTCTACCACGAATTGTCTCTTGGGGTCAGGATGGAGCAGCACTGGGGCCGAGGTGAACCTTGTCTTGAGGACTTGGAAAGCAGAGCTGGCAGCAGGAGACCAGATGAAGGGTTTGGCTGGGGAGGTCAACGCAGTAAGCGGTTCTGCCAGCTGGCTGTAGTTGCGAATGAATCTCCGGTAGAAATTTGCGAACCCTAGAAAACTCTGCAGCTCCTTACGGTTGGTAGGTTCCGGCCAGTCCACCACTGTCTGGACCTTGCGGGGATCTGCTCTGGTCCGTCCCTTCTCTACGATGAATCCCAAGTAATCCACAGAGGGGGAGTGAAACAGGCACTTCTCCGCCTTGACGTAGAGTTGGTTCTGGAGGAGGCGCTCCAGTACCCTGCGAACATGCTGGACGTGTTCCTCAAGAGACTGGGAGAAAATGAGGATGTCGTCCAGGTAAACGACGACAAACACATCCAACATGTCACGGAGTACGTCGTTCATAAACGCCTGAAACACTGCTGGTGCGTTTGTGAGTCCGAACGGCATCACCAAGTACTCATAGTGGCCTCGGGGTGTTTTGAAGGCGGTCTTCCACTCATCGCCTTCCCTGATTCGCACGAGGTGGTAAGCGCTCCTCAGGTCTAGCTTGGTGAAGATGGTCGCCTGTGAGAGAGGCTCAAAAGTCGAACTCATGAGTGGAAGCGGGTACTTGTTCTTAATGGTGATTGCGTTCAGTTGCCGGTAGTCAATACAAGGTCGAAGTCCCCCGTCCTTCTTCTTCACAAAAAAGAACCCTGCAGCAACAGAGGAAGACGAGGGCTTGATGAGACCTGCAGCAAGGGACTCGGTGATGTACTCATCCATGATCGCCTTCTCAGGGAGTGACAAGTTGTAGAGGCGGCTACTGGGAAGAGTAGCCCCAGGACGGAGATCAATGGCGCAATCATACGGGCGGTGAGGCGGGAGTGACTTAGCACGGGTCTTGCTAAATACCTCACCAAGGTCATGATACACAGGGGGCACGGAGGAGAGATCAGGAGGCAGGGGAGTAGGCGAGCTCAAAGGCGTAGCACTAGGAGCTGCACGAAGGCATTGGGCATGGCAAGTAGAGCCCCATCCAAGGACTGTGCCTGTGGACCAAGAGATGTGGGGTTCATGGTGTCTGAGCCAGGGGCGTCCCAAGATAACTGGATTAAGCGGGGAACGTATGATGTAAAATTGCATTGTCTCTGTGTGGTTACCTGCAACGGTGAGAGTAACGGGGACGGTCCGCTGTGTGATACAGGCTAATCTCCGGTCATCCAAGGCAAACGCATCAATGGGGGTCCCAAGAGACTCAAGGGGAATGTCTGCCTGCGAGGCAAAGTCAAGGTCCATAAAACTATCATCTGCTCCGGAATCAATCAGGGCTCCAAGGGAAAGTCTCTGGCCCGCCCAGACTAAGGCAATAGGAACAAGATGGCCGCGAGATTCGGACCCACGGGAGAAGGAAAGGCGGCTTACTAGGATCTCCCTTGGTCCTGGTAAGCCTAATCTTTTGGCCGTGAGGGACAGTCGCGGAGTCGGTGCCCCTTAAGACCTCAGTACAGGCAAAGACCTGCCTTGAATCGGCTCTCCCGTTCAGCAGGAGTAAGTCTAGCACGTCCTACCTCCATCCGCTCTTCTACATCCCCAGGTGGCGTTGTCGCGAAAGAGTCAGAGTAGGGATTGGCCGGGGAAACGGGAACAGCGGTTCGGTCTGACGCAGAGGAAGTTCTGGGATTGAAGGAAGTTCCACGCAAGGCCTTCTCACGCTTTCTCTCCCGGATACGTCCATCAATGCGGATAGCGAGAGCAATGAGGTCATCCAGAGATGAGGGTTCTTCTCGGGTAGCAAGTTGATCCTTCACCGCCTCGCTCAATCCTCTACGAAAAGTGGCACGCAGGGCCTGGTCATTCCATCCGCTCTCAGCGGCAGCCAGGCGGAAGTCGACGGAGTAATCTGTGACGCTGGCGCCGCCCTGCTGGATGTTATTCAGTCGTGAGTCAGAATCCCGACCGCTTACCGGATGGTGGAAAACCTTACGTAGCTCTGCGACAAAGTCTCTATAAGAGTTACAGTAGCTGGCCCCCATGGACCAAGAAGACGTAGCCCACTGCGCTGCTCGACCACTGAGCAGGTTGGTCACGTAAGCGATCTTAACAGCATCACTGGAGAACACGGTGGGCTGGTGTGTGAAAACAAGCTCACACTGCATAATGAAGGTAGAGCAAGTTTCAAAGTTACCGTCAAATGGGCGTGGACTGGTAATGATGGTTCCACGGGGTAAATAAACAGGAACCGGAGGATCTACTGGAGCGGCGGCCACAGGGGGCGCACTTGCTGGCGGTACAGGCTGGTTCAGCTGCTGGTTGGCAAGAGCTGCTGAAATGGTCTGCAGTTGTTGCATGATCTCTGCCTGCTGACTCGCCATCGCCGCCTGCTGGACAGCTAAAGCTTCCACAGAAGCTTGCAGGGGTTGAACTTGAGACTGGAGACCCTGCACAGCAACCGAAGCCTCTTGTAATTGCTGGGAATGGGCGTTGGTAATCTGAATTTGTTTTACTAGGGCTGCTTGCACCGGATTGGCTGTGGGTGTGCCGTCTGTGCTGGCTGGGGTCGTCATGGCCAGTTCGTACTGTTAGGGTTTGCACCCGACCCCAAGAGCACAAACACAGAAGGCACAATATAGCGGGACCAACAGGCTAATTTATTGAAGAGAAAACTCAGGAAGTCCACTTTCACCAGGAAACGCGAAGTCCACCTTTAAACCGGGAACCGTGGAGTCGCCCTTTAATCCGGGAACAGTGGAGTCGGCCCTTAATCCAGGCAGGAGGGGGGGGGTAAACAGGAGGATACCAAAGGAGAACGGAAAATCACAGCAACGCTGGAGTGAAGAAATCCTCTTCGTAAACGGAAAGCAGCGCACAGGGGAAGGGGAGCAACGAGGAAGGTCCAACAGAGAAATCTCCAGGGAAGATCCAGGTAAGTAAACAAACTTCGATGAGCAGGCCAAGCACAAGTACTCTCCCAGGGAACGGCACGAACTGGCAACAAGCTGAGAGTGACACAGCCAGATATAGGGAGGTGATTGCCAACAGGTGAGTGGAGGGGTAACGAGGAAACAGGCATCAGGTGGAGTTGGCAGAGCTCCGGGTACGCTTACACTGCAGAGCGGGGAGACGTTGAGCCTTGGCCAAGGTTACACTGCAGAGCGGGTGTGGAGCGGCGAGACGTAACAAGAGGTGGATGATTTAGATGTAGGAGCTGATTGTAAGGAAAGGAGAAGTTTCTCAATTGAGATTTAAAGTGATACTAACATCAAAATCTGAAAATTCCTATTGATAGGCTATGTTCCGAGTTGGAATGTGACCAGGGAGAAATTCAGTGGCCAAAACAGCGCATCTGCGGCCACTCGAGAGAGAGCTGTGATTGACTGTAGATGGTGTCCAATTACAAATTGTGCCGGTGGATACGTAGACACCAGTCAATTTGCATATAGGGTGTGTCCGTAGTGAGATGCTATAAAACCATGGAGAAGCCGCTCTTTCATCCCCTCCTGCTAGCTACTTGGCGCGACTTGGTGCTGTTTTGCTGAGACTTTATTATCAATCTTGCTCTGAGGTATTGCTGTCTATCTATATATCTATCTATCTATCTACTTATCTTAATATATATCATCTATCTAACAGTTATTTGTATCACCGAATCCTCCTCCTCGAAACTGTAATACTCGCAGAGGATCTCCCTCTCGCTCTCGCTATCCGACATTTTTTGTAAATAACAAGTGACGAGCGGTACCGAGCCCCACCCACCCAGGAAGACAGTAGCCAATAGCTTTGAATTCTTAAAACCACACCTATTTTCGGTTGTGATTCAAACTCCCAAAGTTAAAAAAAAATGTGTTCAGAAAGGGCATGTCAGTCTCTCCTTACGACCAGGTAGAGCTGTGTGTGTGTGTGTGTGTGTGTGTGTGTGTGTGTGTGTGTGTGTGTGTGTGTGTGTGTGTGTGTGTGTGTGCGCGTGTGCGCGTGCGCATGCTCTTGTGGATGTCTTCACTTAGGTATGTTTTTGTGTGTTCTTGTGTGCTTTTGTGTGCTGTGTGTGCACAGGCATGCATCATGCAGGCCAATGAAGAGTCCCCTTTCTCTTGCAGGACTCCCATTTCCTCTCCTGCTAAACCCTTCATGGTAAAGTTGTGGATTTCTGTGAAAACCGACTGCTCTCTGCTAGCACAGTGGGGAGGGGTCATCAATATTTTTTAACTTTTAACGGTATAGGGAGTATAAAAAGAATTAAAAGAAGCAAAGTTTCATGTATATTTTAGATATTTAGCATATACAGTGGGGTGCATAAATTTGGGCACCCCTGGTCAAAATGCCTTTTACAGTTAATATCTAAGTGAACAGAAGCCAACCTGAGTTCTAAATGGTAAGTGGTAGTTAAACTAATGGTAAGTTAAACATGACACATTTCTTCAAATTTTAAGCAAGATTAATTTTTATTTTTTTTTGTTTCAAAATAATAAGAAAAAGAAAAAGGCCCTGTGCAAAAGTTTGGGAACGCTGTCAGTTTTTACTTTGTAACTCCTCCTTGGGCAACTATAAAAGCTTGCAAACACTTCCTCTAGCCAGCTAAGAGTCTTTGAATTCCTGCTTTTGGATTTTTTCCCTGTTCTTACTGGCAGAACGCCTCTAGCACAGAAATGTTCTCCAGCCTCCTTGTACGTATGGCACGTTTGAGATCTCTCCACAAATTCAAGTGTGGGGGTGGTGGTGGTCTTCATCCATTGTCCGGACCTTCATCCGTCTTTCCTGGAGGTACTTGGTTTATTTCCAGGTATGCATCTAATAATTGTCTTGCTGGAATACCCAACCTCTCCTCAGCGTCAATGTCTGAACTGCCCTTCAAACGAGCCTCTAGAATTTCTTGACATTTGGTGGAATCCATTCTTCCTTCCATCTGCTAAATATTTCCTTTGCTGCTAGCTGCCACACAACCCCAAAGCATAATGGATGCACCTCCATGCTTAACACTTGGCTAGGTGGTCTTCTGTAAAGATAGTTACCCTTTTTTCTCCAGACATACCTTCCTCACTTGTGGCCAAAAAGTTCCATTTTGGTTTCGTGGGTCCAAATCAGGTTGTTCCAAAAGGCTTCGGGCTTCCCAAGGTTTTCTTTTGCATACTTCAGACACTTAATTTTGTGTTGAGGTTGTAGGAAAGGCTTCTTTCTGGCAACTCTGCCATGTAGGTCTTTGTTGTTTAAAGTATGTTGTAGTGTTGTCCTGTATACAACTAGACTTGTTTCTGCTCCTCTTTTTTTGCAACTCTTTTGCAGTGATGTTTGGGTTCTTCTGAGCATTTCTCACCAGGTCTCAGGCCACTCCATGTGAAAACAATTCGGGGTCTTCAGACCTTGCCTTGACTTCAATTGTTCCAGTTATCTTCTGATTCGGGTTTCTGACAGTGGATATACGTAGGCAGTTTGAAACATTGAGGTTTTGTAGCCTTCTTGTTGGTGGAAGTGACGTGACTATCTTGATTCTGACAACCTCGGACAACTCTTTAGAGGAACCCATGATTGTTAACACCAGACAGGACAGCCACCGCCGTCTGATACTTTAGAAGATGTGGCGTTACCGCAGAATAAATAGTTCAGCCCTGGAATTATATTCACCTGACTCACCGAAGACCTACCAAGTAAATCACCTGGGTCTTGGGCGTCAGTAATCATCTTTTTAAAAAGCAACAAACTTTTGCAATGGGCCCTTTTCCTTTATTTATCGTTTAAAAACAGTAAAAAATGAAAAGCAATGTTGCTTTAAAATTTGCAGATAGGTCTCATTTTTAACTTTGTACCATTTCGAGTTCAGGTTTGGTTCCAATCACTTAGGGATTGTAACAGACATTTGTACCAGGGGTGCCCAAATTTTTGCACCCCACTTTACTTTCTTTCAGTGCATGTGACAGTAGGCATTGATGTCAGAATGCCAGCAACACGGCAAGCTGCAAATAATAAGTAGCCAATAGTTAACCGGTATAGAGAAACTAAATATATGGCAGCGCTTTACATTAAGTGCACGTAATAAGCATTTGTTAATAGGTAATAAGGCCCTTATAAGTTATAACGTTTGCATTTTGTGGACTATCAACATTCTTTTAATAACTTTTAATCATGAGGGTCCTCAGATGCTACATGCAGTTTTATGCAGATTGGATTAACAACGTAAGAAAAAGTAGGTTTTGCATATTACACAAGCTCCACGTAATGGCTGAAAACGTGTTTATGATGCTATTATTAACACTCATGTAGTCTTACTAACACATAATAATGTTAGTAAGCGTTTTATGTACGTGTATCCATTGGTCAGTGTTAAGGTCCCCCCCCCCCCATTCTGATTAGGATGAATTGAGCCTTGGGATCCCCCAGGGCCCTGTATGTCTGTATCTGTGTGTGAGCTTGTGCGCGCGCGTGTGCGTGTAAGAGAGAGAGCGAAAGAGTCATGTTGACCCCCAAGTTTCATAAGCATGCAGGTCACATTTTGGAGGTTGTGAGGTAAGTATGGTAACCCAGGTAGTCAACAGGTGCAGTGACAGGTATAGAAATACTATGAATAAACTGGTATGGTGGATAAATATATTGCCTGCTTTATTTTCGGTTTGCAAACAAGCAATGTCCAGTGTGTGTGTCACCATCTCTCAATTTAAGACGAAGAAGAAGAAAGCCACTTTTTATTTTTGTCATTGTAGGTTACAATGAAATTTGTTCCCTGCATTTAACCCATCCTATTGTATAGGAGCAGTGGGCAGCTGCAGCACCCCGGGACCAACTCCAGTTCTTCTTTCCACCGCCTTGCTCAGGGGCACAGACAGGAGTATTAACGGTAGAGGCTAGTTCCCATCGATGCAGAGAACGGAAATGGAGTAGAGAACAGTCAACTGAGCATGCGCGAAATGCCTCTACCATGCCTCCACATGCCCCGCGTAGCATCCAGGCGCTAGGATTCTAGGAAGACCCACCCCCTACTCTGCGTCTGATTAACTAACTTTAACCCTAACCCCGCCCTAACCCTAACCTTAACCTACCCAAACAACGGAGGCAATGAGTACTTGCGCATGCTTTGTTGACCGTTCTCTGCATCGATGGGAACTAGCCTCTACCGATTATTAACCCTAACATGCATGTCTTTTTGATGGTGGGAGGAAACCGGAGCACCCGGAGGAAACCCACACAGACACAGGGAGAACATGCAAACTCCACACAGAAAGGACCCGGAACGGCCTGGGGTTCGAACCCAGGCCCTTCTTGCTGTGAGGCAACAGTGCTAACCACTGGGCCACCATAGAGAAATTTATGCCATTCATTTATGTTGTATACGTATATGTATATAAGACTGGAAGGAAGCCAAGCAGGTTGAAATGGAACTGCACTTGCCCTGAACGTTGAGTGTTTATTCGAGTAAGATGGTATGAAAGGAAAAAAGGTACAACTTTTCCACCG
The DNA here is from genome assembly GCF_029633865.1 of Lampris incognitus. Lineage (NCBI taxonomy): Eukaryota > Metazoa > Chordata > Actinopteri > Lampriformes > Lampridae > Lampris > Lampris incognitus. The sequence goes on from NC_079212.1 coordinate 33,140,279, forward strand.
TGGCCAAAATATATAACTCACACACCCACACACACACTCTATTGCCTACCTTCTCACACACTGTTTAATGTGAGGTGTCACACAGGGAAATGTCATTACAGACAAGTGTGTGTGTACGGGAGGTGTGCACTCAACATTCAAGTATGTGCAAACAGGCACACACTTGCAACCCCTACCTCCCACACGCACACACACTTGGAGCTCACACCCCCTGTTGCAGGTTTTATTTATCCAAAATGCACTCCTTGTTCTCTGTCTCTCTTTCCCGCTTCCCTCCCTCCTTTTCCCTCCCACCATTCTTTCTATCTTCCCCACTGCCCATCTCTCTGTCTCCAGCTCTGTGTCTGTCTCTATCTCTTCCTCTCCACCACTGCACAGGGTGCACATAAAAGAAGAGAGAGTATGAATACTGTGCAGTAGAAATACATTTCCAGAAGGTTCTGTCAGGGGAATATTGCCTAATCCCTCTGTTCTGTTTCTCTACTCATTTCGACCCTTTCCTTCCTTCCTGTCCTCTGTTTGCCCAGCCTCTCTTCAACCATCTCAGCTTTTCAGTAGCTCTGCATAGATCCAAATTTTGAGCAAGATTAAAAAAAAAAACCATAACAAATACGTCTGTGTGTAGTCCGTGGTGAGATTAGGTTGTCAACAATACTCGAGGAAAGCTGAGAGGGGTAGACAATATTTACTCTCCTCTCATTTGTTCTTCTCACTCACTTCTACAGTAGTTGTCATCCCTTTCAGACTGTGCCCCCCCTCCCCCCCTTCATGGTGGTCGGTCTAAATTTACAAGTGAGTGAATGCGGGTCGAAAAGCTGGCTACTGTTTTCAGGATGTGTGCATGTAGAACATGTTTAGGAGGTTGGCATGAATTTATTTTGTGGTTTCCAGTTTTGTTGGGGGAGACGGGCTTCCCAGTCAGAAGCAGCGGGGCACACGAGACAGTAAAGCCCATCGTTAATTAATATTAGGAGCGGCAGTAGATTAGCTCACTCTCTCTCTCTCTCTCTCTCTCTCTCTCTCTCTCTCTCTCTCTCTCTCTCTCTCTCTCTCTCTCTCTCTCTCTCTTTCTCTCTCTCTCTCTCTCTGCCAGCAGCCATACCTGCCTCTGCCTCTGCTGAATGAAAGAGCCAGTTCTGCTGAATGACGGAAGCTGAGCAGGTGTGGGCTTGGCTAGGACTTGGATGGGAGATCTCTCGGGAAGTGGTGTTGGTGGGCCAGTAGGGGGCAGTCTTCCCTCTGGTCCAAATAAACAAAAAATCCCAATGCCCCAGTGCAGTGACTGGGACTCTGTGCTGTAGGCGATGCCATCCTTCGGATGAGACATTAAACCAAGGTCTTGACTCACTGTGGTCATTAAAGATCCCATGGCACTTATCGCAAAGAGTAAGGGATTCCCCTGGAGTCCTGGCAAAATTCCCAACCGGGCTCTCTCCATCTGGGCACCTAATTGTCCCCCCCATGTAATTGGCTCAATAATTCCTCCCTCTCCACCACAAGCTGATGTGTGGTGAGCGTTCTGGCACAAAATGGCTGCCGTGCATCACCCAGGTGGGTGCTACACATTGGTGGTGGTTGAAGTGAATTGCTCCCTTCAATGTGAAGTGCTTAGAGAACGTGTCTAGATAAAGCGCTATATAAATGTAATCCATTGTTATTATTATTATTACATTAACAGGGCAGGTCTTGATGCCCAGTTCCGTTATTTTGCCAATATCCAACTTTTTTGACTGCCTGTTTCCAAGTACTTTTAAAAGGTACCCATATCTGATTGCTGTGCTTACACCATTATTGCCCTTGAAACAACCTGCGTGCGTCAGCCTACATGAGAGATGGTCAGTGATGTGGATGTAAACTACATGTGACGTGTACACCATGTCATTTAAAATGTGAAAAGATTGTGAGAGTCTGAATGAGGTGTGACTCGTAGTGACCTGAAAAATCCCATCTGTGTGGATACACGAGAGTCACACTGGCAGGTGTCAGTTTACTATTCAATTATTTATGTATGTGAAAGTGTCAAAATCAAATGGGAAAATATCCGATTCCATGTCCTTTTTTGCTGGTGACACGGTCATAATAAACAGCCGATCTGTGCCGCATGCGAGCAAAAATCAGATTGGGTCACTTGTACTGGTGGGGGGGGGGTCTAAACGTAGCCGTTGCGTCCTCCATTGCTTCCTCTCTCCCTAGATTTCTTTCTCTCAATCTCTTTGCTCGCTCTCTCTTTTCCTCTGTGACCTCTGCACTTGCCCCCCCCCCCATTCACTCTGAGTTTCCCAAGGCACCTTCACTGTTGCTCTCTTCCATCCCATCCCATTCTCTGGGTTTATACTGTCACTACCTGCCTAAGGGATGTTAAAATATTTATGAAACCCGCAGGCGTGCGCACACACACACACACACACACACACACACACACAAACACTCAAATGTAGATCACCAACAAAAACAGGATATAACACAAGCATTTACACAAATACAAAAACACAGAGACATACTACACATAACTTAAAATGTGTTCGTACACACAGAATTCCAAACATGCTTCCACAAACTCATCAAACACAAACCTGGTATGTCTAATGTAACTGACACATGCATCTGCACCATTACAAAAATAAAAACGCACAACCTACACACACGCACACACACACACTAACTGTCCGTCTCCTTATCCCTTATGGTCCAAAACAGCTCTCGACCTGCTATTTCAGCTCTACCGCCCACATTGTGAATTCATGAACTTTAGATCTGCCATTCCCAATCACCACTCAAGTAGCACCGGCTTGATTTTTCAAAGTGACGCAATGTCAAGGAGTCCTTAAATGGGTTTACATTTCATCCCCACTGACAGCTTGAGGAGCGTAATTCAGCCCATGGAGGATTTTGTGTGCCGCGAAAGAGGCCCTTCAATCAGACAATACAATGCAATCAGACAATTGAATAACTTTTCCCGTTCAGAATAGAAGGAATTTTGAGATGTACAGCCCCTTTTCTGGGGTTGAGCCACATTGTTAAACAGCTAGGTGGGCGAGACAGAGGCAAGACAATCCTTTGGAGAGATCTTTAAGAACAAGCGCCTCATTTGAGAACAATATGAATATTGTCTGTGATTGGGATTGACATCGAGGAAATGAACTAAGAGAGAGAGAGAGACGGGGAAATGGAGGTACAGAGATTGGAAAGGGAGACCGAGGGAGGAGAGAAAACAAACAGAGCACAGCGGAGTGCAATATCTTAGAGTTAACTTGTTTACTGAAATTTTGCATTGCCTTAATGGCAGGGACTTCTTTGTTTTAAATTTGCAAGTGCTGAATAATCCATGTAAAAGTACAGAGTTTGAAAGGTTTTGAATCTCAGCATAATTGCTCAGTGGACCTTTAGCACAGTTGCATGGAACCACTTCACAGCACTTCATTTCACTTCACTCACACACACACACACACACACACACACACACACACACACACACACACACACACACACACACCTCAAGCTGGGGGTGGGAAATGTGGTACACAAATCTTCAACAAGATTTTGATGAAATGATTGTGTTTGTGAGTTTGTCATTATCCTGATAACTTTTGCCACGATTATAGTTGAGCAATTTTTTTTTTTTTTGGGTGACATACTCACCAGACCCCACTATAAAAACCCCAGCCTTGAACTGGTATAGTCCACCGGGACACTTTATTCTAAGATAAGTTACTCATTAAATATAGAGCCTGACGTGCATTGGAGAGCCTTTTTGCTGGACCCAAAAAGTGGCCGGCAGAGCTTCAAGACAGCTGGCGTCATCTTGAGCATCCTGGATTCATCACCTGAAATTGCTAACACCCTTATCCACTTTCCAGCCTGTCTGTCAGCCTCTGAAGTATGTGTCAGGGCCTCTCCCCTGTCAAAAACAAGTTTTTGCAAAAGAATCTGGACTGCAGTAGCATTGACACCTTGGATGGCTCTACCTCACCCTACTGTGACCCTTGTGTTCACTTGTAGACTTGTTAGTGAATAGACGCTTGGGGAATGAGGTGTGGGCAAGCCAAAACCACAACTTAATTAAGCTACTCAACACGTCCCAGTCACACTAAAGGGGTTAAGGTAGGTCACACACAAATACGTATTGAAGCAGAGAAACCCAAATAGGCAGAAAGGATGCGTCTATACGCCTGTTGTGATATGCTCTTGTTTTTTAAAACACTTAACTTGTTTTTAAATATGAGTCGTACGTCTTTTTCCGTTGTCATGTCATGATTACTGTTACTGACCTGTTGCTTTGAACTCTGTTATGATGAAGAGCTTGGAAAGATTGGTTATATCGTATATACAATGTAACATTACTGTTAGTTACCCATGGCCCATTACAGTTTGCTTACTGTTCCAACAGATATGTAGATGACACTATCTCACTTGTTCTGCCTACTGCTCTAGTATACCTTGAAAAGAAAAATACCTATGTCAGAATGGTTTTTAATGATTACAGCTCTGCTTCTAATACAGTTGTACCATCCAAACTGGTGTTGAAACTCAGAGGTTTTAGTTCTGGCAACTCTATCTGTAATTTGCTGTTTGATATCCTTACAGGCAGGCCCCAGACTGTGAAAATAGGTAGAATATACTCATATCTACATTAGTTCTTAGGACCGGTGCGCCTCAGGGCTGCTGTCTTGGTCCCCTATTGTACAGCCTGTTTACATACAACTGTGTTGCCAAATATGACAACTACAGCATCATCAAATTTGCAGATGACACCACAGTGATTGGACTAATATGCAGCAGTGATTAGAGGGCCTATAGGAAGGAAGTGGAAGATTTAACCATACGATGCCATGATAATAACCACTCTCTAAATGTCAATAAGACAAAAGAAATCATTGTTAATGTAACCAGGTTAAAATTAATGTTTTTATTTTATTTTGTTTGAGTATGAAATATCACCAAATCCTGTCTGTGTGCTGTTATTTGTGTTTACTACATTTTATTTTATGTCATTATTTACTTTTATGTGTTTTCCAACGACCGTCATATACGTGTACTGTCGCTTTAAGAGAGAGGTCTTGTGGGTACACGGAAGAGGGAACGCGGGAGAGGCCATTTTTGTTTTGTGGGAGGAGTCTCAAGCAGCAATCGAGCCGAGCCACACGTGTTTCTTACCGTGGGACAGTTTTGCTGGTTGAGGAGAACGTAACCTTGAGTATCCCTGTAAGAAGATACTGCAAGCTGTGGGATAAAATACTCGTTTATCCTTTCTTACATCGGAGTCCCGTGGACGGTTTCTACTTCTAACGCACATGAGTGGAGTCCGGGCAGTAGTTGAACTTCGACCCCCACGTCCGTAAGAAACACCGCTCCCGCTGGAGGACTGGACGGTTGTCGAAGGGTTTGAAACCAAAATAAATGGCAAGGTGGGCCAAATAGAGTCCTGTGTGTCCCCCCCTCCTTCCTTGATCATGATGATGATGATGATGATGATGAGAGACTGAGGGCCCCCCACAACACCTGGGGCCCCACCCAACTAGAACACAACGCAGAGCTAATGATGAGAGTGACGGGCGTGCAGCAGGCTGACCAGCATAGAACACCATAGGACTGCCCCCGTTACACTTACCATTCTGAATACTGGAGCTGAAGGAAGGTGCGGGGGCAAACTGTATAAATTCAAGTGAACCTGACTGACGGTTACGCCAGTATTGTTTGTGGTTGCTATAGTTACCAAGCCCCAGACGTCCTCAGGTATTTCTACAGACTGTACACTCATGTTACAGTGGACTGGAGTTGAGCTGTGTGGACACTGGACAGTCATAGCTGTGGTTACCATGGACTGGGCTTGGGAACAGGACATTTGTATATACTGAAGGAAGAAAAACACACGAAAAAAAAAAGGAAAAAAAGGTTAATGTTGATGTGATTGAAGGACTCGTGTGAATAATCTATTGATCTAAACTACTGGATATGTGCATATGTGATTAATCTATTGGTGAATTTGTTGATCGTGTGTGATTGTTTCAATCTCTTAGTGATTTCTAGATTCAATTATTTAAATGAATTGAGCTTTTCACTTTTTTATTTTATTTTTTATTTTATCTGAGTGTTAGAGGTAGGAACATGGCAGAGGGTGGTTCGTACGTAGGTGGGGGTAACATTGCTGATCAGGATCTTTTGGATCGCCAGTGTGCTATGGAGAGGGGGTACCAGTTAGATGTGGGTGGGGGTTTACGGCTAGGTGTAGGTAGGAGTTTCGGGCAGCTCTTAGAGGGCGGGGAACCAGACACCAGAGCACCAGGACCTAGAGACCCGACCACATTTGGCACTCCTCAGTTCACCTCCACACGCTACGTAGAACGGGCCAGGCCAGGTATCAGCGAAGGGGCTGTGCTGGGTAACAGCGAGCAGCCAGTGGGTGAGTTAGCCATGCTCATTACTCGGTTAGCAGAGAAGATAGGAGAGTCAATCACTGCTAAGCTGCAGGAAACACAAATGCTTAGAAACACACACACAGACAGTGCTAGGTCTGCTGAACAGTGTTCGGAGACAGTGCCTAGTGTTAAGAGTAGTAATGCAGACAGACGCTAGGGAGCCTCCTATTTTCAGGGGCGACAGCTCTGATAAGTTTACAGTTCATGAGTGGGAGAGCCTTATGACTTTGTATTTGAGGAAGCGAGCCATTCCAGTTAGTGAGCAGTCACATGAGATTCTAGCTAAGCTTATGGGGAAAGCAAGGGACGTGGTGAGGATAAAGCTGCGCAACACATCTGTCGACCACATAGCAAACCCCCACATTATTTTTGATGTACTGAAGCAACACTTTAGTGACTTCACATACTCGAGCATGCCCCTGGCGGACTTTTACAGTACGCTGCCCAAGCCAGGTGAGGACGCTATGGAGTATTGGATTAGGCTTAATAAGACAGTGGAGGTGGCTGACGAATGCTTGAAGCGGCAAGGCCGTAGTATTGAAGAGCCAAGCCATGAGGTAAGCATGATGTTTATCAAACACTGTCCAGATCAGTCTCTTGCCAATGTTTTTAAGTTCAAGTCCGCAGGGAAATGGTCTGCTAGCGAGATCCAAGAGAGGCTTGATGAGCACATGCTGGAGAGGAAGTACCGTGTTGCTGCAGGTGGACAACGTGAAGCAGGCGTGGTAGAGCGTAGGTTCCATTCACAGGTTCATGTCCCTGTAGTCGACGTGGCTCCCGACTTGAACACGACCGTGCCGGTGGTGCCATCTCCCGTCCCGGCTCATGCGTCATCTACATCATTTTGTGCAAGGTGTCCTACACCGTCTCCCGCACCTGTCTTTGGCGGTGATGACTATATGAGGAGTTTGGTGAGCTTGCTAGACCGTTTGGTCACAATGCAGACTCAGGTTCCAGTTAGCGCTGCGGTCCAGACACCGACGCGGACTCAACCGCCAGCTAGCGCCGCAGGGCGGGTGCCAGACGCACCGCAGCGGTTGTGCAGGGTTTGTAAGTCTCCGGATCACTCCACATTTTCCCACTGCAGCCGGGAGAACCGATGTATAAACTGTTTGTCTCCTGGTCATTGGAAGAGGGACTGTCCTCACCCTCAGCCGCCCAACCAGCTCCGTTCTCAGCCTGGTGGAAGAGCTGGTCGTCAGTCTCGTCCGTTAAACTACTAAACCCACACCTAGAGAGGGATGGTGTGGGTAATGTAGATGTATCCCTCACTGATGTCTCCGACCTGGCTCACTTGTATGAAGACAAGTGTGCCAAAGCACCTCAGGGTTCGTGTATGGTCATTCAGGCGACACAGAGGATTCAGGCTTTCAGTGACTTGTTCTATGCTCCTGTTCTTATCAACTAGAGTGTGCAGCTTAATGGCATGTTGGATACTGGCTCTATGTCATGCAGTATCAGTGAAAATGCAGTAGAGAAGCTCCGCTCTGGGGGTGTTTTACCTGAGAAGCAGCAGCCTGAAGAGAACATTGTCTTGATTGGCTGCGGTGGTCTGGAGACTAGGCCTGATGGTTTTTATGACCTCAACATGCAGCTTTATGGTGTTTCCTTTGTCATACCCACTCTGGTCGTGCCCGGTCAGCATGATGATCTGATAGTCGGCACAAACGTCATTAAACATGTGGCCCATGTACTCAAGAGTGGTACTGAGTACTGGGACATCACGTCCAGACAGGAACATCCGTCTAGTCCTGACGTTGAACAGTTCTTGTCCATGTTCACGAATGTAGAGCGCTGGAGGGGTGGTGCAGTTCCTGAGAAGATAGGTACTGTTAAGCTCACCCAGGCCGTGACACTCTTACCGAGGCACGAGCACTTAGTCTGGGGCAGACTTCCTGCTAAGGTGCCTATGTCAGCTGGAAGCACTGTTGTTGTGGAGCCGACAGACTCCAAGGCCATGCCACGCAGTGTCCTCGTAGGTCGACTTGTCACACCGCTCTGGGGTGATAGGTGGGTACCCATGACTGTTGTCAATCCATCTGACAAAGCCATCACACTGAAAAGGAACTGCAAGTTGGCTGATGTGTTTCCATGCTTGGCGATTGAGGACTTTAATGTTTTCCAGGGACTGCAATCAGTTGCAGGGAGGCATGAGTCCAACGCCACAGATAGTGCCTGTCCCCCTGTCCAGCCAGCTAGGAGTTTGTCAGAGCTCGGACTCGGTGACATTGACCTCAGCTCCTGTCAGGTTAATGAGGCATGCAAGTCCCAGCTCACTCAGCTGCTCACCGAGTACCATGACATCTTCTCCAGGGACTCTCTGGACTGTGGCGAGGTCACAGGATACACACATCGCATCCATCTGGTGGATGAGCGCTCCTTTCGCTTGCCCTACAGGAGGGTTCCCCCAGCCCACTATCAGAAGTTGAGACAGGTTCTCACTGATATGGAGGAGAAAGGGATTATCCGGAAGTCCTCGAGCGCATACGCTTCACCGCTGGTTATGGTATGGAAGAAGGATGGCGGGCTTCGGATCTGCACTGATTTCAGAATAGCTGAATGCTCGGACCTTGAAAGACGCTCATCCCTTGCCACACCAGTCGGACTGTCTTGCCGCGCTGGGTGGTAACTGCCTCTTTAGTACGATGGACCTCACCTCTGGCTTCTTCAACATTCCAATGCATGAAGATGACAAGAAGTACACTGCTTTCACGACTCCCCTTGGGTTGCATGAATACAATCGCATGCCACAGGGCCTTTGTAATAGCCCTGCAGCCTTCATGAGAATGATGATTGGGATCTTTGGGGATCTGAACTTCACGAAGCTTTTGTGCTATCTTGATGATCTTCTTGTCTTCGCGCCGTCAGAGGTTGAGGCTCTGTCGAGGCTCCGCACTGTGTTTCAGAGGTTGAGGGAGAACAACTTGAAACTGGCTCCGAAGAAGTGTCATCTGCTGCAGAAGCGGGTGCGGTTTTTGGGCCACGTGGTTGATGGCGGAGGTGTGTCTGTCGATCCCTCCAAAGTAGAGGTCATCCCCAACATGACAGTGCAGGATCTCATGGAAGGTGATGGGTGCACGCCTTCTGTTCGTAGGATCAATTCTTTCCTTGGTATGGTATTTTACTACCAGCATTTCCTCCCGAACTGCTCCTCCGTGGCTAAGCCCCTGTTCGCCCTTACAGCTGGACAAAAGAGGAGGGGGAGGTCGGCTAAGGATAAGAAGCCCCATGGCAGCTTCCGTAAGCTTACCTCCGCAGACTGGACGGTGGAATGTGGGGAAGCATTTGATCTGTTGAAGACGATGTTACTGGAGTGTGTGGTGCTTGCCCATCGAGACTTTGAGGTGCCTTTCATTTTGTCGGTCGATGCGTCTTTGGACGGACTCGGCGCGGTGCTGTCTCAAGTGCCCCGAGGAGAGTCCAAGGCCAGACCTGTTGGTTTTGCAAGCAAGTCCCTCAGTGCCTCACAGCGGAAGTATCCAGCTCATAGACTGGAGTTCATGGCGCTGAAGTGGAGTGTTTGTGAAAAGTTCAGCCACTGGCTGAAGGGTCAAAGCTTCACCGTTTGGACAGATAATAATCCGCTGACTTATCTCCTAACGAAGCCGAAGCTTGACGCGTGTGAGATCCGCTGGGTGTCTAAGTTGGCGTCTTACACCTTCGATCTCAAACACCTGCCAGGGAAGAAAAACGTGGTGGCGGATGCATTGAGTCGCGACCCTTTTTCCAAGCCCGTCAGTCAGAGGCTACTTAGGGAGCCCTACCCGGCCCTTGTTCAGGAAGCCGACGGGGTTGAGGGGGACTCTGTGCAGGATGTTTTCAGACTCAGTTGCCAGTCCCAAACACTGAGTAGTGCGCGATCTGGGTTTGCTTGTGATGCAGCTGAGGTCAGGGCTTTTTGTCAAGCCAAATGTGACTGGCCTGATGCATCAGTATTCACAGCACTCAGTTTGGTCCAGCACGTTCAGCATCTGTCGGGTGGTCAGGATACACTGCCAATGTTATCCACCGAGGAGCTCAGGTTGAGTCAGGAGCAGGACCCCTGCATCTCCAAGGTGTTGCCCTTTGTCGCTGTTCGGAAGCGGCCATCGAGGCGTGAGAGGCATGGTGCTGACCAGAAGGTCCTCAGGCTGTTGAAACAGTGGGAGAAGTTGGAAGTCAATGATGGTGTCTTGTACAGGGTGACAAAGGACCCAGTGTCCAAGCAGAGGAGGTCTCAGTATGTTTTACCTCTGAGTCTGAAAGACAAGGCACTGTCTGGCATCCACGATCACGCTGGTCATCAGGGCCAGGACCGTACTCTCTCTCTTGCAAGGCAGCGTTTTTATTGGCCTGACATGGAGAGGGATATCAGAGCATATGTCAGATGCTGTCGGAGATGTGTGTTTGGGAAGACCCCAGAGCCAGCTGCTTGCGCGCCCCTGGAGAGCATTAAAACTTCCGCACCGATGCAGCTTGTGTGTATGGATTTCTGGTCCGCTGAGGACAGTAAGCAGCGGTCAGTCGATGTCTTAGTGGTTACTGACCACTTCACTAAGCTTGCTCACGCGTTCCCCTGCACCAATCAGACAGCGAAGCAGGTCGCCAAGAAACTCTGGGATCATGTATTCTGTGTTTCCGGGTTTCCGGAAAGAATACATTCTGACCAGGGCACAAACTTTGAGAGCAACCTGATTGCAGAGCTTCTCAAGTTGGTGGGTGTAGCGAAGTCCCACACGACGGCCTACCATCCTATGGGTAATGGCGGGACAGAGCGTTTTAATCGCACGATGGGGAATATGCTCCGTTCCCTTCCGCTTCAGCAGAAGCAACAGTGGCCTCAGCAGATCCATTCTCTCACGCTCGCGTACAATGCCACTGTTCACGAGACAACGGGTTATGCACCTTTCTTCCTGATGTATGGGCGTGTCCCAAGACTGCCGGTGGATGTTATGTTCAGGCAGGTTTTGCATGATCCTCACGTTGTTGACTATGACTCTTATGCTCAGTCTCTGCTTTCCTGTCTCAGGAGTGCAATGGAGATCGCTCAGAAGCACTCCACGGCTGAGCAGCAGCATCAGGCGCGACAGTACAACAGACATGCCGAGGGCACTGTCCTGTCTGTCGGGGATCGTGTTTTGGTTGCGAACCAGAGTGAGCGAGGGAAGAGAAAGTTGGCTGACAAATGGGAGAACGGAGTGTACACGGTTGTCGGTGTCAACCCCAATATCCACGTCAACAAGATTCAGGATGCAGAGGGGCACACCAGAGTGGTGCACAGGAACCGTTTGTTGGAGGTCAACTTCTTGCCCCTTCCTGAGTTAGATCAGGGTGAGGAGTCCAGTACAACCAGTCAGTTGCTTGACTGCGCAGAGTCCGATGAGGAGGACAGTGCAGATGGCCTGACGGTCTCAGGGGATGCAGTGGGGCTAGCAGTCTCATCACTTGGAGACTCGCCTAGATCTGAGTGGGCAGAAGCGGAAGAGTTCATTCCGTCTAGTCTGGTAGTCAGTCCTGTGGGGGCCACTGCTCAGACTCCACCCAACACACACGCACCACACAACACACATGCACCACACATAGAGGCATCACACTCACTCGATGTTGGTGTTATATCTCACACTGATTCGCACACAGAAGCACCACACTCACTCGATACAGATGTTGCAGCTCGCACTGTCTCACGCACACAAGTAGAGAGCGATGGTCGGGTTAGGACACGCACAGGGAGGGTGGTGAGGTCAGTGAACAGGTTAATAGAATCTATGGCTCAGATGCCATTTCTACGGAGTGTGAGGGTTTGAACTTTGATGGAGGTTGGAGTCATTCAAACTAGTTTAATGTGAGTTATTAGGTGTCTATCAGACAGGGTTGTTTTGGGCCAAGTGCATGGTGTGGCGTATCAGGCGTCACATTGATCTAGGGGAATACTGAGACTTGATCAACCTCATTATTTTCTGAACCTCGTAACCGAGGTAGCTCCTAAGTTGACTGGAGGACTAGGTCCTTTTCACTTGTGCCAGTAGTCAGTGATGGGCTTTTCCTTTCCTCTTTCTCTTTTTATCCCGCTGTCAGGATGTTGGTGAATTTCAGGAGGGGTGAATGTAACCAGGTTAAAATTAATGTTTTTATTTTATTTTGTTTGAGTATGAAATATCACCAAATCCTGTCTGTGTGCTGTTATTTGTGTTTACTACATTTTATTTTATGTCATTATTTACTTTTATGTATGTTTTCCAACGACCGTCATATACGTGTACTGTCGCTTTAAGAGAGAGGTCTTGTGGGTACACGGAAGAGGGAACGCGGGAGAGGCCATTTTTGTTTTGTGGGAGGAGTCTCAAGCAGCAATTGAGCCAAGCCACACGTGTTTCTTACCGTGGGACAGTTTTGCTGGTTGAGGAGAACGTAACCTTGAGTATCCCTGTAAGAAGATACTGCAAGCTGTGGGATAAAATACTCGTTTATCCTTTCTTACATCGGAGTCCCGTGGACGGTTTCTACTTCTAACGCACACGAGTGGAGTCTGGGCAGTGGTTGAACTTCGACCCCCACGTCCGTAAGAAACACTGCTCCCGCTGGAGGACTGGACGGTTGTCAAAGGGTTTGAAACCAAAATAAATGGCAAGGTGGGCCAAATAGAGTCCTGTGTGTCCCCCCCTCCTTCCTTGATCATGATGATGATGATGATGATGATGATGATGAGAGACTGAGGGCCCCCCACAACACCTGGGGCCCAACCCAACTAGAACACAACGCAGAGCTAATGATGAGAGTGACGGGCGTGCAGCAGGCTGACCAGCATAGAACACCATAGGACTGCCCCCGTTACATTGACTTCATAAAGATCAGAGAAAATCACATTCCTATTTCCATCAATGGGTTGTCTGTTGGAATTGTGGCCAGTTTTAGCAGTTTACACATCACAGACACCCTCACGTTGTCTCTCAACGCCAATGGCATCCTGAAGAAGGAAAAACAGACACTGTATTTTCTGAGGCGTCCCAAGAGTTTTGGTATGAGTACCAAAACTCATGAACTTTTTTTTCTTCCCCTCCGCCCCCCCTTTTTTCCTTCCCCCTCCACCCCCTTTTTCTCCTCAATTGTACTCGGCCCAATTACCCTATTTTCCGGGCTGTCCCGGTTGCTGCTCTACTCCCTCTGCCTATCTGGGGAGGGCTGCAGACTACCACATGTCTCTTCCGATGCATGTGGAGTCGCCAGCCGCTGCTTTTCACCTGACAGTCAGGAGTTTTGCCAGTGGGACGTAGCGTGTGGGAAGAGCATGCTATTCCCCCCAGTTCCCCCTCCCCCCGAACAGGTGCCCCGACTGACCACAGGAGGCGCCAGGGCAGCGACCAGGACACATACCCACATCCAGTTTCCCATCAGCAGACACAGCCAGTTGTGTCTGTAGGGACGCCCGACCAAGCCGGAGGTAACACGGGGATTCAAACCGCCAAACTCTGTGTTGGTAGGCAACGGACTAGACCCCCACACTATCCAGATGCCCTTAAGAACTTTTATCGCGGTAACATCGAGAGTGTCTTGACAGGTTGTATCACATTGTGGTTTGGTGAACTGACAGCTCAGGACTGCAGCCTGATAATAATATTTACACCATTCTCTGCAAAAGGAAAGCCCAAAACATCATTAAGGACACCAGCCACTCTGCTCATGTTCTATTCTCACTCCTTCTATCTAAAAAATGCTACCGGAGCATCAAATCACACAACCACCCATCTCAGTAATAGTTTCTTTTCACATGTAATTACGTTGCTGAACAGCTGATGCACCCATATTCACCTTTCCATTGTTGTGTTATCGTGTACTGTATATTGTGTATATAATGTACGAATTCACTATGTACATAGTCTTTGTAGGTCTGTAGTGTTGTCTTTTTTTGGGATGGTGTGTTCTTGTGTCCTTTGTGTTAAGCACAAGAATGTGATTGTATTCCAATACACATGAAAATAAAGTTGAACTTGAACTTGTTGTCTTGTGACAATTAGCACATGAAAATAACGCTAATCATTTCACTACTGTTTTTGTAGCCCTTCATCAGGTTAACTGTTAAATGACAGGTTTTTCCCCCTGGTAGACTTTCAAACAGCTTGATATGCTAAATCATTTAATCTGAAACATTATTTTCTAGCAAGACCTTAACTCTTTTATACGTACCTCGCACAGTACGAGATGTACTTCTGGTACTTGTTAATTTAGGCACTGATCAACAGTCATGTTCCCCATCGTGCCCTTCTTAGAAAATTGCATTTCAGCAAATAATAGATTTGGGCTACATCTTTTCTTTTTTTTGTGGTCTCTTTGGTGTCATCTCCTTCCTGCACCTATTTTTAATCTTAACCTTGGTAAAGTCAGTTTATACTTTAAACCATATGGCGCAATGAACCTAAACCCATTTAACCTTGAGGCTTGAAGCTTGAAATCCCCTTTTGGACATACTTTTATAGCTAATCCCCCAACAGGCCTGGTAAAAGCTGTATCTGTTCCAAAGCAGGTCATTTGGAAGCCCTTTTCACCTTCATCATTTCACTGTTCTCTCGTTTCACCCCCCTCTCTCTTTATCCCTTTCATTTCAATTTTGAGTTTCCATTTAATTTCAGTCTAATTAGCCTTATTGGCATGACAACATTATACATTTATCTTGCCAAAGCACAGCCAAAACATGTACACAGTACCCCCCCCCCTCTGTTTTTGTCTCTGTCATATAGGCATGTCCTCTCTCTCTCTCTGAGGGATAAACTTAAACACTTTAATAGTGGCTCAGTCATAGTGGTGGGAGGAGACTGGAATTGCACTACACACCCTACAGTTGACAGAAACTCAGAAGAGCCCCATCCACCGTCAGCTTCTTTTCTGTCCACTGTGGTCGCAGAAATGACCTTACGGATGTTTGGAGGACACTTAATCCAACAGCTAGGCAGTACACATGGGTAAAAGCTGCCGAAGGTAGTGTGAGGGCAGCCAGGTTGGACAGGATTTACCTCAATCAAACACAGCAACAGGTTGATTAAATCCACAATATCACCCGTGGGATTTTCAGATCAGCATTTAGTAGTGGCAGATTTTTCCTTACAAGTTCAATTTCGACACTGTTCCTATTGGCACTTCGATGTGCGGCTAACGCATGATAAAGCCTTCTGTCAGTTCTTCTCTGACTTCTGGAGTCGTTGGAGGCTGAGGAGGAAGGATTTTGAGAGCTTAGCTCGATGGTGGGAGGTAGGAAAAACAGAAATTAGGATTTTATGTCAGCAATACAAACAACACACTCTCGGTGTGGAGAAAATCTGTCTTGACGAATTAGAGAGAGAAATTAGGATATTAGAAGGCGAAGTAATTATTGGACATGATGGCAACAGCAGCACTTGGGAAAGTAGGAGGAAGGCTTTAGGTAGGTTCCTCCATGAGAGAGCAAAGGGTGCTTTACTCAGAACCCGAATTGCCACCATCAAAGATATAGATGCTCCGACTTCTATTTTCTTTAAACTCGGAACCTCCGGAGTTAGTAGACTTCCTTCAGAGTTCTACAAGACGTTCTGGACTCTAATTAGACGAGACTTACACGATGTTTTTAAAGAATGTTTGAACTCTGGAACTCTACCTTTGAGTTGTAGAAGGGCTGTCCTGACACTGCTACCAAAAAAAGGGAGATCTTGGCCTACTGAAAAACTGGAGGCCAGTTTCATTGTTATGTATAAGATAATTGCAAAATGTCTTTCAAATAGACTCAAACAGTGTATGGATACGGTTGTACATTACAGCCAGATGTACTGTGTTCCTGACCGTACAATTAAGGATAATCTTTTTTGATACGGGACATTATTGCCATATCTAAGCTCCAGGAGCTGGATGTTGGCCTGCTTTCCTTAGATCAAGAGAAGGCTTTTGACAGGATTGATCATTGCTCTGTTCAAAACACTTCAAGGTTTTGGTTTTGGGGATAGATTTGTTAACTGGATCAAGTTGTAGTATTCTGGAGCCAGTGTTCTGTTGAAGGTAGGAAGTGGACTCAGCCGACCTGTCTCTGTTAAGAGAGGTATAAGACAGGGTTGTCCCTTATCTGGGATGCTGTACTCCCTGGCCATTGAACCGCTTTTATTTCAGCTCAGGCAGGGGCTCCCAGGGCTAACCTTTTCAGGGAACATCATCACTGCAGTTAGCTTATCAGCATACGCTGATGATGTCACGGTTTTCATAACAACCCAAAACGATGTACAATTTCTCAAGCAGAAATTGGCCTTATACAAACAAGCTTTCTCTGCAAATGTCAATTGGTCAAAATATGTGGGTCTCTTGCTGGGAGAGTGGAAAAATAGAGAAAAGCCCACATTACCAGTGGGGCTGCAGTGGAATACAGAAGGGATAAAATGCCTAGGTGTCTTTCTAGGCAGTGACCGCATCCTGAGCAAAAACTGGGAGGGTTTAACTGAAAAGGTCAGTGCCCGATTGTCTAGATGGACTTGTATCCAGCCTCAGTTGTCCTATAGGGGGAGAGTCTTGATTGTTAACAACTTGATTGCCTCGATGTTCTGGCACCGGTTTAAATTTGTAGAACTTGTGGACACACTCATACGGGAAGTACAGAAGACGCTGGTGGACTTCTTCTGGGGAGGCTTTCAATGGACTAAGTCTGCTGTACTGTTCCTACCAGTGCTAGAAGGAGGCCAGGGCCTGATTGACCTCCGCAGTCGCATCATGGCTTTTCGCCTTCAAACTGTGCAGCGCCTTTTATACCATGACCAGCGACTTTGGAGTGAAACAGCATCTGTGTTGCTTCAGAGGGTCATGAACCTGAACTATGACAAGCACCTGTTCCTTCTGGACATGGCTGGCATGGATTTCACGACAACACCCTTCTATCAATCTGTTCTCCATGCTTGTGGAACGGTCTTACGCACCAACAGAGACTACTCCCAGCTCTATGGCAGTGTAGGGGAGGAATCACTGTTCCATAACCCACTGATAGGCTGCAGGATGCTCAGCTCCATAAGTGTACAGAGATCCCTCATAAGAGCTGGACTTACGAAGTTAGGGTGTCTCAGATCAGGAGGACAGTGGAAGATGGCTGGCATTTTGAGCCAAGAGAATGGCTTTAAATCTCTTCATTTGATGGAGAGGTTGTTGGGAGAAGTGATCAGTGCACTTCCTGGCTTCTTCAGGGAGGCACTAGGAGTGGAGTTTGGAGAGGATCAGCCAGCTATGCGGCCTGTCTTTCCATCTTTGTCAGTCCGTGCGGCAGTGGAGGAGCACGAAGAAGTGAAGGGGGCCATTCTGTCCTTCAAAACGCCAGAACTACATGACCTCTCAAGTACATCACAGAAGGCCTTGTACGCAGTCGCTGTAAAGGTTCTCAACAGAACATCACTAGCCAGCGTGCAGGAGTCGAGGTGGTTGAGTGTGTTGGCACCAGGCTCATCCCCCAGGGGCAGCTGGAGGTCCCTGTACAAACCCCCCATAGAGAAACGCACTGCGGATCTGCAGTGGAGGGTGGTACACGGGGCTGTGGCTACGAACAGACATGTGGCACACATTGATCCTAGGGTAGGGAGTCACTGCTCTTTCTGCAATGATGAGGAAACCCTACAGCACTTATGGCTCAGATGTCCCAGGTTGGGCCCTCTTTTCTCTGTACAGCAGCGGTGGCTCAAAGGTTTAGGAGAGGTTCTTGCAGACTGCCTGTTTGCCTTTGGTCCGAGGTACATGGCAGCACAGTGCAGACGTGTCACCTTGGTTAATTTTTTGATAGGTCAGGCAAAAATGAGCATTTGGCTTAGCAGACGGAACAAGATGAAAGGCACAGGGTCCACAGACGTCATGCTCATGTTCAGGGGTCTAGTAGCTGCTTGGCTGAAAATAGTTCATGTTTTTCAAACTTAGTTCAAACTTGGAAGGGTTTATTTCTATGTGGGGACATGGGGATGTACTGTGCACAATGGAAGACCAAGTGCTTTTTCTTAATTGTTGAAAAAGGGAAAATAGGGGGAAGGTCTGTATCCTTTTGTTTTTACTGTGTATGGCAATTGTTGTGTTTTTCCACTATGTATATGAGTATTTGTGTTATTGTTATCTTGATGTGACTGAAGAATTGGAACATTAAAGGCTTGGTTAAAGGTCAAAAGGTCTCTCTCTCTCTCTCTCTCTCTCTCTCTCTCTCTCTCTCTCTCTCTCTCTCTCACTCTCTCTCTCTCTCTCTTTCCCTCCAATGTTTGTCCTTTCTGCGAGGCAATAGAAACAGTTTTTCATCATTTTACCGAGTGTGGACTATCGGAAAGCCCCCTTGTTGTTTCAAATACCTTGTTTGAACCACTCAGTGAGACATTCTCTGAAACTGTTTCGTTTTATGAGCTGGATTACAATAAGACACACACATTTCAATATCAGCTGTTGGACTGGAATGTAAACTAAATGAATGTGCCTTTGAAAATCAAATCTCTCTCTCGTTCTCCCTCTCCCTCCCCCCCCCCTCGCTCTCGGAGAGGCGGGCTGAAAGTCGCGCCCCTATGCCTTTAAACAGACTTGTGTCGGACAAGTGCTGGAAGTGAAGGAGTTGTTTCAGAGGTGGCTGGAGCAGCCGAGGGGTTGCCGGCAGACTCTCTCTCTCTCTCCCTCTATCGCTCTCTCTCTCTCTCGCTCTCTCTCTACAGACAGCCCTTTTATACGAACCGATTCTGGAAAAGAGGCATTGTCATTCTGAGATATTAAGTACTAAAAAAAGAAAGAAAAAAAAAGGTCCGAGAGAAACTGAAGTTCACCGGAATACTCCGTTAGTTATTTCAAGTTCTGCTTGGGTGATGCCAAAAAGACATTTCCCTCGGAAGGATGCGGGTGTTTAAAGCTTCTGTCGTCATGTTTCTGTTTGCCTTTCTCTTCGCCACTGTCTCAGCGACCAAGTTAAACGTACCACGTCTCAGGCTGTCATACAAAGGTATTTAATAATGATCCATTTCACCTGCAATGTTGCGTTACTAGCGACCAGCTTTGGCTTTCATTCTGTCCAATCTGCTGTTCCCTAATTTCTTCTGATATAGGTTTTAATCTTGTTTGTTTTTTTTTTTTTTTAAAGTTTTCCCTTGAAAGCAGCCGGCTGCATTATTTGTCATATTGAAGCGGATCGCGCGTGCGTGCGTGCGTGCGTGCGTGCGTGCGTGTGTGTGTGTGTGTGTGTGTGTGTGTGTGTGTCGCTCTGTGAGGGCGCTGCAGGTGGCATTGGTGAGCTTGGTCATCTGAACATCTGGTCAAAATGTGCATCGGTTCACCTCTTTTTAAGAGACACAAGCGAACCCGGTGACTCTTCCCTGGATATGTAGACCTCCCTCATCCCTCTGGCTTCATTCATTCATTCTTTTCTTCTTTTTTTTTAACTAGCTACTTCTCACAGTATTCCTCTTCGTGGTGGTCGGTCGAAATTTACAAGTGAGTTCGGGTCGAAAAGCTGGCTACTGTTTTCAGGACGGGTGCGTGTAGAGCGTGTTTAGGAGGTCGGCATGAATTTAGTTGGCGGTTTCCAGTTTTGCCGGGGGAGACGGGCTTCCGGTCCCCGCTCTGCGGTCAGGAGCAGCGGGGCGCGCGAGACGGCAAAGCCCGTCGTTAATTAAGATTCATTAGGAGTAAATTAGCGGGCTCCCCCCCCCCATTAGCATGATGCGACACGAGTTCTCACAGCGTGTCTCCATAGGCTGTGCCTGGATCACGCAGCCGGCGTGGGTGTGAGTGTTGGGGCTTGTGTTGACGCTGCCAAACCGAACCGACTACTGGGGAATTCGCCTTCACTCTTAGCTGCTTTCGTTAACGTGTGTGGGTCTGCCGTCGTCATCATCATCAGCACCAGCGGCAGATATCGCACAGGATTTCCTCCCGTTTAACCCGGTGTTCTGGGCCGAAAACTCACCCAATTACACCTCCCTTGGCTTCCTGTTGCCTGGGAGAGAGAGGTGATAAAATGAAGAGAAAAAGTGGATGGGAAAAGAATACACACTGTGACTATAACAATAAACAAAGTAGGGGCCACAGGGAGTGCAGTACATAAAGACAGACGTATGAATCCACGTTTGACTGTATACTATAATTACGCCCCGCACTGCTGCTGCAATATCCATAAGCAGAATTATATGGAAAACCCTGCAACCCAATTTCACACTATAGACACAGAGCGGAAAAACCTCTGCAGCTGCAGTCGTGGTGTGAGCTGCATGGTGCCCACAGCCCATAATGTATTGGATATACATTAATTCACAACCTCTATAACGAGGTGCTCTTCAGAACTGTTATTGGTTGTTGCTATGTATTTAACAACAATGTTGGACTGAAGATGTCTCTTACATTTGAAAAAACAATTAACTGCTACTTAGAGAGAGCATGGTTTAGGCTTAACAGAGGATAACATCTGTTTTAGAGTCCGATGAGCCGCTGACCACTTTGGACCCTCTTAGCTTCCTGCCTAAGTGACCTCTATTTTGACCCCATAATGTTCCCTCTTTTACATAATGATCTTCTCTCTCTCCCTCCCTCTCTCTCTCTCTCTCTCTCTCTCTCTCTCTCTCTCTCTCTCTCTCTCTCTCTCTCTCTCTCTCTGTCTCACACACACACACACACACACACACACACACACACACACACACACACACACACACACGCCCAGAGGGTACCTGTACTCCCAGGGGGTTGTAAAAGTAATTTAGCAACAGGAAAACCTGTCATTATCTCATTTCAATCAATTAGTGAGAGGAGTTTAAGCAGGAGAGATCCTATATTTACCTCGTGTTTTTTAAGCGCAAGCTACTCATTCTTTCCTCTCCTCTCCCCTCTCCCCTCTCCTCTCTTACAAAATGGAGGCCAACTCTGCAAAGCCTCTAGCAGTGAGTTGGTCAAAGGTGTGTCCTAGGGTATGTGTGAAGAAGAGTTGGGGCCATATGTCTGTGTACTATTGTGTGCATGTGTGTGCATGCATGTACTATTGTGTGCGTGTGTGTGAGTATGTGTTGTGCGTGCGTGCGTGTTTGCTTGTTCTTAAGCACCCCGCAACCTTCTGCCAAGTGTGTATAGCAAACTCCAAGTCCTCTCCCTCTTTCTCAGTTTCTCTATCGGTGCCTGCTTTTGAAACCGTTTTGCCTTTTTTGTTGTGTGTGTGTTCTCCTTTTCCCCACATCTATCACGCTCTGTTTCATCATTTCTACTCTTCATTTCCCCTCTCCCACTGTTAAACTATTTCTCTCTCCATGTCTTCTTCATGCATCCATTCATTCACATTCTGCTTTTTCAATTCATGCTCTCTGTCACTCACTCACACACACACACACTCTCTCTCCCTCTCAAGCTCCCCCTCTCTCTCTCCCTCTCATGTTCCCCCCCCCCCCTCTAATACAATATTAACTTTATCTTGCCCGGGGGTGCACTTGACAATACAAACACCCACATCAGTGTCCCAGTGTCCCATTTTCATCAGATTATATTGGCTCTCTGATTGCCGCCGCTCATTCAGAGGGAGCTTGCTTGTTTTAGTTTACAGCCAATGAATTAATGAGTTTGTTTTCTCAGTCGGCATGGCCCAAATGCGGCTGGGGTAGTTGGTTTTCCTCAGAGCGGGGCTAATCTGTCAATGGGAAAGTGGGGGGGGGGGCTTGCTGTTGGAATTTAGGGCATTTCCCGTTCTTCAATCTTTTATCCCTCTCCCCTCTTCCTTTATTCTGTTTCATCTCATTTCTCTGCTTCTTTTTCATCCCTCGTTCCCTTTTGCCCTTCACTTGCTTGCACTCCTCCTTTGTCAGAATGTGGTGAAATATCGCTCTCCTCCTTTGCTGTCTCCTTCTCTGTCCTTCCTCTTTCTCTTTCTCTTCCTCCATCACTACCTCCCCACACATCCCACTTGTCTTACCGTCTTACCCCCTCACTCTCTGCCTGTCTGTCTCTTTCTCTCTGTGTTGTAGTCCCTCCCCCCTCTCTCCCCCTTCTCCATTGTAGTCTTTCTCTCAGTTTCTGCTTCTTCCTCCTCTTTCTTGTCCTGGCTGCTCCGTCCATCCACCCATCAAACTCCCTCTTTCTCTATAGTTGTCCTCCTCTTCATCATGATTTTCCCATCCCTCCTTCTTTCCTATCATTTGTCTTTCATTATCTGACCATCTTCCTCGCCCCCTCTAACTTTTCTTGTTGCAAGAACTCCCTCACTCCCTCTTTCTTCCTCTCTCACTCTCCCCCTCTCTCTTCCTCTCTCTCCCTCTCGCTCCCTCCCTCTTTCTCTCCCCCACCCTCTCTCTTTCTTCCCTCACACCTTCTTCCATTTTAACTGCTCCCAGGCTTCTGGAACAGCTTGTAAACGGGGGAAGGAGAGAGCGGAGGGCTTAGAAAGCAGGCCAGTTGGCTCGTCAGAGGAAGACGCCGCTACACTGTGATGCTGCATATGAGCCACAGCTCCGAGGAAAACAAGGTGGAAAAGAGG
This sequence comes from Lampris incognitus, assembly GCF_029633865.1. NCBI lineage: Eukaryota > Metazoa > Chordata > Actinopteri > Lampriformes > Lampridae > Lampris > Lampris incognitus. The sequence goes on from NC_079212.1 coordinate 33,163,127, forward strand.
GAGCAGTTGATGGGTTTTAGTATGTTCGTTACGTCTGACATGCGCTTGAATTTAAAATGTTTGTGTAAGTTTTTTTAATATCCAGTCAAGAGTGTATTTAAGCTAAAGGCTTGATGTTAGATGTCTGGTTTTCCCTAAAAACAGTCCAGTGTGGAAAAAAAAATCCCCTCAGTGCATTTGGACATGCAGCATCAGGAACACCTGCTCTCTCTTACAAATAAACTGACCAGATGAACTTAAGCTGTAAACCCAGGGGTGTATGGGTGGCGTGGCATGGCGTGGCGGTCTATTCCATTGCCTACCAACACGGGGATCGCCGGTTCGAATCCCCGTGTTACCTCCTGCTTGGTTAGGTGTCCCTACAGACACAATTGGCCGTGTCTGCGGGTGGGAAGCCGGATGTGGGTATGTGCCGTGGTTGCCGCACTAGCGCCTCCTCTGGTTGGTTGGGGCGCCTGTTCGGGGGGGAGGGGAACTGGGGGGAATAGCGTGATCTTCCCACACGCTACGCCCCCCTGGGGAAACTCCTGACTGTCAGATGAAAAGAAGCGGCTGGTGACTCCACATGTGTCGGAGGAGGCATGTAGCATAATATCATTATATTGTAACGTGCATGGATAAGTAGACACGTTAGCCCTTGGCTAACGGGTCGGACCCTTTAGTCGACTGGTTAATGTAGCGAATTCGGGGGGCAACCACAGGAACTGCCGCAGCCGGGACGCGAACCCGTATCTCCCGCACTGCGGGAGACATCGCTAACCGCTTGACTAAAGGGTCTGACTCTTTAGCCAAGGGCTAACCTGTCTACTTATCCATGCACATTACAATATTTTTTAATTAGCTTACCACATGGCCTCGATGAGAGCTTTGAATCGATACTCAAATATTCACTGAAATCTATGAAGTATATTTAATCAGTGTCAATTTGTCTTTAAGTGTAGCTCAGTTATTGTTTGGTCCACTTTTGGGTAACACACAACTCATGGTGCAGGTTACCTCTTCGTAAACTAAGCTGCTGTCCTGGCTTTGAATGTCTTGGTGTTGTATTGAGAGAATATAACACGTATGTCCTCCCTTTCAAGTTGATTATATTGACCAAGACTCGAGTGGTTTTTTGGACAGTGTAGGATGGAGGAGGCGGTGAGAGCGCAGCTGTCTGGCAGGCAGACCTGCTGACAGAGGACATGCAGCGGACACCTCGGAGCTGTCGTCTCCACCACCGTCACACTTTGGGTGTCTCTACGATATGAGAGGAAGGGTGTGTGTGTTTGTGTGTGTGTGTGTGTGTGTGTGTGTGTGTGTGAGAGAGAGAGAGAGAGAGAGAGAGAGAGAGAGAGAGAGAGAGAGAGAGAGAGAGAGAGAGAGAGAGAGAGAGAGAGAGAGAGAGAGAGAGAGAGAGAGAGAGAGAGAGAGAGAGAGAGAGAGAGAGAGAGAGAGAGACTGAAAAGAGCGTCACCGAACTATCAGTCATTGTGTCTGATTTGAAAATCTGTGTGTGCGCGGGCGCACGGCACGCAACAGAGAGAGAGAGAGAGATATTTATTGCATCTGATGTAGACATCTGCTTGTGGTGTGTGTGTGTGTGTGTGTGTGTGTGTGTGTGTGCGTGCGTGTGTGTGTGTGTGTGTGTGTGTGTGTGTGTGTGTGTGTGAAAGGATGTCACAGCTGAGGTGCAGTAGTTGAGGTGTGAGAGAAGGAGAGCTGGAAAAAGTGTTCAGACAAAGGCAGAGTGACGGATCGACGGGCGCAGATGGAGCGGAAAGTTGAGTGAGAGCAGAAAAGGTGTGCGAGACGTTGGGGTATGTCCGCATCACACGCTGTATAGAAGGACGAAAGGAAGGAAGGGAGAAAGAGAGGTTGAGGCTAATTTATAAGCTAAATATATTTGCAGAACAAAGGAGTAAGGTCTGCACCCTGAAATGCTCCCACAAACCAATTTCTTCAGCCAAAAAAGTATATTTATATGGGAATCGAACCCAGGTCGCCCACGTGTAAGGGCTTGGCTAATGGGCTGAGATAACACTCTGTCTTTGAGGAGTGTTTCATTGTGCACATCTTCCTCCTTTGTTCTAGTTGTGCTATTTTTGTCTTGCACATTAATAATGTTTTGTGGGTGTGCACACACTTTGTTCCTCTTCTGGTGAGATTTGCAGCCAGCTCAGAAGGGGAGGGGGGGGGTTACTGCAAGCTGCTGGACCCCGATAACACAGAAAGGTGCGGGTGTCCCAAAATAAGAACTGCATCATTCTTTTTTTTAATGGTTATACAGTACTGTGGTTGACATTTAATAGATTTGACAAGGCAGAAAGTTTCCGCATGCTGAGTGTCCAGATGGTGTGGCGGTTTATTCCGCTGGCTACCAACATGGGGATCGCTAGTTCGAATCCCGGCGTTACCTTGGTCAGACACAATTGGCCGTGTTTGCGGGTGGGAAGCCGGATGTGGGTATGTGTTCTGGTCGCTGCACTAGCGCCTCCTCTGGTCGGTCGGGGTGCCTGTTCAGGGGGTGTAGGGGAACTGGAGGAAATAACGTGATTCTCCCACGTGCTACGTCCCCCTGGGGAAACTCTTCACTGTCAGGTGAAAAGAAGCGACTGGCGACTCCGCCTGTATGGAGGAGGCATGTGGTAGTCTGCAGCCCTCCTCGGATCGGCAGAGGGGGTGGAGCAGCAACCGGGATGGCTCGGAAGAGTGGAGTAATTGGCCAATACAACTGGGGAGGGAAAAAAAGGAGGGGTCTAAAATAAATAAATAAAGTTTCCGCATGCTCTTTGCAAATGTATGCATCATCTTGCTCATTCGTAGTATATGACGTAGGCGACAGGCATGGGTGCAAGTCCATGAATTCTGGGATGGCATCCAGCGTGTTACTTGTGCCCCTGTCCACAGGGTTAGTGGTTGGGTCAGGAAGGGCATCCGACATAACATTTTGCCAAATCAGTATGCGGATTGAAGCGGCGTCCGGGTAGTGTAGTGATCTATTCCGTTGCCTACCAACACGGGGGTCGGCGGTTCGAATCCCCGTGTTACCTCCAGCTTGGTCGGGGGTCTCTACAGACACAATTGGCCATGTCTGCAGGTGGGAAGCCGGATATGAAGAGTAGGGTAATTGGCCAAGTACAATTAGGGAGGAAAAGGGGAGGGGGGTATGCAAATTGAATAGACCATACTGGATTGGTCAAGGGCCGGGTTAACAGCGGCCACCATTGGTGCTGTGCCCTCACATGGTAACGATGGAAACTGTAAAATCCAGTGGTGACCCCTGAGAAACAGGGAACAAGCCAAAAGAAGAAGAAGAAGAAGGAAAATATCTTGCTCCTATATAAGTATACAGCACGTAGAGTATTTATGAGACCTACACGACCATGGCAAACTTTTACCAACAATTCATTAGCAGGTAAAACCCAGTTTATACCATGTTTTATTGTTTGTCCGAGGGGGATAATGGTAACACGTCGATATTCTCTCATATAGTACAACACTAAGGTCAGAGATATTAACAAAAGAGAGGACATCACTCAGATATGTTGAGACAATGCAAACGTCTTAAAAGGCCAACGTCCAGGTTTACAGGACTACGACTAGTCATGATCAGGTCCTGCAGAAGACAGCCGGGATGATGAGTGGCTGGATACAACCACTGCCCCGCAGCATCACCCTGCCGTTCAGAGATGTGAGACCAGAGGATTCAACAGGGCTGAGCCTTGTCACCGGTAAAACACACCCCAACCCCACGCTGACACTCTCAAGGTCAGAGAGGACAGACCTCAGCAAGGCACGGCTGCTTTACACAAGTGCGGGCTGTAAAGTAAAACAAGCGCCCCCAATGGCCCCCTGAGATCCAGGTGGAGGCAGGCGGCGTCAACCTGATTTGAGGGGCGAAAAGCTGCACAGAAGTGGGGCGTATAAATCAAAGTCAATGAAAACCACTGGGGCAGGGAAAGGAGTTGAGAAAGCAAGATGCCTGAGAAGGGGGAAAATGTCAAAGAAGTGATGACAGAGAGAGTGAACGAGACAGCGAGAAAGAGAGAGAGAGAGGTATGAAGCATGAGGCTATGCAAAAGAAAGGCTAGTGAATAAATGATTGCCCCACGAATGGAGAGAGAGAAAAGGCAAGTGATGAATTCAAGAGAGAGAGGGATTCTAGAAGTATCAAAGAGCAGAGAGAGAGAGAAAGAGAGAGAGAGAGAGAGAGAGAGAGTGAGAGTGAAGGATTCACAGAAACCTAGGCGGTGCATGAGGGAACGAGGGAACCGTAGATGGTAATGTAAATACCAATAGTGGGCGAGATAAAAGGGGTTCAGGGAATTCGTGGAAGAGAAAAAACGGGAAGGAGTGAGAGAGGTCAATGAAAGGAGTCGACAGATTGGGATAGAGGAAGGGGAAAATGATGAAAGAGGAGGAAAAAGTAAAGACAGAACCGTGAGAGAGAGGAAAGGAGGCAGCGTAGATGAGAGAGAGCAATGTGGACAGAGTGAAAAGATAGACAGATTACAGAAAAAGGAACTGACAGATGAGAGAGAGCGAGAGAGAGGAGGGGGGACCTAAAGGTTTAAAGACAGTGGACTCTTTCAGGAGTAGAGGTTAAGGGTTTGAGACCCAACAATGTGGCTTTGACCACCTGTCATGTAGATTAGTGCTTTCCTCCACACAGGAGCCATGGAAGAGGATGAGTGTGTGTGTGTGTGTGTGTGTGTGTGTGTGTGTGTGTGTGTGTGTGTGTGTGTGTGTGACAGAGAGAGAGAGAGAGAGAGAGAGAGAGAGAGAGAGAGAGAGAGAGAGAGAGAGAGAGAGAGAGAGAGAGTGTTAAAAGTGACAGAGAAGTGTCCTGTGTACATGCATGTAAATGTGTGTATGTGTATATCTGTGTGTGTAATGCAAGTAGTCTGTCTCATCCTTTGTCTTTGGGGAATCTTTAACACTGGATTTTAAAAGTAGATTCGTGTGAAGAGGAAGCCACCATTGTGTGCCAGTAGTGTGAGAGCGAGAGAGGGAGAGCGAGAGAGAGAGAGAGACTGAAAGAGAGAGAGATGGAGAGAGAGAGGGGGAGAGACAGAGGGAGAGCGGAGGGGGCATAGGGAGAGAGCATATTGCATGTGTCTACATACCTGTGTAGTGAAATGTGAATTTGTGTGCGGGCCTGTATGCGGCACATGTATGCATATTTGTGTGTGTGTGTGTGTGTGTGTGTGTGTGTGTGTGTGTGTGTGTGTGTTAGGTTGTGGGCCAGCCAAAACTACTCATTGTAGTGTCTGTGGTGATGGCCATTGTTTTAACTAAAGCCTTACAAATCACAGCGGTGGCCCCTCACCAAAGGGGGTTCAGGCGCTGTAAAACTATTTATCTAAACTTTTAACTCTCTACCCCACCCTGAAGATATATAATATATACCAACCCACCCACCCGCTTCTCGGTCCTCAAGTGGTCTCATCCACCCTTTATTCTCTTCTTATCTGTTCTGTTATATTCTGATCATATTCCCTCTCATCTTATTCCATCACGTTTCATCTTGTCCTGCTATTTTTTTCTATTCAATTTTGTTCTGTTCTGTTCCTGAATTCCTCCTGCTTTCTTCCGTGCTGCCCCCCCCGCTTTGTGTTATGTCCTCTCTTTTTCTTTTATTTTCTTTTGCTCTCTTTTGTGCTGTTGCGCTCTGCACATTGATAGTTTACTGAATGTCTCACTTTCTTTGCTTTCCGCTTTCACGACCAGTGAAATACATTTTGGGACAAAAACGAATTAGGTAGCACAGAAATACGTCGGAAGCGCAACAAAACAGGACATAAACACTTGTCGACGCTCAGCCCTGGGAGATGAAAGCAAGGCTATTGGGTTTGTCTGTTATTGTCACCGCTGCTTGTCTTAATTGCGAGGTTGAAATGATAGATGGCTTGCCAGAGGTCTGAAGTCTTCCTGTAACAACACAGAAGAAAGAGCGAGCAACCCCCTCCACTACCCCCCACTCCGCTTCTTCCCTCCAGCCATCTCTCTCCCAGCCCTCCCTCTCTTCGTTTGGTAAACATCCTCAGCTCTTCTCTTGCGGGGTTTCACTGGGATCATTAAAGGAGTACATGAAACACGTATGTAGGGTTGGGTATTTCCAAGAACGGTGGATTTGATAAGATAACCTGCGTTTCCATTCTCCTTCGGTTCCGAACTTTTGCATATTTCAGTCGCGCTACTGACTGAACTGCAGTGAGCATTTTACAGTCCATAATCTGCCAGGGCGTGCCCCGCACACCTGACGTCACGTCAGTCGTTACTTAGTACGTCATCCAACTCACTCCAGAATTCTTCTTTCTCGTCCATCTCACACCCAGCTTGCGGGGCATATGCTCTGATAACATTCAGCGATACACCTTCGATTGAGAGAGGCGATCTAGAGAAAATCAAATACCAAAATTTTGACCGAATACCTCGATATCGATATTTTGGCAATATGATGACTATTGGTGCTCTCATGAAATATTTACACAATGACATTTTTTAATAAACAGTCATTAGTAATGTGGATATGATGTCCAAACAGGTAGAGACAAATAATATGAGAGCTAGAACAGTCTAGTAAGTTCAAAAAAATTGCTTGTCTTTACTGTACTGCAGCCTTTAAAACCAGGAAAAGACAACACTTATGTCATTTCATGATATTACGATATCCAAAATCTCAGATGATATCTAGTTTTATATGACGATATCTTTATAATATCAATATGTTGCCCAGTCCTAAAGTCTACAAATTATTCTAATATATATTTTCCTTAGATACGAGCTCCGAGAGCACCTCTCCACCTCCGGTCCATCCGCAGAGACCCCCTGTAGTACAGAAACTCCCTTTGCTTTATCCATGAAGGGGAGGATGAGCAAGGAGAAAGTGGATGAAGGTCACCAAGCGGTGACAAGGTTTGTGGTGAAGGGGTTACATCCCTCTGCTACAGTTGAGTCTCCTCTGTTTAGGCATGCAAAATGCATTATTGATATCTGGATAGTCACAGTAATATCTATGGACTTTAGCCTTTTTTTAATATTATCCTGTGTCATAGCACATTTTTCCATTATTAATGTAAATAGTTTTGGCTTGTAATTGTTTTTGTTGTTCATTCCTTATCATAAACAGTATTACTATAAATGAAGGGAACAAAATTTTCTGTCTCAGTTGACAGTTCAATGATTGTAACCTAAATCGGCCAATTTTTGTTCTTGAAATATTTGTTCTTTGTTTCTCTCCAAAATATATTGGAACCAGAACCGAGATTTGATAAGAACTGGATTGGATAAGCAGATCAGAATCGGAGGTGAAAAAATTGAAACGATACCAACCCCTAGAAATATGGGCCAATGTGAGGAAGGAAGGAAAGAAAGAAAGAAGGCAAACAATGTGATGGAATCTTTGGGAAGTTCGGTAATACATACAAACACATTCACACATCCAGTCAACGAGAGAAACAGGGTTCCCCTTGTGTTTGTATGTCTTCCCATGTCACTGCAGTGTCCTCGTATTTGTCAGTTTGGCTCAGAACCAGTAAAAGGTGATTGGAAGAAAAGAACAGAGGTGATGGGAACCCTCTTTAGGGCAGGGGGGGGGGACATAGCATGTCACACACACTGAAGTCTGCTGCTGTGAATAATCCCCCTTTTCCCTGTAGTTTCAATCAATTAGTTCCGCTTGGAGCTGCTGACAAGAGGAGCCAATACAAAAAACTCTACTGTGGACTGATGTATTTATTAGAGACAGCAGCTGACATATAAACTCTCATTCACACACTGACATACACTTGCACACTGGGATAAAGATACACACTCACACAAACTCACGTTCATGTAAACACTTACAAATAAAGAAACATGCATAGAAACACAAACACAGACCCGCACACACATGCACGCATGCAAACACACACATATATACAGATAGACAAACTCTTTTTCTTTACATACACATGCTTTCTCCCACACACAACCGAACACTCACAATGGTGCACACACACAGTCAAATGTGTACACGAAGAACACATACACAAAACTGAAAGTCTCTCCATAGAATACATTTCAGTTAACTGATACCCATTTAACCTATGTGTGTGTGTGTGTGTGTGTGTGTGTGTGTGTGTGTGTGTGTGTGTGTGTGTGTGTGTGTGTGTGTGTGTGTGACTGCGCTCATCTAGCTGGTCTGTTTGGGTATGTGCACGCATCTCTGTGTTTATGTCGATCTGTGTGCTTCTGAAAGATGCATATTGCAACTTGCTGGCCTAAAGAGACTGCCTGTGGGGTATTATTCACTGTGGAAGTCTGTTGGAGTGAATATCAGCTTAGTACTTTATATACTTGACTTTGTAAACTACACAAAATCCCTGCCATTCTCCCGCACTTTTTTCATAAGCTTGGCACTAAAGCAGTGATTCCTTAAATGTAAAAAGCTTTCTATCAACTTTTGAAAGTAATTCCTTTAATTAAATATGGTGCCTCTTGGTCCGAGAGAGCAAAAGTGAGTAGGGGGAGATCCTACTTGCTATGGAGGGAGTAATGTAGAGGCTGAAAGAATCAGAGAGAAGGAGAAGACAGGGGGAATAGTCAAAATATGGATGTGAGAAGGTGAAAGGCTGAGTCAGAAGTGGGAGATATGAGGGAGGATGAGATCCAGGGAGGACCAGGGTCAGTGCCAGAGCATAAAGAACGATGGGCAATCAACTTTTATGGGGGGGGGGCTTATTTTGTTCATCTCACACAGCTTTTTATTAGGTGTATGAATAATATTATCATGTTTCAGGAAAGAAATAAACTATGACAGAGGCGTACATATGTACTGTCACTTATGCACACCAGCACACACACGTATGTCCACAAAACCAGAGGTTATAAACTAAGATGCACAGGTGGAAATGCATTAAATATTTTGTATTTAATACAATACTGCAAGAGGCGATTCTACATAATGAATAAGAATATACATTGGGCCTGTACAGGTGACACAACAAATTAAAGCATAAACATCGTTTGGGCCACATCAAGAACTAGTATGCATAATTATACAATCATATGCACACTCATCCAAACAGTCACAATTACAAAAGTGCAAACATTTTCCCCCCAAGGTGCATAATAGGTGTGTAACGGTACACATATTCGTACAGAAAATGTTCGGTATGGGTCTTTCGGTTCACGCATGTGTACCGAACGAATGCAGCGTCGCTTTAACCACTACACGTGCGGAACTGTTGTGTGTGCGGAATTTAATTTAAAACTCCCGAGTTTCCTCCCGAGCAATTGTCGCAAAGGGCAAGGGCAAATGTTGTACGTTCCGCCTGCCCACTAGGCCAGGCACGCGCACGCCACTGAGAGATTGGCTGTAATTCAGCACAGCACAGTTTTGTAGTTATGGCAAACACAGATAATCCAGAGCTTGAAGATCCAGTACAGCTCAAGTACGGTTGATTTTCTAATTGCTGCATCTTAATGGATATTTATTTTTATAATATTTTCCCCACGGCGCTACGCAACTCTCGCCGTGGGCTACGCGTGACGCTTAGTAGTGACGTCACTAGGACGCGCTCGCAACTCGCATCCGGTGCACCGCGAGTCTGGACGGTTTCGAGCTTGTTTGTTTATTTGAGGTAGTGTTTATGTTGCACAGTCCTAATGTGAAGATGAAGCTGCTAAAGTGAATACAAGCACAGTACAGTTCAAGTACAGCTAATTTTCAAATGCTACACCTTAATCGGTGTTTATGTTTTATTTATTTGAGAGAATATGTATTTTGATTTACATTAAAGCAAATTTGACCTTTTTATTAGTAGGTTGCAGCTGGTTGCAGCAGTAAAGGAAGACAGAGCCATACCAGACCAGTTAGTTCAGTAAACCACTGTTTAAAAAAAGGGGGGGGGCATTTTGTTTTGTTTCTTTCCCCCTCGCTGTACCAAACCGTGACTTCAAAACCGAGGTACGTACCGAAATGATTTTTCTGTACCGTTACACCCCTAGTGCACAAGTGGATTTATGAACTCACCAATAGAACATGCTTTAGCTTTGTTTACTGCCAAGAAAATGTCCACATTAGTGCCGCCCGCCTAACGTCTACGTAACTGTAAGTTCAACCTTGTAATATAAGTAGTATGACCAGTATGTATGCATGTAGCCAATCAACTGATTGGCTGGTCATACAGTGTGGATATGGTAGTTGTTTTTAATTGGCCAGGCAGGGGGTTGTTATTTTTAGTTAGAAATGGTTTCCTGAATGCAAACGATCACTTTTTTGTGCTTTATTTTGCATGACAGTGTTACGTCTTCCATTCCCAAATTGGATGACTTAATTGTACTTATAGCTGTAAAAGTATTTCAGTTTTATTTTATTGTCAGGGAGAGAGTTCAGCTGAGGACGCACAGTGACCTTATTGGACGGGCCTGGATCCCCAAGGCCCATCCATAACGCCGACGCTGGAGAGGACAGCAGAGAGAGAGAGAGAGAGAGAGAGAGAGAGAGAGAGAGAGAGAGAGAGAAGTCAGGGTTAAGAGAGGTGAGATTTGTCTGGGAATCTCAGATGAGAGAGAAAGATTCGAACAAGCATGGAGAGAGAAAGACAGAGAATTAAAAGGAAAAGAGTGAGTTAGAGAAGACAAAAAGAAGAAAGCCACTTTATTTTGTCATTGTATTCTTACAATGAATGTGTTCTCTGCATTTAACCGATCCTATTGTATAGGAGCCGTGGGCAGCCGCAGCGCCCGGGGACCAGCTCCAGTTCTTTTTTTCATTGCCTTTCTCAGGGGTACAGGGAGGAGGATTAACCCTGACAAGTATTTGAGTTACAGTTGGAGAGAGAGATAAAGATGGGTCAAGAGACAGAAAGATGAGAGAGCACGAGAGAGAAAGAGAGAGAGAGAAACCAAGTGAGAAAGTAAGATGAGAAAAAGCAGTGTCCGCTGGGGAGTGAGGAAGGGCGATGTAGGCAGGAGGGGAGGATGAATGGGAGGGAAAGAGAGAGAGGAGGAGGGAGGTGGAGGAGGGTGAGGGTTGACGAGGATCGAGGGTGATGAGGTAACACCCTGTGCTTTGTTTTGATTGGCCCAGCAGGGGAGATCGGGTAACCACCATCCTGATAGGAACTCTGAGAATACCAAGAGAAAATTTGGTGTGTGTGTGTGCGCGCGCGTGTGTATGTGTTGTGTTTTTGAGATGGAGAGCGAGAGAGAGAGTAGGGTAGTGTTGGTAAAGGAAAATGAATAGAGAAGGAACGTGGAAAAAGAAAGAAAGAAAAAGTCTGTGTTTATATATTTCATTTTTTTCTCAGGGTTTAGCTCCAAGTTTTCAAATGTTTGTGCAAATTCTTGGATAAGTGCTTTTAAGTGTTTGTGTGGCTACAGTGTGTGTGTGTGTGTGTGTGTGTGTGTGGGTCACTGACTTTTGGCAGTGTCCTGGCAGGAGTGAGGGAGATATGGAGTTTATCAGCAATGACCTCAGAGCCCGCTGTTGTATTTCAACTTTATGCTGGGGTTTTTGTGTACGTGAACAATGGTCACATGGTCACATGCCATAAGTGAGGTTGCGTTTAATGTACACGTATAGCATGCACTTCAGGAGTCTGTATGTACTTCACACTCGCTTTGTGTTTGTGTGTGTGTGTGTGTGTGTGTGTGTGTGTATGTGTGTGTGTGTGTGTGTGTGTGTGTGCGTAATTACATGTATTGGAGCCATTCATATATATGCTTGAAAGGCAGTGTAGGGTGAACATACCATGCTTGCTCACGTACACTGTGTCTTTTCTGTGTGTGTTAAGGCACGTGTGTTTTGGTGTTTCAGACTTTAATATGTGTACTGGGTAAAATCACACCCAGAGTGAGGCACGGAAACAGGTTGGCAGCGATTCAGGCTGACCTGGCTTTATTTGGGCATGAGGATATCTGACCTGGCTGTGCTTTCTGTGCCAAGTGACTCCCCTGCGAGTGTAAAGCGTCACGACGGAGATATAAGAGCGGTGAGTGAGAACAGGAGAAAAAGAGGTTGCCTTTTCACTATACGATAAAACCGATTGTAAGCCTGAGTTGACTATAGCACACCTACCAAAGCTGCTGAGAGTTATCAGGGAGAGCAGAAATGTTGGGAAGTGTAAAATCATACTTCAGGAGTTGAATTTGATGTTGTGATTGCCACACCTCCACACTTGCCTTTTAACTATTTACATGATTATAATAGCTTCACTTTTATGCTTCTTTTCTTAAACCAAAGTTCACAAAGTTTCATGATGGACACAAATAATAGACGCCGAGGCACGGTTGCACAAGACCAAAATATAGTCAGTGGCAGGATGGTGAGAGTCAAGGGGGAGTGGGGGAAAGTAGCTGCGTTCGTGTGTCTGTGTGTATCAATGAACAATGGTTGGGTGGGATTCAGACACAGGTAGAAGTAAAGTAAAAGATTTATCTGTATGGATGGATTACAGACATGGGAGTCGCTAGTTGGAGGTGAGGGGGGGGATACATTCTCGGGGGCCCCAAGATGAAGGGGGCCCTTCAGAAAGGAGAGACGACATCCAAGGGTCTCCAGAATCCATTCTGGTCACAGGGCTCCAGAGTTCATAGCAGAAACTGTGGCAGTGTTCAGCTCCTCTTAGTGATATGCCCATCCCCTTAACTACAGTAAAGAGGAGGTGGGGAACGCGAGGAATAGGAGGGAGGCAGAGAGGGGAGGGGGCTGCAGACAGGAGGAGTGTCAGGGAGATATGATTTGTGTATGCACTGGATTCCTCACATACTCGACACACTGCAACAATACACAGCAGTTATCTAATGGCACCTTGGGAAGTCTGTTAATGTAATGAGTCTAATTACTGTGTGTGTGTGTGTGTGTGTGTGTGTGTGTGTGTGTGTGTGTGTGTGTGTGTGTGTGTGTGTGTGTGTATGTATGTATGTTCCTGATATAAAGTGTAACCATAGGGGTCTAATAGACTGCAGATGTGTACCCAGCAACTTCTCAATAATACTGATACTCCTGTGTGCATGTGTGTGCGCCTGTGCGTGGGTGTGTATTTGCATGAGGATCACTCATCAGTTAAACACTGCACACACAGTGCCTGGGCCCAATATGTATATCAGAGAAGTTAGCGTGATGATTAAGGAGTCAGCTTTGTATTTTTTTTTTGGTCTCGCTGTCTTTTACCTTCTCTTTCTCTGTATTCCCTGTATAGTTTTCATATTATCCTGTCTCCCACACTCCCTTCTTACGCCCTTAGTTGTCAGCACTATACATAAATAAGAGCTCTTTGTTACATTTATGTAAAAATGAATCATAATCATCATCATCCCCATCATCCCCATACTGTAGTGCGAAGCAGTAATTTCGTGTAGAGTGCACCGTGTCCTTAGACTAGAAAATTGCCATGGAAATGCAGGCATTTCATTTAAAAGTTGTATCATTTTTTTTATTTTTTTGGGGGGAGGGGATTTTCCCCCCTTTTTCTCCCCAATTGTATCCGGCCAATTACCCCACTCTTCCGAGCTGTCCTGGTCGCTGCTCCACCCCCTCTGCCGATCCGGGGAGGGCTGCAGACTACCACATGCCTCCTCCGATACATGTGGAGTCGCCAGCCACTTTTCACCTGACAGGAGTTTCACCAGGAGGACGTAGCATGTGGGAGGATAATGCTATTTCCCCCAGCTCCCCCTCCCCCCTGAACAGGTGCCCCGACTGACCAGAGGATGCGCTAGTGCAGCGACCAGGATGCATACCCACATCCGGCTTCCCACCCACAGACACGGCTAATTTTGTCTGTAGGGATGCGTGACCAAGCCGGAGGTAACAACGGGATTCAAACTGGCGATCCCCATGTTGGTAGACAACAGAATAGACTGCCGTGCCACCCGGACCCCTAAAAGTTGTATAATTTCAGTCGGCCCTTGCTATAACATGGTCATTTGATAATGTTAAAGCTATGCCTGGGCCTCCATGACAGTATGACACCATGTCATCACTGACACCTTTGCTGTACTGGTTAATGATAGGCTGTGGTACCGCTCCCTTCATGGTACCTCTCCCTTCACAGTTGACTCACCACACTAATGTACCGTAGAGTCACCGGCAAAGTTGTCATTTGGCACAATCTTTGTGAGAGAGATTATTGGGGGCGTCATGCTCATGCAACTTGATGAACAGGTACCATGTAAACACAGGTCTAACCTCGTCATCCTGGGTTCAGATACAGTACTGATAAAGACCATTGCTGCCCGTTTTCCTCTCCCGTTCTGTACACAACCCCCGTGTATTTCCTGTCTGTCTGTCGATGCTGTACTGTCAAATAAAATAAAATATTCTCCAAGAAAAACATAAAATAGGATGAAAAATATGTTTTTGTGATGTATGTTCAGTTTCTCCACTGCATATGTACCATGCTGTACTCATAACGGACCCCCAGCTGATCCGTTATCAGCACTCTGTGGTTTACTGTTGGAGCACTGACCAGTCACGTGTGTGTGTGTGTGTGTGTGTGTGTGTGTGTGTGTGTGTGTGTGTGTGTGTGTGTGTGTGTGTGTGTGTGTGTGCGTGCATGCTTGATTGTGTGTGCATGTGTGTGTGTGTGCGTGCGTGTGTTTGTTTTTGTGCAGAAGAGGAGTATGATGATGAGACACCCCACCTCAGTGCATGCCAGCACTGTTTGCCGGCCACTGTAAAAATCTCCACAGGAGATATCAAACATCTAAACAAACTTTTAAATAGTTTTTAGAGCCTTAAGGCTGGTAATTAATACATATTAAATGAGATCCTCGATTTCACTTTAAATCAAGCATAATTAGATTTAATTTCGATACAGTGTACCCATTTCTGACTCAAGATAACATGTATCTTATCAGTAAGATTTGCATATAATTATATTTCATTTTGGTACAGCAACAGCTCATCTCTGACTTTTGCTGTCTACTATTTCAACCTCAGCTTCATTCAGCTTCTACCGAACAGCCCAGAATGGAAACACATGCCCTGCTGGGCCTGTGTGAATATGCCACACGATATTTCCACACTGGAAAACACATATTTTGCTACCTACTCCATATTCACAGGGCATTTGTTATACCTCTTGCCAACATCATCATTAAGTTATGAAACACCTCATAACAGGTACCATCCAGAGTAATGGTTAGGTCCATGTGCCGTCTGTAACTGGGCCAAGCTAAGGCTGCACACTTTGTGCTCGCTGCCACGTTCTGACCAACACCTTGTGTCTTCAAGACGCCAACTTATGAAAATGATGCACGACGGCCTTATTTTCACAGCTTTTGAGCGAATTTCAGCAGGCCAAGGTTCATGAACGCCGATCCATCGACACAGACGGCGCAAAAGCATCAGTCCAAGTGAAACCATGAAAATTTCTATAACCAGATTTACGACTTTTCCGTGACAGCGGAGCGTTGGCTTTTTAAACGCTGCCGTTCCTCGATCTCTGATTTTTGATCGATGCCAGGGCACGGCTGTGCTCGCTAAGCAGAACATTTGCAATGTAAACAAATGCGAAAATAATTTATCAAATAAATATCTTTGATGGTCTCAGCGGTCACCGCAGCGTGATCCAATAGTTGAGGTCGGACGCGCACAGTGGAACCAGATGGCTGCGGGGGTGTCGCTTCGGGTTGGCCAGGCTGCTGTGTGTCAGGCTGGTGTCGGCTGGCGGCCTATAGGGAAATGAAACACATTGGAGACAGATGTAGGTTTTCCTATAGACCCTGTAAGTCATTTGGTGCATGCATAGGGTGAAGTTCAGAGACAAGAGGAGGGACAAAAAGCATTAGGAGGGAGAAGGGGAAGAGAGGACGAGAGAGAGAGGGATGGAAAGAAACAGTGGGGCTGACAGACATGCAAGATGAAAGTCATATAACATACAAAACATAAGTATATGTTTGAAAGAAAGGTTGACACAAGTGGAGGAAAGGAGAGAGAGAGAGAGTAAAATGGCCTTACAGACGATGTTACAGATGAAAGAGAAGACAGTGGTGGAGGGGTTAAGGTGGATGAATTGAAGGAGTGATAGAGAGGTGTGTGTGTGTGTGTGTGTGTGTGTGTGTGTGTGTGTGTGTGTGCTTGTATGCATGCATGCATGCATGTGTGTGTGCCTGGTTGCTATGTATTCGATCAAAAAGACATGCACGTTAGGGTTAATACTCCTGCCTGTGCCCCTGAGCAAGGCAGTGGAAAGGAGAACTGGAGTTGGTCCCCGGGTGCTGCAGCTGCCCACTGCTACTATACAGTAGGATGGGTTAAGTGCAGAGAACACATTCACTGTAACCAAACAACTGTGCAATGACAAAAATAAAATGGCGTTCTTCTTTCTTTCTTCTTGCTGCTTATTTGTGCATGACTCTGTGTGATGCATTTGATCAAACAGAGGCAGATAGGAGGAAGAGAGAGACAGGAGGGAGAGAGAGAGAGAGAGAGGGCGGGAAACATCAAACAAGAACATACTGATCATGTGCTTGCTTTGCTGTCCTCTGTTTGTGTTCATGTGTGGTATGTTTTCAGGAGAGCGAAAGAGAGAGAGATAGGGAAAGAGAGAGAGATAGGGAGAGAGGGAGAGAGAGCAGGGAAATTTAAAAGTTCAGGCAGGCAATTCTATGCCTTAATCATCCCAGGGAACGGGGCCAGGAAATGGTAGTTTAGGAACGACGTGTCCTCCACAACATTAATTACAAGTCTGTGATCAAAGTGGCGTTGGCAAAACCCACACGCCAGCACACATGTCTCCACTTCTTTCCAATGGGTGCAAACCCTTAACTGATAGCCCTGCAGACACCGGGGGGATGTTGTGATGTGAAGCCAAAGGGATCAAGCAATCAATCAAGTTGCATTTTATATGCAATGTATATATATATATATAGGGATGCTGCAATGCTGTCTGTTGCAACTTTAACATGCGTCACGTTACTGTTCTGTTCATAGTAATGGACACTGCGATGGCACAGTAAATTGTATGTAAGCTTTTTCTTCAGGAACCCATTTATATCTGTCTCCATAAACCCTCTCTAGAAAACCGGAATGGTAGACCTCAGTCAAAACACACGCACGCACGCACGCACGCACGCACGCACGCACGCACGCACGCACGCACACACACACACACACACACACACACACACACACACACACACACATGCCTTCTTGTCAATCTCCCGTCACTCAGTTTCCACCCCAGCCCAGGGGTCGTCCCGGTACTTGTAGCTGTGTGGAAAAAGTTGAACTTGTGGAGACAGACAGTCAGAAGTAGACTAGAGAACTGCAGAGGAGCCAGGGCCGTTCCCATGTGCCGCCGTTAAACTCTGTAATGAACACACTGGTGAGACATTCCTCCCAAAATATCCAGCCTCCAAGTGAAGGTGTAGTTCCTTTATCCTATATTAGGTAGTACCACTGGAAATGTAGTGTGCTTCGTGGGGTTATGCCTCCGTCTGTTTTTACCCGTCTAATACTGTCTGAAGTGTCACTGCTGATATCTGCGTAGGATCTATTGTTTAACACATGAACTGCTGAAGGATTTTAGACTATCGAATGCTCGGCGTTTCTACTCTGTTTCGGTCTGTCAGTCTGTTTGTGCTTTGTGGGTTTGTCCGTCTGCCAGCACTGTCTGGTAAATTCAGTCTGCACGTTTTCTCCCTCGCCCAGACGGACGCAAGCTGAAAGGGATCGATGTGCACTTTGTCTGCTGTGTTGTAGTTGTTGCAGCATTTGTGGTATTGTCTTCTTTTCCTCAAGTTAAATGGAAGTCATAAACAGTGGCCTTTCGTGTGCTAGATATCATTTCTGCTGCATTCCTTGCAAAGGGGTGGAAATCAGGACTATACGTTTTTATTCTGGCCTTGAGCAGCAGATGAAATTCAGATGTGCATCATCTCGGGTAATCCGTGCTTTCTTTTTCCTTGTGATGCGTCGGATGATCGAAAGTTGTCAGTGTTTGGCTTTAGGATGCTGTGGTGTGTGTGTTTGCTGATGGAGACGTCCTTGACCAAACCAGGGACCTGCTGTTAATGGGACCATGTCTCCAACCACAAGACTTCTGCCTGCCTCCCTCTCTGCCCGTCCGATTTGTTTTCTCTCTCCTTTCTTTAAACCGCCCTTTCTCTCTCTCTCTTTCTCTCTCTCTCTTTCTCTCTCTCTCTCTCTCTCTCTCTCTCTCTCTCTCTCTCTCTCTGACTCTTTTACTCTCTATCTCTCTCCCTGTCTAACTCTCCCTCCCTCTCTCTCGCTGATGTAAAATTGCTGTTTACTAGGATGGTGAAAGCCAGAATGGTGACTGATTTTTGTTATTACAGAGGAATGAAAGGTATCCAGCAGTCCGGTGTTATCTGGGCTCATGGGGATGTGTTGTGCTCGGTAAAAGACAACCAACTTGTTTTTTTCCCAAGAGAATTGATGCGATTTATTTATTTTTAAGTATCTACTTATTTGATTGTGTTTTGAATATGGTTGTATTTTTTTAAATAAAAGTTAATTTTACAAATCAACTCTCTCTCTCTCTCTCTCTCTCTCTCTCTCTCTCTCTCTCTCTCTCTCTCTCGCTCTCTCGCTCTCTCTCTCTAATTTCCCAGCTTTTCTTTTTATGTTCACCAGTTTATGTGTTCCTGCTTGGGTGCCTCTCTCCCTCTCTCTCCCTGTCTAACTCTCTCTCTCTCGCTCGTTGTCTCTCTCTCCGTCTAACTCCCTCTCTCCCTCTCTCTTTCGCTCGCTGTCTCTCTCTCACTCGCTGTCTCTCTCTCTCGCTATCGCTCTCCCTCTAATCCTCTCTCTTTCCCATCTCTGCCTATTCATTATGTTCTCTCTGTGACTCCTGCCAGCTGCTGTAAACCTTTATACCCAGCGTTTCCACATTGCTACTCTCCACATCTTTGCACAATCTTCAAATAGCTTTTTTACAACAGCGTTTTAATGCAGTCCATTTAGCTTGGCCCCAGTAAAAGACATTGTTTCACCAGACCCCAATTAAAACCTCTCTGGGTTCGGCTTGTGCCACCTCGGTTTACCCATTCACCGTGGTAAGGTTTGGCTAATGTGAAGGTGCTATTAGGCAGTATATGAGAGGAAAATCAGGCTCACGTGTCAAGCCATTAAAACCATGTCAAATGTGCTCTCTGCCAGTGGTAATCAGGGTGAGCCAGGGTCAACATGGTTTAAGTGTGTGTGTGTGGGGGGGGGGGCAGAGAGTAAATGATTAAGGGTTTTATATGTAGTGCGTGTTTATATATATATGTTTATGTGTGTGTGTGTGTGTGTGTGTGTGTGTGTGTGTGTGTGTGTGTGTGCACGTGCACAGGTCTGTCTGGATGTGTTCAGCAATGGACAGAGAAGACAGTGAGAAATATGAGAGAGAGTGTGTGTGTGTGTATGTGTGTGTTTGCAATCAAGTACTGTGTGTATGTGTCGTAATCTATATGTGCCTCTGTTTATATCCCTGTATCTGTGTGTGTGTGTGTGTGTGTGTGTGTGTGTGTGTGTGTATGTGTGTGTGTAAGGCCCCACAGTGATGGACAAGGCTTACTGGTGTACTGGAGCCCTTCTTCCTTACTCACCCAACACTCCTCCTGCAAGTGATGAGTGACTGACTGAGGCTTCTCTCTCACCGTATGTGTGTGTGTGTGTGTGTACAAGTGCATCATTTCGTGTGTGCCCATGTACAATTGAAAAATTGAGAGCGGGGGGGAATAAAGCGGGAGAGAAAGGAGTGATGAGAGATGGATGGAGAGCCTGCTTAGTGGAAATGTTATGCTCGAGAGACTAAAGACACCCAATCTCTATCTTCATCACCTCCACTCACATATCCTGCCTCTTCGTCCTCTCTTTATTTTTATTCCCTCTTATCACGGCGACTGTGGTAATACATCTACTGTACAGAGGGAAAGAGAGAAAAAGAAAGAGTGAAAACATAAGAGAAAGAGGGCTGGTGATTGTGTATAAATGTGTGCGTAAAGAGGAGAGACGCTGAAAGAGAGAAAGAGTAAAAAGAATGGCTGTGTAGAGGTAGAGTTAGGAAGGGGAGACAGAGAGTGATTCTAGAGAGGGAGAGAGGGGGAGAGAGAGAGAGAGAGAGAGAGAGAGAGAGAGAGAGAGAGAGAGAGAGAGAGAGCAGTAAAGAACAAGAGAGGAGGGCAGAGCTGAGAATTAGCACAGCATATTGAGCTGAACTGGAAGTCAGCCCTGTCGCTACCACTCCTGCAGAGATGGTGCAACAACCTTCTGCCGTTCAAGTCGCTGCCAGAACACAGAGGAGAGCCAGGTGTGGCCCTGTTGTCAACACACACACACACACACACACACACACCATGTGGATGGGTGAACCACGTGTGCATTGTGCGTGTCCCTTACATGCAGATACGTGGCATAACTTAATGATGGCATAACTTAATGATGGCAAAACTTAACGATGTGGTGCCTGACATGTTTTGCATCACCCAATCCAATTGTTCAATTTGGTGCAGGGTTGTGACCCAGTATATCACAAAACGCAATGCTCACATGAGATTGAAAGTGCGGTATTCAGACGCGGTGGCTGTCAGAGTATGGCGGAGCGAGCGGGAACCTCAGAGGTCCTTTTGGGGCCCCAGAAAAACGAGGAATGTAATGACTGTCCTGACCCTGGTCTCTGCTGTCACGCCTCTGTCAGAGGTTTCCAATAGTCTTGAAGCTGAACAATATAAGGAACTGTTATATCAGGCAACAAAAAAAAAAAGAGATTGCATGAGAATGCCTATTCCAAGTTGCTTTCACAACTAGAGCCCCCCCCCCCCCTCGGGTTGTACACTTCATTGCCAAACGATTACAATGAGAAGGAGTGTTTTGCTAAGGACAAGCGCAGCAGTATATGATGAAAACAATATTCAGAACATCTTGAGGTCCTCTGTTGGGGTAAAACAGAACAAAGCTATTAAACAAGTAGAACAATAATGAATTTGTTGAGATAAAATCAAGGGGTGCTGTACAGTAATTGAACGTAGGCCTGTTACAACAGGACACAGAATCGGTACTGCGGTCGAGCCAGCTTTGTTACGCTGAGTCAAACCATGCACACTTAAGAGCGGCTGCAAAGCCAAGCCAACTGAACCACTTCAGAACCATAGGATTAAACTCAGTGCGCTGTTTCGGAGGTTTCTGAGCTTGGTTCCTGAAACCCTCTACTGTTCTGGAAGCTCTTCTGATCCAGTCGAGGAGTCGCGCACAAATCACCGGAAACACAAGCAGATGTTGTCATATGGTTGCATACGTACACATGTAAATATGTACTTGCGTTTGCTGACACGCAAACACATATGCGTGCATAAAGGAACACTTCTGTGCATGTATGTGCGAGCACACACACACATGCACGCACACACATGCACACGTACACACTTTCATAAAACTACATGCAAGCTTCATATGCATGACCCTGCTTGCACACAGACATCACACATGTGCATGTATATATGTTTATGTATAGTACACACACGTGTGTATGCATGCATGCAGCCACACACACACACACACACACACACACACACACACACACACACACACACACACACACACACACACACACACACACACACACACATGTACATACAGCAGGAAGGCCAGACCCAGAACAAATCTTGCACTGATACAATGAGAAACAGATCCTTGGGGATTTTATCATAAGCCCTCTCTTTGAGCACACACTGAGCCCATTTATAGTAATTCTCCATAAGGACTTAGATTTTATTGATATGGATCTAAGTTGTTTTTTGTTTCTTTAACTTGTTTTCCCCCCTGCTTTTTGTCTCCTCCCTTTATTCCTAACCTCTCACACCTTGTTTATATGTTAAGTTTTACTCTATATAATTCGAATATCGTATCTGTCTCTCATCTTTGTTTCAGTAAAATGCGTTGGGTTGTTGCTTGCTATAAGCATCCTTTGACATCCTGTGTGTGTGTGTGTTCAGTTGGTGGGATTGTATGCTTTATTACCTCATGTAAAATGTCTCTGAGCATGTGAAGACTGCAATACAAATAAAAGTTAATGTGCCGATATAACATGTCCTATATAAACCTGGAAACTGCTGTGCAGCCACTATTCATTATTTACCCACTATTTATTATTTACATATCATTTTCCCCTTTTCTCCTCTTTCTCTGCTTCTCTTCCCCCACCACCATTCTCTCTCACCATTACTCTTCCTCTCTTACCTCTCTTCCACTCTTCCACTCTTCCTCTCCACTCATCCTCATCTCACCCTCTCACCCCTAATCCCTTTACTTTCTCACACCACTTCTCTTTCTTTCTTCTCACAACCTTGTTTACCTTTCTTTTCTCCCTCTGTTTCTCTTTGGCCCTCTGTCACCCCCCATCTTTCTTTCTCTCTCTGACCAGATCTGCTGTCCAGCAACAGGTCATCCATCTTCAACGGACACCACGGACAGCTCTCGCTGACCGCCGTCTTCCTGGATGAGTACCACGACCGACTCTTCTTGGGAGGGAAAGATGTGCTGTACTCCCTCACGCTGGGACCTGTTAGCACGGAGTCCAAAGAGGTGAATATTCAAAAAGACAATGCTGTATTTTACAGTCTGGCCACTGTGGTGTCTTGGTTCTAGCAATGTTATTGTCACAGTCTCACTGAGGCCAGTAGATATGTGCATCATCTGCAGATTTGTGGGATACGGATAACTTGCTAGCTATTCTGCCAGTCTTTCCTGCAGTTTTTTTCCTCTGAGCACAACATATTTATAAATACTTACTTTTAACAATCTGCTGACAGGTGAGACAGACAACCACGTGAAAGTCAACATGACTGACTTTATAAAAAAAGAAAAAGAACGGTGTCTGGGTGGCGTAGTGGTCTACTCCATTGCCTACCAACATGGGGATTGCCCGTTCGAATCCCCGTGTTACCTGTGGCTTGGTCGGTTGCCCCTATACACACAATTGGCCATGTCTGGGGGTGGGAAGCTGGATGTGGGTATGTGTCCTGGTTGCTGCACTAGCACCTCCTTTGGTCAGTCAGGGCACCTGTTCAGGGGGGAGGGGGAACTAGGGGGAAGAGCGTGATCCTCCCACATTTTACGTCCCCCTGGTGAAACTCCTCACTGTCAGGTGCAAAGAAGCGGCTGGCGACTCCAAATGTATGGGAGGAGGCATGTGGTAGTCTGCAGCCCCCCCCGGATCGGCAGAGGGGGTGGAGCAGCAATCAGGACGGCTCGGAAGAGTGGGGTAATTGGCCGGATACAATTGGGGAGAAAAAGGGGGAAAAGATAGGCATTTAGTATGTTAGTGATTAAAATGAGGTACATTAATTGACTTGTGTCAGTAGTTGGCGTTAATATCAAAAACCATCTTTTATCAAATTAACTTCCAAACTGTTCATGGGTGGACAGTAAAGTCCATACATGTTATACCTGACCTCTTTATCAGATAGTGCAGTGGTTTTCGAACCGTTCCCTGGGTACCACCGACGCTGCTGCTTCTCCATTCTGCCTGGTAGTCAGTCACAATCACTGAATACCTGTTGTGTCAGGTATTCCAGTCATCTAGTCAGTGTTGTTGTCGACCTGGAACAACAGCAGAATGTTGGAACCTACATTGCAGAATACCCCGAGTACCAGATTGAAACCCCATGTGACACAGTCTTGTGCAACCAAATGTTGCATGCATCCTTCCCCCACTCCAGTGATTGATGTAAAAGCAGTTTACATTCATCGTCCCATTTTGACTTCACTTTCACTGATATTAATTCTGTAAATCATTTTAAGTACAAGACTGCAATATATATTTATGATGCTGTGAGGTCAGTGAACTCGTTTGATTTTTCTGTTTTTCAATACAACCCTACTCACAGAACACTTCTTAAAAGTATTCAGTGTCATAAATCAACCATATACCTTTGTATTTAAACCCAGTTGGTCATGTGATTGAATTTCATAGAAAAAATATGTCATTACTGAAAATAGAAATATCTTGAGAGTTGGCTCTCGGGATTTTAGATAGTAGCCTAAATTGATCAGTTAGCTGTTAGAGTTACTAATAGTGGTTGTCATCATCAGCAGTCACTCGAAGCGAGTATGACTGTCCTCTGGAGGACGCCTGTGCATGACTTTGTTTAACGCGGGGAGACTGGTGCACAGACAGCCACCACACAGTCCTTGACAGATCTGGGTCAGGATCCAGTGGCATGGAGTCCAAGACAACTGGGGGCCCATTTCTG
Organism: Lampris incognitus; assembly: GCF_029633865.1. NCBI lineage: Eukaryota > Metazoa > Chordata > Actinopteri > Lampriformes > Lampridae > Lampris > Lampris incognitus. The sequence continues at coordinate 33,187,301 of NC_079212.1, forward strand.
CCGCAGCCTTCATCCGCCTTCCCAACTGTTGTGATACTTCCCTAAAGTCAGCCATCATCCTCCGCCTGTTCCACCGTAGAGGTTTTGGTTGGATTGCTCTTTGTCAGGGAAGTCCTCTTGACCTTACTGCCATGGGTGACCCTACCAGGGGCATAGCTCCAGGCGGCATTGCTCTCGGGATCTCAGGGCCACTCAAGCTTCTCCACCACGACAAGGTGACAATCCATGGAGAAGTGTAGTGTTACTACCATTACGGTGATTATTGGGCTCACGGGAACTTTATTATTGTATTCCTTTGCTTAGAAGTCTGAGAAATTTCTCCAGCAAAGTACCTGAACTTTACTTAAATTTAATGCAAGTGGATACACTTCCATATGGGCCGCTCCAGAGAGATTAGCTCTGATATCATTTTGGGCTGCAAATCTTCAGGCCGTCTCTTTTTGACCATAACTCAGTAGGCCGCGTCTCACGCCGAGCCCCCTCGGCCCAAACGTAAAATGTCATGGGACCCTTCGCAGCAGAACACCTGTTAAAGTGCAAAGGGTCGTAAATCAGCCTTGTTTTTTTTTTCTTCTTCTTCTTGTTTTACCATGTACGCTGCCTTTAATTTACACATCAGCTTGTCATCAAAGAGCTGTCAAGCGGAGAGTGCTGGCCATAAGGCTCACAGTTACTCTGTCTAAAAGATGGCTTACGATCAGAAGTCATCAGAGACATTACGTATCTGTGTTGCGATGGAGCTGCACTGTCGTTAAACACTGTCCCTCTGGCTAACATGGGGGGGGGTAGAGAAAGGGCGAGAGAGAGAGGGAGAGAGAGAGTGAGAGGAAGTAGCAGGGATGGGGACACAGACAGACAGAAGGGGGAGGTGTAAGACAGACAAGGTGAGGGATGAGATAGGAAAAGATCAAATAAGAATGACTAATGTCTGGAGTTTCCTTCCACTAAGTGGTTATCACGGACAGCATCTGTCGTGCTGCAAGGTTGAGCTGTTCTGACCTTATCTTAAATCTGGAGGATTTAGTCTGTGGAAGTGTTTGGCTTTCATCAGCCCATGACTTCATTTGCCTTCATTCCTTTAAAAGCTATCATACATTTTTGCAATAGTGTGCAATCAATCATTATGCATGAGCTGACTGCAGTTTTATCTTAAATATTTGACATCTCATTTTACAATGTGATGTTTCTATTTTGGTTGGGGCCATTTTTTGGGGCGGGGAGTATTTGGTATACTGTAGTTTTTTGTTTCAAATATAAAACTGATTACATCTTCAAAATGGCTCCCCTTTCATGTTTTAGTGTGATCATTTGATCCACTTAAGGACTTGAGCTTTGATTGGTAGAACGTTTGGAAATGGAAAAATCCATTTCTAAACACAGAAATAGGAGTGATGTCTGATGATTGCTTTATAATAATTCATATATTACTGTGTTGGACACATTCCCGTAGTCTGTCTTATCCCAACTCAAACCACTTATATACAGGTTGTATATACAGCCATATATTACATTGGATCTTTATATATACACTGCTCAAAAAAATAAAGGGAACACATAAGCAATGCAATGTAGCTCCAGGTCAATCACACATTTGAGATATCAACCTGTCCAGTTAGGAAGCAACACTGATTTGTGAATCAATTTCACCTTTTGGTAAATTGTCTAATTTCCACCAGGTGGAAATTAGACAATTTGCAAGACAACCCCTATAACAGGAATGGATTTGCAGGTGGTGGCCACAGACCATTTGCCTGTCCTCATCTTTTCTGGCCGATCTTTGGTTAGTTTTTCATTTTGCTAGTGCCCGCACCACTAGAGGTGGCATGAGGCGGTATCTGCAACCTACAGAAGTTGCTCAGGTAGTGCAGCTCATCCAGGATGGCACATCAATGCATGCTGTGGCAAGAAGATTTGATGTGTCTCCCAGCACAGTGTCCAGAGCATGGAGGAGGTACCAGGAGACAGGCCAGTACACCAGGAGACGTGGAGGGGGCCGCAGGAGGACAACAACCCCGCAGCAGGACCGCTATCTGGTCCTTTGTGCAAGGAGGAACAGGAGGAGCACTGCCGGAGCCCTACAAAACGACCTTCAACAGGCCACTAATGTGCAGGTTTCTGCTCAAACAGTGAGAAACAGAATGCATGAGGATGGTATGAGGGCCCGACGTCCACAATTGGGGCCTGTGCTCACAGCCCAACACCGTGCAGCCCGATTGACCTTTGCCAGAGAACATCTTGGTTGGCAGATTCGCAATTGGTGCCCTGTGCTCTTCACAAACGAGAGCAGGTTCACACTGAACACATGTGACAGACGTGAGAGAGTCTGGAGACGCTGTGGAGAACGTTCTGCTGCCTGCAACATGCTCCAGCATGACCGGTTTGGCGGTGGGTCAGTGATGGTCTGGGGAGGCATATCCTTGGAGGGCCGCACAGACCTCTACGTGCTAGCCAGAGGTACCATGACTGCCATTAGGTACCGGGATGAGATCCTCAGACCCATTGTCAGACCATATGCTGGTGCAGTGGGCCCTGGGTTCCTGCTCATGCATGACAATGCTCGTCCTCATGTGGCCAGAGTGTGTCAGCAGTTCCTGTATGTCGAGGGCATTGATGCTATGGACTGGCCTACACGTTCCCCAGACCTGAATCCAATCGAGCACCTCTGGGACATCATGTCTCGTACCATCCGCCAATGCGATGTCGCACCACAGACTGTCCAGGAGTTGATCGATGCCCTGATCCAGGTCTGGGAGGAGATCCCTCAGGAGACCATCCGTCGTCTCATCAGGAGCATGCCCAGACGTTGTAGGGAGTGCATACAGGCACGTGGAGGCCACACACACTACTGAGCCTCATTTTGAATCGTCTTGAGGAATTTCCACAGAAGTTGGATCAGCCTATGTTCTCATTTTCCACTTTGATTTTGAGTATGATTCTGAATCCAGACCTTAATGGGCTAATGATTTTGATTTCCATTGATCATTCTTAGGTTATTTTGCTCTAAACACATTCCTCTGTCTAATAAATAAAGATTTTCAGCTGAAATATTTCATTCATCGAGGTCTATATTGTGTTTTTAGGTGTTCCCTTTATTTTTTTGAGCAGTATATATACCACAGCTGGATGTAATTTCCTTCGTGGTTGGTTAGAAATCTATGGTACAAATGCATCCATCACTAAGAAAGGTAAACAAAACTTGGACTGTTGGTTCTCTTACTGCTGATAAAAAGTCCTCAAATATCACTCCAATATTAAAAACTTTTACTCATAAAAAAATGTACGCTCCAATGAGACCGCAGCAACAGATATGATCAAATCAGATCTTTTCTCTGTTAACTCAGACCACGGAAGGAAGGGAAAAATTAAAAATACTATTCCATAGGTGACCGCTGTTGGGAAACCAAACTATCAAACACATTAATCTCATTTTAAGGTGGACTGTCCCTTTAAGAACCTCTACTCGCTGAAGGGATCCATGGGGATACGAGCATGACTGTGATTTGCGTGACTTTGGGCGCTCTGTCTTTTCACTTGCCCGCACCTGAGGGTCAGGGAGGTTTACATTGGAGGCCAATAGACACCAGGGCTCATGAGCACTGGATTTCAAATGATCCACATGTGTATCTACAGAGCAATAGGATTATGAAAATATGCAGCACGTTCTTATTCAAGTTTATGTTTCCAGTGGGGTACCCTGTGAACTCTTTGTTCGGTTCCTGTGGTTTCTCCCAGAAGCAAAATAAAGATAACTCCCAATGAAATAATTCCTTGAACACCGCATCATGTTGCATTGGGGAGGGTGTGTATTTGTGAATACAACATGCTTATTCTGTGTGTGTGTGTGTGTGTGTGTGTGTGTGTGTGTGTGTGTGTGTGTGTGTGTGTGTGTGTGTGTGTGCAGGGTCCTGAAGAGACTTTATGAGACAAGGAGATGAAAAGGAGTATTAATACATACAAGGCCTGATCTCACTTACTTGATTCCCCCTCATATTAACTCAACTCCCTCCGCGCCTCCATTCTTCTCTCTCTTGGCTGTTGATCACAGGTAAACCTCACTGCTCTCCTTCTCTTCCCAAGTGTTTTGAGTAAACGTGTCATGGAGGCAGTTGGTTGAAAGATTTTTTGAGTTTTAATGCCCGCACCTCTACTGGAGCCAGCCGTTGTTGGTGTACAGAAGCCTGTCTGCCAGTGTAATGAAAGATAGGCTTATGAGTTATGGAAAGATTTATGTGATTTTAAGATGCACATTCCCATTTACCATGAACAGTGCTGAGTGCGGAGAAAGCAGCTTGATTTCAGTCAGCTGTTGGCCTAGTTTGCATCTGTCAGTGTTGACGTTGCCCAGCACATGATGCATAAACTGAATGAATCTGCAGAAATTGAGAAACTCGTTTATGGCAATTTAAGGTTAATTTAAGGTTAAGTTCAAGCTGTTTTATTTGTCAAATGCACAACAATACGGCGTAGCAGGCATTGCTGGCAAAGAAATGCATAGGTATCAGTTCAGCCTCAAAAAAGCTAAAGAATATTACATAACAAATTAAGTTAAGACTAAAAAAATCAAAAAATTTATATTAATTTAATGAGTTAACTTAATGAATATTAGAATGGTGTAACTATTGGTTGAGAAGATAAAGCAAGCAGAAAGTTTTTAAATGAATTAAATGACTGAAGATTCTATAAATATCTGTCCGTCTATCTATCTGTCTGTCTGTCTGTCTGTCTGTCCATCTCTCTGTCTTTATGTCTGTCTGTTTGTCCGTCTGTTCTCCCTGCCTGCCTGTCTGTCTGTCTGTCTGTCTGTCTGTCTGTCCATCCGTCTGTCTCTCTGCCTGTCTGCCTGTCCATCTGTCCTCCCTGCCTGCCTGTCTGTCCATCCGTCTGTCCATCCGTCTGTCTCTCTGCCTGTCTGTCTGTCTGTCCGTCTGTCTCTGTCTGTTCCCCCCGGGTTGTTCTCACTGTTTTTCAGAGTGTTAATGTGTTGCAGCTATGCTGTGTTAAAGTCTAGGAGCTCATGTGCTGCAAAGCTTTTGAGGTTTAATGCCCAGTGTAAAGACACCAGCCATCACAAGATCAATGACACCAGACTGCAGCCTGCAGCCTGCCAGCCTGCCAGCCCACACCCTGCCCACACCCTGCTCACCAAAATTTGCAGCATTTAATCTTGTGTTAAAGCCTCATTCTTTCACCGTTCTATCCACAGTAAACCCCACAATTAAATATTTTACAAAGTGGAGTGAAGGTCACAATGGTGGTTCTGTTGAAAACGAGTCAGATGTTTCTATTAGGTCAATGCATCCAGTGTGCTGCTGGCCAGGCTCACCACTGTATGAAATACCCACCTCAACCAGTCCCACCTGGGAAGAGGAGCACTGGTCATAACCATAATCACCCAGGAAAAACTAAAACAAATACTGATTCAGCTCATGTAAATATTTCACATTATGGTTTAGATATTCCGCTTTTTCCAAACTGAGACACATAAACAAGGTATGATTGGAGTTCAGTGTGACAATTTTGGCTATTGTACAAAAAAACACAAAATTTTATCTCTGCCCTGCAAATGTGGCCAGCACTCAACAAAGACTCTTTCACATATCCCAGCAAGTTCAGACAACCGGTTTATTATACTAAGACTTACGTTTGGCTCTGTTTATCTCTTTTAGCTGTACTATCTCAGAGTGATTCTGGGGATAGCTTACTGCTCCGTGTTTACGGCTATAGTTTAAATCCAAAGGGATTCTTACAACCTCGGTGATACTTTGCAGATGAAAAGTGATGTGTTGAGATGGAGCAGGCTTTGCTGAATTTTAAAACTGTTCATTAGAAGGACTACATTTTTATTTTACTATTGGTATTTTACTGCTGTGTGGTGCAAAGATTTGTGAAAACGTTCATCTGGTTTATCTTATTTCGCAGGTCATGCGTATCACTGGCATTTGGGTTCATTACAGCATAGTGGGACCCATGCTAGCACCCATGTCGGGTGACTGTGAGGCTTCGTTTGAGGATATCTGGTGTGCGATGCATTAAACTGTATATGTGTAATAATATATGCCAGTAGTTTGATGTATACTGGTTCTATCTGGGCTTATGATCTGTCCTCTAGGATTTTTTTGTCTGGCATTTAACAAAGACCCTTTCATTTGCTGAAACCACCGTGGCTGGTTTTCTCCAGGAGTTTGCTTTTGTGGGTGACTGGGTTCCATTTGCAAAGGATTTTGGTATAAGTTCCTGACTGAATTCTGTGCTTAACTATAATTGGTCGTTATAATCCTCCTCACAGACAGTTGTGCTTTACCAAAGTGAAAAAGTGAACACACTTATTTCCAGCTCTGTAAAAGAAACACGTGAATAACAAAGCTGAATGTTGCTTAAAGGCAGATTTTCAGTCAACGTGTTCTTAAAAGGGTCGGAGATGTTCACGGTAATCATGTGATGGAGATCACCACGTTTCCTTGCTGCTACACAGCTGACTGGACAGTGTAAGGAATATTGCAAAGCAGCGACTCTGATCGTTGTATGCCAGGCTCTGGACGCACCCTGATTTCACAACGTGTTAATTAATACCAGTCAAGCATGTGAAAGGTTGTGTTTTGATGGGTTTGACTGGATTGAGAAAGTCAGCCAGGCTTTGGCAAGGTCCAAAATCATAGTCAGTTGATTTCAGTCATGCGAGAGGCCGGCGGCAGAGCTCCAGAGACCCAAACTGCTGGAGGCCAAATTTCACATGGGTCTTGACTTGTGCATGCCGGGCATGCAGCAAATAAGTATTTCTCATGGAATAGCACCATCACTAGCTGACTTTTAGAGAATGGCAGACCAGGAAATTAGGTGGCACCTACTTAATGGCAAAATTGATCAGTCAAAAATGATCAAGTAAAAGCTTGAGAAGAGTATTTGTCTATTTAAAGTCAGAGGCCCCTGAATTTTCAGTAGTATTTCTAACAATGTTCAGTAGGATAAAATCAAAGGAGTTTTGATTAAATCTGCTGAAGAGCAGTGATCTGACAGTAAAATAATAATAATAAAAAAGTTGAGTAACTCCAGGTGTTGACATCTCGCCATGGCTTGAAGCTGCTAATAAATGTGGGATTTAACCAATTTAAGCACAGTCATATTTATGAAATTTTTTTTTAATTTAATGAATCACAATTTCAACATTAAATTATGGCATTAATTTATTTTTCGAGACCTTAAATTAGTCTGGTAATATTTACTGTAATATATTAGGATTGCAAATGTGTAAATCTAAACAGCAATCTGTAACCATGCCAGTTAAGCACATGAGAATATGTGATGTGCCTTATCATGATTAAACTGATTAATCATAATGACATTTTATTTCATTATAGTTTTGCCCATGTAGGTCATCTATTTTATTTTATTTGCTGCTGCAGTGACTCAGTATCCCAAAAGCAACCAGTAAAGTTCATTTTATACTTGTGAACTGAATTAAACCATAAATTAATGTAAAATAGGAGGAAAAACCTAATTTCAAAAGTTAAGAGTTGGGTAAATGGGCTCTGGGTTTTGTCATCACCACCAACAGGGCCAAAAATACGTTTAGAGCATTTTAAGCTCCTTCTTTATCCATAAATAGCTTTAGATGATGATAGAAGGGCTTTTTCAGGTTGCAGACAGCTGGTTTTGATAAAGTGTAATATGATTTAGGGGTGAGATATTTGTCCATGACTTTTATGGGTGGTATTAAATTCTACACTACACCAGTGTTATGAGCAGATTGTGAGTACAGTTCGGTTGTCAGCTGTCAGGAGATTGGAACAGACTAAGGGTTCTAGTTTCTGAATGGTGCAAGGCCGGCAGTAGCGCTAATGCAGAAGTTCTGGCAAATTCTTTTGGCGAAAGGTGGTTTTTCTCTCGCTTGGGTGCATTTGCTAATTTCCGGGCTCACCGTGACATCAATCGCCCCAAAATGGGTGTGGGGGCGCAGTAGAGGGTGTGTCAGTCAAAATCAGGTGGTGCAGTGCCAGTTCGGCTTCAAATAAAACCAACTATTACACCTGCGTCTCTGCCTGTTCAGACCACGCCTTAGCACAGACGTATGGTAGTTAAGGCGAAGGTGCGCTAAGCATAGACCTATCCAAAATCACACACGCCACTTCTGTGTATGTTATGTTGGTCTATTTCATGAATAATTCTACAAAGGACTCCTGTCTGAAACCTTTTTCATCGCAAAACAAAATATCTGCAGGTGTATCATTATCTTCCAACATAAAACAGTCATTGTGCGTCATTGGAAAACAACATGGTGACTGGGATTTCAGTATTTCGACTGACCTCATTCAACCTGAAAGAACGAACTGATTGCCTGGGCTTATTGATCCATGATCACAACTATTTAAGGTCTCTTGCTGTGTGCACAAAATGCACAGGAAAGCGAGAAAGTCACTGGTGAGAAAGACGACAAGTTTAACAATAGTGTGTCAAATAATCATGTTTGCGTGTTGCCTCATATCACATTGGAATTGGTGTTAATGTCTGTTGTATGTGCACTTGGTAACTCCACACCTCCCAAACAAGGACATCAGTTTCCTCCTGGGAGAAGCTTTTCTATCTTAGCCGTAGTTTGCCATGACAGAGAGCGTGCTGCTTTAAGGGAATGAGAGGAGCTGATTTGTTTGGCTGTAATTGAAGACAGCCCCCACCACTCCTACTGAGAATTGATTCCTTCTAATCCAACCCTTTTACAACTGTGCCTCTGTTGCACATGATTACCACCAGCGCCTGAAATCTCAATATGTCCCAAAATCACCAAAAAAAGTATTGGCCACACCTTAGACCGAGTTACACCGTGAACCAGCACCTTCGACTACTCTATGATCCGGAAACTAGAGCCCTAAGTGTCCATCATTCCACATCTGTCTCTTTCTCTCAAGCTGAGCCACGGTTGCAATCATATGCAGATTCACGGTGTCGATCCTTCGCTCTCTTTTGTCTCTCTGATGCTGTCATTCTCTTAGAAGTTTTTCTCAAATACACGCACCGTCATAATTTTTCTGTCTCACACACAGATATACACTCTTCATCTACACATACAAACACACCCTCCCACTTCCTCTACCATATACAGTACATACAAATTAAAGCAGCTGTAGACAACTTTTCACCCCCCCCCCCAGCATTTCCAAGTGTTTTTATTATTTACGATTTCATTGCAAAAACAACCATTTATTAGCAGCATGGCTGCTGTCAAAAGCAAGAAACAACCATAGGAATCCCAATTTGAACTAGAAACCCCAATCTCACGGCTATGATAAAGGCAGAGTAAAAGGCAGGTTGTGTTACTTACTGAGCCAGTAGAAAGAATGCCAACTGACTGTCGGTTTGGAACCCTCTCAAGTCCCGCTGTTGTATCGAACTTGGTTTCCTCATTGAGATCTGTTCCCTCATAGCCAGAGTTCGATACAACACCAGAAAGCTTTATTAACCTTAATCTAACCTCAACCTAACCCTAACCTTAACATAACATTTACCTTAACCTAATCGGAGCCGACAGCTAACCTGTTTCTATACGAAACGCTTTCGTTTGGCTAGGGGAGGACAGATCTTGATGGGGTAACAGAGTTTGATACAACACCGGGGCTAACTCCATTGAGTGAATGCCCGTCTAAGGTTCACTCTTGTTTTATCTCTGTTTCTATCACTCTCCCTCATTGTCTTCTTTCTCTTCTCTGTCAGCGGGATTGTTTTTCTCTTGCCGGGTAGAGTTTCACTGTCACTTTGGTTGTTCCATCATCCGCCATTTCCGCAACTGGGGATAGCTACCGATAGCTACCTGCAAAAACAAAAGTGCTATCCTGCCCCTGTTTTGGTTACGCAATTGGTGACATCCTTTGTGCTGAGAATCGAGCCTTAATTTTCCTGCAAGATCATACCCCGTGGCAGGCAGAATTTGGTTCCCTGTCAGCCTGAAAACAAGGCTTATAGGGAACTAATCTAAATGCTGATGGTGTCATTATTCCCTAGACATTACACCGTGCTATCAACATTCACTTCATAATGATAAGTTAAAGGGAAAAAGTTGTCTACAGCTGCTTGAACACAAACACACTCACACACACACACAGTGATAATCTCTCTCCCTCTCTCGCTCACACACAGACGCGCTCAAACACATACAGACAATAAATTCTAGTCATTCATAGTAATGCAGTCAGCACCAATCAAATATAAACCAGGGGAGCAATCCTCTGGTTTATATTCTTCCATTTCGCCAAAGAAAAGTCAGTTCTACCAGACAAAGACTCATTGTCTCAAATAAACCCTGTGGTATTCAGCACGATATACAGTATCATTACTTTTATTGAAGCTTAATGCTGGGGGAGACCAAGGCTTTCCTCATCAAAAGGCAATTTTATGTTTTCTTCATGTGGTTGTCCTGTAAAATCCAGTTCCATTGTTTTGGACAAAACCCTTGTTTCACACTTAGGGTTCACCTTTCCTCCTTATTAAGTTAGCAGAATTTAAGGGAGAGGGGGGATTTTCCACATCAGTCGGTCTTGGATCCATACTGTGAGAACTTTTTGTTGATAACTGAAAAGATATTTTGTGAGATCCAGATGGTCTAGTAAGGTCTCTTCTCTGGAAGGTTAAAGAGTACAACTTCCCCTTTGTCAGACAGTGAAAACTGAATTTCATTCCAAAAACCGACTAAAGTAATAGGGGTCTGATGTGTTGCGCTCTGATATTTGTTCCTAGGGGAAAATGCACTATGAATCCCTGGTCTTTGGAGTAAACTCTCATAATACAGATATTAAAAAAGACAACAAAAAAACCTTTTTATTAGCTTTTTCTCAAACTCATACTGTATTCTTAACCAGAGCAATAAGCAATCAGACATAACTGTAGGAATTCAGCGTCCATGAGTTTAATATACAACACTGTCTCATGCTTAAATTGCCATTATAGATTAAAACCTGGCTCTGTCATTCATATCATTCGTCTCAGGTCTACAGCTAAAAATAAATAATTTTTAAAAAAAATCGTACACTATGACCCAACCCTCAGCATATTATTCTTCATTTCTTTGAGAGTTGTCTATGCCCAACTTATTCCTAATTGTTTTTATCGTAGGATTTGCAGTGTGCATTCAGAGTTAACAAGATATGGACTGAGCATGGCTTTTTGATTGCACCAACAGCACTGGTTAAAGCTTGTGTAGCTCTGAGACACCGATACAAGTTGCAGTGTCACTTGATTGAGGAGGTTGTGTTATGACACAGCCGAGCAATGAAATTACTAATCATCAGATTTTCTCCCTCTTTTTTTCCATCTTTTCCCTTCTCCTCTGTATTCCTCCATCTCCTTTTCTTGTTATGTCTTTCCATAGATCTACTGGCCCCCGTTGCCTGGCATCAGGGAGGACTGTGTTCAAAGAGGAAAAGAACCACAGGTGAGCTATTGACAGCCTGCAGTTATTATCTACCGTACATCTTCCACCATGTCCCTCCCTCTTACCTGTTTAAAGGCTTTGTACTTTGTTTTTTATCAGTTTGACTGATAAAACTTTCTTAAAAATAACTTGGCCATGGTTTAAACCTTGTTCGACCTCATCTCTGGGTTTTGGTCTTGAAATATTCTTATAACACACAAAGAAAATTGTGTGGCTCTATGCAAAGACAATGGTCAAGTTTCCTTCCAAATATATTGCACATTTTATCCAAATTTTCCAAAAAAAAAAAAAAAAAAAAAAAAAAAAGGGAGAAGAAATTGCAAATGTATGTGCGTTTCCATCCACTACTGTTATGTGAATATTAGGAGTTAGTTTATCAAGCTAAGCAGTAGGTAGCGCTAATTCTCCAGTCAGTTGCCATTATACCACTGCAGAAGAAGAGGGTGCAGTGAGATGTCATGATTAAAAGAGCGCCTGTCAAACCTCAAACCTTTTGCGAGGCTCCCACCTATCTGGAAGTCAAAGCAGTACAGCCTAAGAACAAAGGTCCGACTGTACAACAGGAATGTAATATCAGTGCTGTTGTATGGCTCAGAGTGCTGATGAGTAACAACATGTGACAAAAAAAAGATTGATGCCTACCACAATGGATGCCTCAGGAAAATCTGCTGTATGTTCTGGGCTGAGAAGATCTCAAATGAACAAATGCTCTAAAATGGGGCAGCACAGTGCCCAGTGTTTAGCACTGAGGCCTCAAGGCAAGAAGGTCCTGAGTTCAAACCCCAGGTCATCCCAGGTCCTTTCTGTGTGGAGTTTGCATGTTATCCCTGTGTCTGGGTTGGTTTCTTCCAGATGCTCCTGTTTCCTCCCACCATCAAAAGACATGCATGTCTGTGCCCCTGACCGAGGCATGGCAAGAAGAACTGGAGTTGGTCCCCGGGCGCTGCACGGCAACGCCCCACCACTCCTAGCTACATGGCTGCCCACTGTTTCCAGTATGTGTGTTGGGATGGGTTAAATGCAGAGGATGAATTTCCCCATGGGGATAATTAAGTTTATCTTATCTATGCGAGATGACTAAGTGCAACAGTGTGGCGCTGGATATCAAACGTCGCCGAATTTGATGGCTAGGGCATGTCTTCAGAATGGACCAGGATCGAATCCCTAAGGTTGCACTAAGATGGACTCATCAGGGAAAAGGAAACAAGGCTTGCCCAAAACAACTTGGTGGTGAACTGTGACAGTGAACTTAATGGAAGTGTACCTGACATGGGGAGAGGCACAGCATGCAGCACAAGACAGGTCTCGATGGAGGCAGATCGTTGAATCCTTATGTCCCACTAGAGATGAAGAGGATTAAGTAAGTAAGTAAGTCAAACCTCAAATGAAGGAAAATATGATGGAAAGATTGGTGATGGAGAGCATGCTGGACAATGGAATGGGAACAACTAATATTACAACTATGTGCTCTTGGAAGAGTTCTGGCGTTTATGTTTGTTTCTTGTAATAATTCAAGGAACGTTGCAGTTTCCTCCTCAGTCCACAAATGCCTGATGATTTCATCTGCCAACATTTTTTGTCTCTTCAGTGGAGCGGAAGCTTGAGTGACATTTAAGTCATGTAATTTCTGCACATCATTTATTCACTGAATTTGTTTCCATTGCACTTAGTCGCATTTACCTTTTGTTGATACAAAGTGGTGGGCTGTCAGGGCCTTCTCTGCTGGCCCTGTCAAAATCAAAATCATAATTTGTTTTTCATATGTAGCCCGTGGAATTAGATACCACACAGGACACAATTACTTCCGGGGTTCTTGTAGCTTTAATTTTATTGTTTGAACCTTCGAATGCAGATCGTTTTACTGAGTGCATAAATTCCTGTGTCTTTCGAGCAAACAGCTCATAAATGTTCACAGATGTGGTAAGTTTAACAGAAAAGATTTTAAAAGGGAAATAATAAATACAAAATACAACATACGGTGCAAAATACGGCAGTGGACTGTGTATGTTAAACAGGGTTTAACAAAGACATGTGGAACTTCCTGAAGATCGCGCAACTTCTCACTCTGTCAGTTACCTTTAAACAGAATTAAAATGCATATAAAACCTTTACATTTCCCTTACTACCCAAATACAATGGCATGGTGTGGCTTTATACACGCCAACATTACCTTGTCATACCTGCAGTGGCGAACAGTGGTCGACGGCTCGCGCCCAAAATCACCGATCATCAACTCCAGTAGCGTCTAAATCAAACCATCTTGTCAAATTACCGACATACAATATTGTTTGGAATAATGTTACAGGTATATTTCACAAGATATTTACCCCTACTTACTACGGAGTCAGAGCACCGTCACACCGCAATCTTCAGGTGCTTCACACAAGAAAAAAAGAAAGAATACCCAAGATGCACTTGGATAACTTGCAGAAAGAGTACCCAAGATGCACTTGGATGACTTGCACGGAGTTACAATAAAAGTCCGCAACACTGCCACTTACTGGTCAAAACATGCAATGACAACCAAAACTATAAAAATACACTCACAATCTGCTTCACAATTTAAATACATCAAATGACATTTTACATGGCTTGACAGTGTAACAATTACATATATTAACAGTTAAACTATACTAAATTTAAGTGGAAAATCATTTAACATATTTAACAGATTTACCACCCAGCTACATACTCCCCTGCAAATGTAGTCAACGTCCTCGGTGACTACGAAACATGAACTGACTCAAATACTCCCTGCAAGGCCTTTTCAAAGAGAGCAGCATCCAGGCTTGTCAAAACCTTAGAGACCATGTCTGTGCTGACTGAGACTGCATTACAGGCTGACTTTGGCAGATGAAATGGGTTTGAATGAGATCCAGCCATTTCCCGCTTGCTTTTCCTAATGGCAGGTTTAGGTGCATAGGTTCTACGTCCTGCTCCACCAGCATCATCTGTTAGTGCGGGCCTGTCCCTGTTTTCAATAATGGGCAAGTCACTGTCGCTAACGTCTGGATGCACATCATTAACACATTCTGTTTCTGTGCCACAATTTCTCATATCTGAATAACCTTCCTCAGGTCCTTCACCGTCACTCTCATCTGTGGGTGCTGTCACATGTAAACTAACACTTTCTGCTGCAAGAGGCAGGTTAGGTACTTGCACAAGCCGGCGAGGGATGACTTCCTCAACAATAACAAAATCAGCCTCAGGTGACTCAGGCTCATCCTCAGCTACAGGCTGTGTAGTGGTCTGTAACCTAGTTCTAGTTCTTGGTTTGGGAACTGGTTTTGCACAAGGTCGCAACTCAGACCTATGAACTCTTTTAATGGGACCTCCCTCAAAAGGTTCAACAGTGTGTGTGGTACCCTGGATGTCAACTACCTTGTAGACTGTTGAGGTCCATGTGTCCTGAATCTTATGTCTACCTGGGGGTCTGTGACGTAGGAAAACCAACTGACCAATGTCCACAGGAGGACAATACACCTTCTCATTTTGCAGTGAGATCCTCTCAGCTGCCTTCTGCTCTGAGTACTCTCTGGCTCTCTCGTGTGCCTGTCTGAGTCTCTCCTGATGAACAGACAACCAATCCTGTTTCCTGTCTGACACACACTCACGCCCTAATAAAGCATCTACTGGGAGATGTGGCTGTACCCCGAAAAGCAAATAATAAGGCGAGTACCCTGTGGTGGAATGAGGAGTGACATTATAGGCATATACTACTTCAGACAGATGCTCTGGCCAACGCTTTTTTTTCTCTGGTGGGAGTGTCCTTAACAAGTCATGGAGTGTGCGATTGTATCTTTCACACTGACCGTTTCCCTGTGGCCTGTAGGGAGTTGTCCGTGTCTTTTTAACCCCATAGAGTTTGCACAGCTCTGCTATAATTTCACTCTCGAAATTTCGACCTTGGTCTGAGTGCAGTCTCTCTGGGACCCCATATTTCATGAACCACTCCCTGAGCAAAACTTTAGCTGTAGTGTCAGCCTTCTGGTCTTTGGTAGCATACGCTTGTGTGAACTTTGTAAACACATCGGTCACAACAAGGACATTTTCACGGCCATCTGAAGCTGCCTCCAACACTGTAAAATCAACAGCCACCACTTCTAGAAGTCGGGAGGCCAGGAATGCCTAAACTGGAGCATGGATTTTTGGCTGAGGCATCTTGGTCAAAATGCACCGCTCGCAGTTTTTAACCCAGCTTTCAACATCCTCACATAGCCCTACCCAAAAACACCTCCCTCTTAGCAAGTTTACAGTGCGCTCTATGCCCTGATGTCCCATGTTGTTATGTACATTTTCTAGAACTTGGTCCCTCAAACAACTAGGCACGAGTAACTGCCACACTTCTCCATGACGTGGGTCTGTGATAACCCTGTACAACAACCCTTCTTGTTGTTGTATGCATCTCCATTGTTTCAACAATCTTTTCACTTGACTAGACAGGGCTGCTCTCTCTCTGGGACATGGCCTCCTCCCCCAATCCCAAAATGCCCTAAACTCTTTTAGGGTGGGGTCACCGGCCTGAAAACCTACTAGCTCCTCTCTGGTATAACCTGGCAGTGTGGGGGTGTTGCCCTGTTTAGTACCTGTCTCACCAGACCTCGACTCCCCAGCACGGATCTGTCTCACTTTGTAACACTCCAGACCTCTAGAGACAAGACCAGGATCCAGAACTGTTCCTCGCTCAATCAGGTTACACACAGTGATACAGTCGTCAAAATCCGAGTCAGGGTCTGTTTCAGGCTCCCCTGCAAACTCCTGCCTAGAGAGAGCATCTGCGGCGGCATTACTGCAACCAGGATGGTACTTAACCTCGAAATCAAAAACAGACAGTTGCGCTACCCACCTCTGCTCTATAGCACCTAACTTGGCTGTCTTGAGGTGGCAGAGGGGATTGTTATCAGTCAGGACAACAAACTTTGAACCAAGCAAGTAACCCCTGAATTTTTCAGCAACTGCCCATTTTAAGGCAAGCAACTCCAATTTCATGCTACTCTAATTTCGGTCATTCTTCTCAGCCTGGCGTAGTCTGCGGCTAGCATATGCTAGGACACGTCTGGTGTCACCTTGCTGCTGACACAATACAGCGCCTAATCCATGCTGACTAGCATCTGTCTCAACTACAAATGGTTGTGTGAAGTCGGCAAAACCCAAAATGGGAGCAGAGGTAAGTTTTTCCTTTAACTGCTCAAAGGAAGAGTCACACTCTGGTGTCCACATATTACAAAACTGGTGACCTACTTTCCCTGCTTTTTTCACACCTGAACATTTGTTGACTAGGTCATGCAGTGGCCCGGCAATCTGTGAGAAGCCTCGAATGAATCTCCTGTAGTAACTACAGAAACCCAAGAACGACTGCAGCTCTTTGGCAGTGGTTGGGACCTTCCAGTTCTTAACAGCAGAGACCTTGGAGGGGTCAGTTCCTATACCTTCTGCTGACACCTGATGACCCAAAAACTTTACAGACTGTTGTAGAAAAGCACACTTCTGCAACTTCACCTTAAGGCCCGTCTCTGCCAGTCTCTTAAACACAGTCTCAAGTCTCTCCAAATGCTGCTCAAATGTCTCTGAAAAAACCAAGATGTCATCTAGGTAGACCAGGAGTATCTGAAAAATGAGATCATTCATAGTAACTTGCATAAGTCTCTGAAATGTAGCTGGACCGTTACAAACACCAAAAGGCATTCTCACGTACTCATACAGACCAAACGGTGTAGTAAGTGCAGTCTTAATCCGATCTCTCTCATGCATAGCTACCTGGTGGTATCCGCTCGCCAGATCTATGGTCGAAAAGAACTTTGCCCCTCTCAGCGCATCAAAACTCTCATCAATTCTCGGGAGCGGGAATGCATCACGTCTTGTCTTTGAGTTGAGTTTCCTGTAATCGGCACATTGCCGCAGACTACCATCTGCCTTTCTCACTAGTACTATGGGCGAAGCATAAGCACTGGAGCTTTCTTGAATGACCCCTTTTTTAAGCAGCTTGCCAATATGTTCCCTGACTTCACTGTACTGTGTGGGTGGGATTCGTCTGTATGGCTGTGTTACAGGTATGTCATCTGTCAGATGGATCTCATGTTGTACTTTGTTAGTGTGGCCTAGATCTTCATCTTCTGTTGCAAACACAAAAGAGTACTTCTCCAGTAACAAAGTCAGCTGTGCTTGCTGTTCTGGGCTACCACAAAAATTGAGCTTGCCGAGAATTTCCTGCACATCTGTCGGTGTTTCGGGGTGTTCACTGATACTCACTTGTTCGGTGTCTGCTGAGATTCTCTGGAACTGTACCTCACAAAGCTCATCACTTTTCACACAGTCTACCTGAGTCAAAACCCCTAGCCTAGTCCGTGGCCCTAGCCAGATATCTTCATCAGACATGTTCATGACTCGGACTGGAAAAATGTGATTGCCCGATGAAACCAAAGTAGGCACAACAACCAAACCTCCAGGAACGGGGACACCCACAGACTCCAGCAACAAAAAAGAACCATCCTCACTCACGGTCCTGAGTCCCCTAGCCATAACTGTAGCAGCAGATGAAGCAGGTATATGGACTACATCCTTACCAGCTACCATAGCGAAAGAGAGTCTGTCTGTTGCATGTACTGCATGAAGATGATTAAAAGCCTCTCTCCAGTTTGAGTCAAACCTCTCCTGCAGTGTGGTGTCAAACTCAGTGTGTACTAGCTCTCTGCATTTTTTGACAATGTTCATCCCTATTAGACCTGGAACAGAAGAAGAGTGTTCAGAATCTTTAACTATCAGAAAACCTCGCTCTGGGATAGTCAGACCCATGGCTTCTACATCAAGCTCCACATAGCCCATTTGGGTATGTCTAATCCATTAGCTGCAGTGATCTTTAACCACTCAAATGCCGGGTGAATGTCTTCGCCTTTCACTGACAGGTGTTCCCTGAAAAAACACTTGTACTGACCTGGCTACCAGTGTCAAGTAAGCAGGACACTGTAACACCTCGTAGTTTCACCTCAACAGTTTTACATTCTCCGACTGCACGCTCTAAGATCCTGCTTCTGTCTGGAGTCTCTTTTGGTGAGCCAGCTTCCTCCCCTCGAGTTGTGTGGCTCATGACAACTGAGGGTGCGAGTTTTCCTGCACTATATAAGAACTAGGTGTTGCGTCCCCTTGACCCCCTCTGGCCTGTGAGCATTTTCTTGCAATGTGACCTATGCCTCTACACTTGAAACAGATAGGCTGACCATCTGGTGTGAACTTTGGCTGGGGTCTAGGTCGTGGCTTGGGCTCTAGGAATGTCTGTTGAGTGCTGCGCTTACTCAGTTCACCTACAGCAAAGGCTAGATCAGCGAGTGTTTTGCCTAACTCTGCTAGCTGTTTTTCCTGATGGGCTACTGCTTTCCGAACATCATTTAATGCAGTACCTTGGTCATTGTTTGTTTTAATAGTAGAGCACTGGGTTTCTGGAACCTCTGATGTAACTTGGTTGCTCTTTATGACCCTGGGACGACGAGACCTGCTGTCCTCCATCTCCCACAGGAGGGCCTCGTTCCTCACATCTAGAAGGCTGCTCTCTGGTTTGTCCCTAACCATTTTCCTGAGTTCACGCCTGAGTGCTGCTTCTCTTAAACCCTCAATAAACCGGTCTCTGAGCACAGTTTTCTCATTAGGTATTACATCTGTGGACTGTTTCACTACAGAGCTCAAAATCTGGGATAGTGCATGGGAGTAGTCACGGAGGTCTTCTCCATCAGTTTGGTTACGGTTGTAAAAGGTCTGCAAAAGCTGTGTGGAACTGCGCTTTTCCCCAAATGCATTGCTCAGGTAAGAGTATAAATCACTGGGCCCCACTGACTGACCCCTCATGCATAGTCGCACCTCTTCTAATGCAGGGCCACGCAATAGAGATAGTATATAGTCACATTGTTCTTCTGTTGTTTGCTCTCTGTATCTTAAAACCCTTTCGACCTCTTCAATAAACTCTTCGACATATCTCCTGTCTGTACCACACTCCCCACTAAATGCTTGGATCTGGCGTTCTCTTGGAACGTAGATGTATGAACGTGTGGGTGCACTGTTATCACTTGCTCTCTGAGCCTTTGCTTCACCATTTAACCTGGTGAGCTCATCTCGCAGTCTGGCGAGCTCTTGCATGGTGGTCTGCATTTCTTTTGTAGCACCTTCACTTATACCCGTTATGCCACCTGAGGTGTGGCCATTATCATTACGTGAACTCCCTTCATCACCAGAATCACTAGACATAATGATATATTAATCTTTACTCAGTCCAGTATAAATGAGGATATTTAGTTCAAAACCTGGTTCAAGGATACTACAAGGACAGTCTTTAACTTGGAGCCTTGCTGGATCTTGGTCTTTGTAGCTGAAGTTAGCGCTAGAGTCCTCTGCGCTGGTACGGCTGAGTCGTGTGAAACAGGAAGCACCAGAACCTCGTAGAGCCCCTCACGTCGTCTCTCGCTGGTCACCACCTCCACAGCAGGATGGCTTCAGACTCAACACCAACGGACGTCACCAGCAATCTTCACCACTGCCGTATATATATATATATATATATATATTTTTTTTTAGTAAAAATAAGCCACTCTGTTGCCAATTTAAAAAAAAATTTTTTAGCTACACCCCACTCCTGGTACCAAAATTATGTAGCCCGTGGAATTAGATACCACACAGGACACAATTACTTCCGGGGTTCTCGTAGCTTTAATTTTATTGTTTGAACCTTCGAATGCAGATCGTTTTACTGAGTGCATAAATTCCTGTGTCTTTCGAGCAAACAGCTCATAAATGTTCACAGATGTGGCAAGTTTAACAGAAAAGATTTTAAAAGGAAAATAATAAATACAACATACAACATACGGTGCAAAATACGGCAGTGGACTATGTATGTTAAACAGGGTTTAACAAAGACATGTGGAACTTCCTGAAGATCGTGCAACTTCTCACTCTGTCAGTTACCTTTAAACAGAATTAAAATGCATATAAAACCATTACATTCCCTTACTACCCAAATACAATGGCATGGTGTGGCTTTATGCACGCTGTGGTGACCCACATCTATATATCGAGAGACATTCACCTAAGAGGACGGTGTACCTTTAAGGGGAGAGGCGAGGGGTCAAATAATGCACTTCCGCTTACGGTTCACAGTCGGTTCAGTGTCGTTGTCGAATGTATGACATGCAAAGTTGGAGCTAGTAAACTACCTCGACTACGTCTACTCTCACGTCTCCTGTCTCGTTGTTTTCTAACTCCACATTGGTGACCCCGACGTGATCGAACTACTAATACGAGTATGTCTGACAACGACGACGCCGGTGCTAACAACATGGCTATTGCTAACGCTAGCATTTACACCGCTACTGTGAAGCTACCCGACTTTTGGCAGCATAATCCACGGCCGTGGTTTCAACATGTGGAAGCCCAGTTCCAGCTGAGAGGGATAACGCAGGATGCAACGCAGTACTTCCACGTAGTGGCGGCGCTAGACGCATCGACAACGGCGCGAGCAATGACACTGTTGGAAGCTCCGCCAGCTGCTGGCAAGTACAATGCTATAAAGACATTCCTCCTGAAGCTATTTGAACTGTCGGAGCTGGAGAAGGCAGACCGTTTACTGTCCCTGAATGGCCTCGGCGACGGCAAACCGTCTGGGTTAATGGAAAAAATGCTGTCTGTGCTGGGATCGGCTGATCCGGCCTTTCTTTTCAAACACATTTTTCTGAGGCAGCTCCCCGCACCTGTACGCACAGCACTGGCCAGTTCTCCTCTCGCCGCCTCCAAGGACTACCGTTCTCTGGCTGCTGAAGCAGACAAGGTTTTCCTGGCCAACCGGCAACAGTTTGTGCATGCCCTGCTACCCCACCAGACCGCCCCACCACCACCTGTGTACGACTATATGGACACCGCGGCTGCGGTGACAGCCCGCCACCAACCTGACGACGGGCTCTGTTATTACCATGCCAGGTTTGGGGCAAAAGCAAAACAGTGTCGCAAACCCTGCAGTTACAGGGTTCAGGGAAACGCCAAGGCCGGCGCTCGTTAACGGCTATGGGCGCCGGCCGTGACTGCAAGCTGTTGTTCATCAGAGACTCCTTGTCGGGCCGGCGGCTGCTGGTTGACTCTGGCGCTCAACGCAGCATACTACCAGCACAAGCTGTGGACACGATGACCGACAGTCACGGCCCCCTGATGGACGCCGCCAACGGCACGTCCATTCGGACGTACGGTATCAGACATGTGGACGTGTGTTTTGGCGGCCGACGTTTCGGCTGGGACTTTGTGATGGCTGCTGTATCCACCCCGCTCCTAGGTGCGGATTTCCTCTGTGCTTTCAACCTGCTGGTGGATGTTAAAAACTGTCGCGTGATTGATGCCGTCTCTTTTGCGTCATACCCCTGCACGCTTGGGGGGGCTGGAGCGCTTGTGCCTCGCTAACACACTCTCCACCGGGGATCCATACCAACGCCTGCTCGCAAATTTCCCCGAGCTCACCACACCCACCTTCTCCTCGGCGGTGACCAAGCACGGCGTGGAACATCATATCACCACAGTGGGCCCCCCAGTTTACGCCCGGGCCCGACGCCTCGACTCGGCCAAGCTCGCAATAGCCAGGGAGGAGTTTTCGACTATGGAGCGCCTTGGCATTGTCCGCCGTTCTGACAGCCCATGGGCTTCCCCTCTTCACATGGTTACTAAGGCCGACGGGGGTTGGCGCCCATGCGGGGACTACCGTCGCCTAAACAATGCCACGACCCCCGACCGGTACCCCATACCGCACATACAAGATTTCTCTACCCACCTGGCGGGCGCTGCCATCTATTCCAAAATCGACTTAGTGCGGGGGTATCACCAAGTGCCGGTCCACCCACTGGATGTCCCAAAAACGGCTGTCATCACACCGTTTGGGCTCTTTGAGTTTTTAACGTATGCCTTTCGGCCTTAAAGGGGCGGCGCAGACGTCTCAGCGCCTTATGGATTCTGTGCTCCGCGACATGCCATTTTTGTTTGTGTACTTAGACGACGTCCTCGTGGCCAGTGCGTCGGCGGAGGAACACATGACGCACCTCAGACAGCTGTTCGACAGGCTCAGCGAACACGGCCTCATCATCAACCCAGCTAAGTGTCAGTTCGGGGAGTCGTCCATCACCTTCCTCGGGCACCACATCACTCCACAGGGGGCCGTTCCCCTCCCTGCCAGGGTTGAGGCTGTCACCATGTTCCCCCACCCCCGCACTGTACAGTCGCTGCAGGAATTCCTGGGCATGGTGAACTTTTATAACCGTTTCCTGCCCCGTGCCGCCCACATCATGCGTCCCCTGTATGAGGCCCTGCGGGGTAAGAAGTCTAAGGACGAGCTGGACTGGTCTTCGGGGATGGACAAGGCTTTTGTGGCCGCCAAGACCGCACTGGCCAACGCTGCACTGCTAGCTCACCCGTCGCCTGCCGCCCCCATAGCCCTTACAACGGATGCCTCCGACTATGCCGTGGGGGCCGTGTGTGAGCAGTGGGTGGGGGGGGGGCTGGCAGCCGTTGGCGTTCTTCGGTAAACAACTCCGTGAGAGCGAGCGCAAATACAGCACCTTTGATAGGGAACTACTGGGTCTCTTCCTCGCAACCAGACACTTTAGGTTCCTATTGGAGGGCCGACAGTTCACCGCTTTCGTGGACCACAAACCGCTGACGTTCTGTATGGCCAAAACCTCAGAATCGTGGTCTGGGCGTCAGCAGCGCCATCTCGCGGCGGTTTCCGAGTTTACCACGGACATACAACACGTGTCGGGCAAGGATAACTTCGTTGCCGACTGCCTTTCACGGGCGGTTGTTAACGCCGTTCACTTGGGACTCAACTACGCCGCTATGGCAGCGGACCAAGCCAAGGACGCGACCGTTCAAGACTACCGGTCGACCCCTACGGCGCTACGGCTGGAGGACGTGACGTTCGACGCGGCCAACACCACCCCCCTCTGTGACATCTCCACCGGTCAACCGCGCCCCCTGGTGCCTGCTTCCTGGCGGCGCCGAGTTTTCGACACCGTCCACGGCCTTTCCCACCCGGGAGTGAAGGCCTCGACCAAGCTGGTGAGTGTCAAGTTCGTTTGGCCTGGGCTCCGTAAGGATGTTAGAGCCTGGGCCGGCTCGTGTGTGGCGTGCCAACGCGCCAAGGTGCACCGCCATACCAAGGCCCCTTTGGCGCCGTTTGTGGTTCCAGAGAGGTGGTTTGACCACGTCAATGTTGACCTGGTGGGTCCCCTGCCCCCCTCCCGTGGTTATACGTTCCTCCTCACTATTGTGGACAGGGCCACCAGGTGGCCAGAGGCTATTCCCTTGTCCTCCACGACGGCAGCAGAGGTAGCACAGGCGTTCATCGGCTGCTGGGTGGCCCGTTTCGGCACGCCTGGTGACATCACGAGCGACCGGGGCTCCCAGTTTACCTCGGAGCTCTGGACGGCGGTCGCTGAGCACCTGGGGGTGAAGATCCACCGCACTACGGCGTACAACCCGCAGAGCAACGGACTTTGTGAGCGGTTCCATCGGGACATGAAAGCCGCTCTGCGGGCAAGCCTCACTGGCTGCGACTGGATGGACCAGCTCCCGTGGGTCATGCTCGGCCTGTGTTCGGCCCCGAAGGAAGACCTCCAGACCTCCTCCGCTGAGCTGGTGTATGGCCAGCCCCTGCGGGTTCCAGGGGAGTTTCTTCCGGATGCTACGGCTCCCTGGTCGGCTGCCTCTAACCTCAGTGCGTCCCGGAGCACTGCCGGTGCCTTCGCTCCCGTTCCGATGTCTCAACACTGCCTCCCCCGGTCCTACGTCCCCAAGGATCTGCCATCGGCGAGGTACATCTTCATTAGGCATGACAGCCATCGGTCCCCGCTTCAGCCCCCATACGACGCGCCCTTCCGCGTCCTGGAGGCAGGGGATAAGAACTTTGTGGTGGACATGGGGGGCAGGCCGGAGCGGGTCGCTATAGACCGTCTCAAGCCCGCTCACATGGACATTGGGGAGCCAATGCAATTGGCCCTACCCCCGCGGCGGGGGCGCCCTCCTAGGTCGGCCCCGGCACCTGCCTCTGTTCCTGCTTCGGCCCCGCCTATGGCCCGGGTTTCGGCCCCATCTGTTTCCCCTCCTGTGAAGCGCAGCCGTTATGGCCGCAGGGTCCGCCCCCCGACTCGTCACCTGTTTTCCCCGTGACTTTGCACTATGTCATTGACTGTTCTGTTGTAGAGTCTATTTTTATGTTCATGACTTGCACTTTTGCTGTTTTGCATTGTTTTGTGTAGGTGAATTCTGGGGGGGCCTGTGTGGTGACCCACATCTATATATCGAGAGACATTCACCTAAGAGGACGGTGTACCTTTAAGGGAAGAGGCGAGGGGTCAAATAATGCACTTCCGCTTCCGGTTCACAGTCAGTTCAGTGTCGTTGTCGAATGTATGACATGCTAAGTTGGAGCTAGTAAACTACCTCGACTACGTCTACTCTCACGTCTCCTGTCTCGTTGTTTTCTAACTCCACAACGCCAACATTACCTTGTCATGCCTGCAATGGCGAACAGTGGTCGACGGCTCGCGCCCAAAATCACCGATCATCAACTCCAGTAGCGTCTAAATCAAACCATCTTGTCAAATTACCGACATACAATATTGTTTGGAATAATGTTACAGGTATATTTCACAAGATATTTACCCCTACTTACTACGGAGTCAGAGCACCGTCACACCGCAATCTTCAGGTGCTTCACACAAGAAAAAAAGAAAGAATACCCAAGATGCACTTGGATAACTTGCAGAAAGAGTACCCAAGATGCACTTGGATGACTTGCACGGAGTTACAATAAAAGTCCGCAACACTGCCACTTACTGGTCAAAACATGCAATGACAACCAAAACTATAAAAATACACTCACAATCTGCTTCACAATTTAAATACATTAAATGACATTTTACATGGCTTGACAGTGTAACAATTACATATATTAACAGTTAAACTATACTAAATTTAAGTGGAAAGTCATTTAACATATTTAACAGATTTACCACCCGGCTACACATAGTTAAGTTGAAGTGTGCCTGAAATGTGTCTGATTCAATTAATTGTTGTCATCTAAACGCATCACAGCTCTGTGGGCCAGCACTAGTGGTATTGCTAGCCTTTCGTCGAAGCCCGGCGCTGCAAACTGATTACATCTTTGAGTGACCGTATCATCAGCCAATCAAATTTTGCTGTGTAGTGACGGAATGCCTCAGGACTCTACGATGTGTCGGTGCTAGCCCCCAGTGTCATCATTAACTTTGAGCTTGAGCCTTTGGCGGGTTGTGAGCGAACTAAGCAAAATGGCCACTGCATTCACAGGTACTACTGTTGCCAATCTACTTTGTGTTTTTTGCAAATCTGGTAGGATTGTCTGCATTTTTTACACGTTCTTCCAAACGGACTAAATTACTGGATGAATTTTGTGAGAGAAGGCTGCCAAGAGTCTCTCAGGTAAGGTGGAACTTTGGTGTGCACGTGTTTCTTATTGAATTGAAGGCAGTGCACTGATAATATTGTGGCTATTTTCTCCCCAATTGTACTTGGTCAATTACCCTATTTTCCGAGCCATCCCAGTCGCTGCTCCACCCTCTCTGGCGATCCGGGGAGGGCTGCAGACTACCACATGCCTCCTCCGATACATGTGGAGTCACCAGCCGCTTCTTTTCACCTGATAGTGAGGAGTCTCGCCAGGGGGCTGTAGCGCATGGGAGGATCACACTATCCCCCCCAGTTCCCCCTTCCCTCCTGAACCGGTGCCCCGATTGACCAGAGGAGGCGCTAGTGCATTGACCAAGACACATACCCACATCCGGCTTCCCACCTGCAGACACGTCCAGTTGTATCTGTAGGGATGCCTGACCAAGCCGGTGGTAACACAGGGATTCGAACCAGCGATCCCTGTGTTGGTAGGCAACGGAATAGACTGCCACGCTACCCAGATGCCCTATTGTGGTTATATTTTATTGAGTTTATTGAAGTTGCACGAGTGACTGGTGAACACTACAACTGTGGAAACATGTTTGTTACCTCCGCCAGGCAGTAGCCTGTAAGAAATTATACATTTGGTCACGTGTGTGTTCTGTCCACAGGTTATCTTGCAAACTACTGGACCTATCAACCTAAAGATTTTTTGTGCACAGTTATACCTGTATGATCAGGAACCTCATGGTCGGGGCGATTAAAAACCTTCGGAAATCACTTGTTCTCGTTATCGCCACTCCCTCTTTTCATTCACCGTCTGGCTCGCTCATCCAACGCTGCACTCTGTCACTGCACGCATGCGCACGGTTGACTTAGATCAGGCAGCGGCAGTGTCCATTATGTATTTGGGTATGACCGTTGAAAGTAATTGAGACATCAGTTGTATTTCACAAATCAGTAAATCATTCACTGCTGATCTCAGCACAGGAGAACTGGAGGAACACTGGATGAACCAAAAATAATCCGCTCTAATCAGTTTGCCACATGTGTGTTTAGCTGACATCATGAGGGGGATTAGACGCAGACGTGCCATAGACGCCAATGTTAAAACTCCGCTATAGGAATACAATTTCAAGAGTAGGATTAATCACAGTCACAGCTGGAAATTATCTCAGTTTCTGCAATAAAACATTTCCCATGGTTTACTTATGCTTTCTTACCAATGTTTTATTGCTTTACAATGAATGAAAGTCATTCACCTAAATTCATTTTAGACCATGAAAACTGTGATGGTTAAACACATCTGAAGTCTTTTGATAAGGGCACCCTCTCCCGTTAGATGAAAAAAAGAGGTTGTTTGTGGCCAAGTGCGTGCACCGGAGAAGGGGAGATATGCCTCGTGGAGAGCTACACTCCATTGAGTGCGCTCTTCTAGTTGTGTTATGTTTTTGTGCCGTGTGGTGTGCGTGTGTACTCTGGTTGCTGAGTGACATGAAGGAAGATCTGATGGTGATGGTGCACAGTGGTGTGCGTTGTGGATGTTGAAGATCAGCTGTCCTGTTGGTGTTGATCCAGTAGTGCATACAGTGCGTGATAGTGTATTTTGTATGAGGCTGTGTCAGCTGTATCAGCACCCATATGAGGAATTTGTGTGTGTGTATGTGGTGGTGATGGTGGTGGTGGTGGGGTGCAGTTCATAAGTGAAGGCCCTGACTGAAACCCCACGGTACGCTACTGTTAAGCGTAAACACTTTTTTGTGATATTTCAAAACTTTTTTGAATTTTCAGCATTTCCACTGAGGTTTTTCATGCGCAAATTGAAAATGTGCATAAAAACAGGTGGATGGAGATGCAACTAAGGACATTGTCACTAACACAGGTTTGGGGTGTGATGCCTTTGGCAGCCATAATACTGAAAATATATGTAGTCATGGTGCTGTAAGATGCTTTTGTTAACTGAATGGTGTATATTATGAGTATTATGAGTACTGTATGCAGAATCTCGCCTCAAGCTCTCTAACCAGACATGGTTTTCTGTAAACCAGCCGACACAGACAGTTTAGTGCTGTGTTAAGTTGTGTTGACACTCTGCTTCCCTACCCTGCAGCAATATAGTCTGCACTCCCACGCACATGCTCCCTAGGTACAGAAAACTATTTCAGCGGGCTTTTAAAGGACCAGTGAGTTAGAGAAAAAGAGTCTTCTCTCTCTTCAATGTCATCCGCAAGATGATAGAGGAAGAGACTGCTAAGAAGTTCTGTCCCCTAATGATCATGATGAAAGCCTTTTACATGAAGAGAGACAGAGAGAGAGAGAAGCCAAGTGGGAGAGGGGAAGGAGTCTCGAATTGTGATGAATTAGGAGAGGGGTGGCTGTGTTTTTTTAATGGGAGTGGGGAAAGTGAAAGG